>NC_042957.1:62556559-62905534 GCF_901001165.1 Salmo trutta | reverse complement strand
CACACACCACCACACACCTCACCCACACTCAACCCAAACACACACACACACACACACCACACACACACACACACACACACACACGCATGCTAGTGTCTGTGAGAGCCAGGGGAGTAAGGTGTGACAGGAGTGCACAGAGGTGACTGGGTCTAAAGCTTCACCCATGGCAGACTGGGCTACGGTGCATGCTGCCCCACTGCATGTCTCTGGCAGGGATGACACACACGTATACTACTCATAGACACATAAGAGAAACACACACTCAGACATACATGGACACTGACCTACACACACATATACACACATACAACAGTACATAGCTAAATAAATACACACACATAGGCTTGTGTTGCAATACCATAGTGAACATGCTCTTGGTGGGAGCTGAATGTGCCTACTGCCAAGCCCTCTCTAACCCAGAACCCTTCCCTTGGTAGAGGGTTGAAGGACCATGCACATCATAGGACAGTGAGCATCACAAACATAGTTTACAGTAATCAAATAGGACAGTGAGCATCACAAACATAGTTTACAGTAATCAAATAGGACAGTGAGCATCACATACATAGTTTACAGTAATCAAGTACAGTTTTATTTCTGTAGTGGTTTTTACAAATGCTTTCACCATTAAGTGTGTAATAATTTCAGCAAGACGAAGTCGTATGATTCGCCCTATGAATATGGAATTATAGTAATGCTATCACTGTTATATCAACATTAGAACTTTGTAACAATTATATTTCTAAATATCATCAATATATTTGCAGTTTGTCCTTCAACCCAGAACCCCACTCCCCCCCCCTTTCTCTGAATGTGATGCAAGAAAGGTTGGGTTCAATTCCATGTAAATTCTGTTATTTCAGGAGGTGACTTGAAATTCAGGAATCCTCTTAAAGCAACAATGGACAATTTTCAATTTTATGAATTAAATGTTATCTAATTTTATCCCCTGAATTGAGTGAACTGAAATGGAATCGAACCTGACTTCATAGTGTCACAGGTCAAAAACGAGCCAATCCCTTGTGGAGGAAAGCTGTCAGCTTTGCTGCGTTGACACGTGGTTAGCTTGCTGTGATCTAGCTAGCTCCATATTGTGCGGTGGTGCGTTTGCCTTGAGGATCAGTGCATTTGGTTGTATTTATGAGAAAAACAGTTCCCTGCACCCACTACTACAACTACTACTACTACTACTAACTACTATTACTACTACTACTACTAACTACTACTACTGTTGCTACTATTACTACTACTACTACTACTATTACTATTTACTACTACTACTACTACTACTACTACTACTACTGCTACTGCTAGTACTGCTACTACTACTACTACTCGTACTACTACTACTACTACTACTACTCAAATCAAATCAAATTTAATTTGTCACATGCGGCAGGTAGCCTCATGTGGGGGACGGCAGGTAGCCTAGTGGTTAGAGCGTTGGGCCAGTTACCGAAAGGTTGCAGTTAACCCACGGTTCCCCGGTAGGCCGTCATTGTACATAAGAATTTGTTCTTAACTGACTTGCCTAGTTAAATAAAGGTTAAATAAATAAAATTAAAATTAAAAACATGCGCCGAATACCGTGAAATGCTTACTTACAAGCCCTTAACCAACAATGCAGTTCAAATAGAGTTAAGAAAATATTTACTAAATAAACTAAATTTAAAAAAATTAAAAATAAGACAAGAGAATTACATAACAATAACGAGGCTATATACAGGGGGTACTGGTACCGAGTCAATGTGCGGGGTTACAGGTTAGTCGAGGTAATTGTGGATGTTGCCCTGTTTAAAGGTCTTGCTCACATCAGCTACGGAGAGCGTGATCCAGCGTCATCTGGAACAGCTGGTGCTCTCATTCATGCTTCAGTGTTGCTTAACTCATAGCGAGCATCAAAGGCATTTAGCTCGTCTGGTAGGCTTGCGTAACTGGGCAGCTCGCGGCTAGGTTTCCCTTTGTAGTCCGTAATATTTTTCAAGCCCCTGTCACATCCGATGAGCATCAGAGCCGGTGTAGTAGGATTCAATTTTGGTCATGTATTGACGCTTTGCCTGTTTGATGGTTCGTCTGAGGGCATAGCGGGATTTCTTATAAGCGTCTGGATAAGTGTCCCGCTCCTTGAAAGCGGCAGCTCAAGCCTTTAGCTCAGTGCGGATGTTGCCTGTAATCCTTGGCTTCTGGTTGGGAAATGTACGTACGGTCACTGTGGGGATGTCATTGTCGATGCACTTATTGATGAAGCCGGGAGACTGAGGTGGTATACTCCTCAATGCCATTGGATGAATCCCGGAACATATTCCAGTCTGTGCTAGCAAAACAGTCCTGTAGCGTATCATCTGCGTCATCTGACCACTTCCATATTGCGCGAGTGACTGGTACTTCCTGCTTTAGTTTTTGCTTGTAAGCAGGAATCAGGAGGATAGAATTATGGTCAGATTTGCCAAATGGAGGGGGAGGGAGAGCTTTGTATGCATCTCTGTGTGTGGAGTAAAGGTGGTCTAGAGTTTTTTTCCCTCTGGTTGTACATTTCACATGCTGGTAGAAATTAGGTAAAACAGATTTAAATTTGCCTGCATTAAAGACTAGGAGCGCTCCACTAGGAGCGCTGCTTCTGGATGAGCATTTTCTTGTTTGCTTATGGCATTATACAGCTCGTTGAGTGCGGTCTTAGTGCCAGCATTGGTTTGTGATTGTAAATAGACAGCTACGAATAATATAGATGAGAACTCTCTTGGTAGATAGTGTGGTCTACAGCTTATCATGAGGTATTGTACCTCAAGCGAGCAATACCTTAAGACTTCTTTAATATTAGACATCGCGCACCAGCAGTTATTGACAAATAGACACACACCTCCGCCCCTCATCTTACCAGACGTAGCTGCTCTGTCCTGCCGAAGCACGGAAGAAGCCATCCCGCTCTATATTATCCATTTTGTCGTTCAGCCATGCCTCTGTGAAACATAAGATATTACAGTTTTAATGTGCCGTTGGTTGGATAGTCTTAATCGTAGATCGTGCAGTTTGTTTTCCAATGATTGCACGCTGGCCAATAATATGGATGGTTAGCGGTGGTTTACCAACTCTTCGGCAAATTCTTACAAGGCACCCTGCCCTCCTCCCCCTTTTTTCTCCGTCTTTTCTTCACCTGATGACAGGGATTTGGGCCTTGTCTTGACAAAGCAGAAAAAAATCTTTCTCCAGTTCGAGGTGAGTAATCGCTGTTCTGATGTCCAGAAGCACTTTTCGGTCATAAGAGACGGGAGCAGCAAATTATATACAAAATGAGTTACGAACAATGCGGAAAAACAAACAAAATAGCACAGTTGGTTAGAAGCCATCCCCTCCGGCGCCATTATATCTGAGCATTGTGGGGACCTACTACTACAAACTACTACTACTACTACTACCAGTACTACCAGCTACTACTCCTACTACAAACTACTACTACTACTACAAACTACTACTATTACTGCTACCACTACTACCAACTACTACTACTACTACAAAATACTACTACTACTACTACTACCACTACTACAAACTACTACTACTACTTCAAACTACTACTACTACTACTACCACTACTACAAACAGCTACTACCAACTACAAACTAGTACTACTACTACTACTACTTTCTACCTACTGCTACTACTTACTGCCCCAATTGGGTGACTATGGTTAGGTTTTGAAAACGTATGATTTTCCTTTCCTCTGTATTGATTCCCTTCTTCTAACTCCTTGGATATGCCCGAGCCTGTTACAAGCCTTGAATTTTTTGGTTTGGTTTGCATTTGATTCCAGTTCTGTTTGGTTGCTTTTCTGTTGGTTTTGAATCCTCCTCAGTTTGGTTTTGAACTTTTCCCCTGCTTTTATGGTTTGGTTTGTTTTAGGACAGGAAATAGTTATCTAACATTGCATGGCAAGTGATAAGCTTCTCCTCTCTACCCCGTACCTCCTTTTCTCCATACTTCTGTCCCTCTATTTGTCCCTGCCTCTATCTTTCCATCTCTCTCTTCCCCCTTTTTCCATCCATCTCTCCTTCTTTCTACCCCTCACCCCTCCCATTTCTCTCTTTCTATCTCCATTTCTTTCTTTCTTTCTTTCTTTCTTTCTTTCTTTCTTTCTTTCTTTCTTTCTTTCTTTCTTTCTTTCTTTCTTCTTTCTCTCTCTCTCTCTCTCTCTCTCTCTCTCTCTCTCACTCTCTCTCTTTCTCTCTCACTCTCTCTCTCTCACTCTTGTGTCTGGTCATACTGTGGATGTTGTAGAATAACTTCATCAACTTGAGTTTCCTGAGACTGTTCAGGGCTGCCAGGCTCATCAAACTGCTCCGGCAGGGAGAGACCATCCGCATCCTGCTCTGGACCTTTGTTCAATCCTTCAAGGTAATGACACACACACACACACACACACACACACACACACACACACACACACACACACACACACACACACACACACACACACACACACACACACACACACACACACACACACACACACACAGAGAGAGAGAGATAAGCTTTGTGGGGACCTATGAGAATTCACCCACACAGACCCTAGTAGTAGCATTGTGGAGACCTATGACAGAATACACCCACACAGACCTAGTAGTAGCATTGTGGGGACCTATGAGAATTCACCCACACAGACCCTAGTTGTAGCATTGTGGGGACCTATGGGAATTCACCCACACAGACCCTAGTTGTAGCATTGTGGGAACCTATGGGAATTCACCCACACAGACCCTAGTTGTAGCATTGTGGGGACCTATGAGAATTCACCCACACAGACCCTAGTTGTAGCATTGTGGGGACCTATGGGAATTCACCCACACAGACCCTAGTTGTAGCATTGTGGGAACCTTTGAGAATACACCCACACAGACCCTAGTAGTAGCATTGTGGGGACCTATGAGAATTCACCCACACAGACCGTAGTTGTAGCATTGTGGGGACCTATGAGAATTCACCCACACAGACCCTAGTTGTAGCATTGTGGGGACCTATGAGAATACACCCACACAGACCCTAGTAGTAGCATTGAGGAGACCTATGACAGAATACACCCACACAGACCCTAGTTGTAGCATTGTGGGGACCTATGAGAATACACCCACACAGACCCTAGTAGTAGCATTGAGGAGACCTATGACAGAATACACCCACACAGACCCTAGTTGTAGCATTGTGGGGACCTATGAGAATACACCCACACAGACCCTAGTAGTAGCATTGAGGAGACCTATGACAGAATACACCCACACAGACCCTAGTTGTAGCATTGTGGGGACCTATGAGAATACACCCACACAGACCCTAGTAGTAGCATTGAGGAGACATATGACAGAATACACCCACACAGACCCTAGTAGTAGCATTGTGGGGACCTATGAGAATTCACCCACACAGACCCTAGTAGTAGCATTGTGGAGACCTATGACAGAATACACCCACACAGACCCTAGTAGTAGCATTGTGGAGACCTATGACAGAATACACCCACACAGACCCTAGTAGTAGCGTTGTGGAGACCTATGAGAATACACCCACACAGACCCTAGTAGTAGCATTGTGGAGACCTATGACAGAATACACCCACACAGACCTAGTAGTAGCATTGTGGAGACCTATGACAGAATACACACACAAAACCAGAGGTGTGGACTCGAGTCACATGACTTGGACTCGAGTCAGATTTGAGTCACACATTTGATGACTTGAGAGTCATCTTCATAGAAAATAAAACAACTTGAGACTTGACTTCGACTTGGAGCCTCAAGACTTGGGACTGAACTTAGACTTAAGACTGATGACTTATCTGGCCAGGTTTTGTAACATTTGGTCACTTGTTTTGTGTCACTCATTCAGTATCGCACTTGCAACAACAAAAAAGATTTTCTAGTGAAACGCACCGTCAATCAACACAGGTTGTGTGAGCTATAGTAGCACACTGAGAAGGTTTTGGGGGGTCATGAGTGTGAAACTGAATGGGAAAAATACATAAAAATGATAGACTACCGTTTGTATTTTATATTTATACCCTTGGTTATTCGATCTGGTCACTATCCTAAGCCTACGGCATTGCACCAAATTATTGTAATCTGTACTTCAGAACCAAAACATTGAGCGTCTTGTCTTGACTGTTGACCAATCATCAGCATTGCCCTCAAAGGCGGGCACACATATCCAGATTACTGACCAGAAAGAGAGCACTTCATTTTCTCCAGTTTGCCTGGCAAAAACAGAGTAGCCTACCTACATGAATCAATCTGCTACAGGCTCATCTTTGAAAAATAAAGGAGAGCCGCACACCCTAGGAGCTCAGATGCAAAAATTATTATTATTGAAGAAAAAAAATGATGTCCAACATTTCGACAGACAAGCTGTCTTCATCAGAGTACAGGCTCGTCTTTGCCAGAACAATAGGCTGATCATGTCATATTAGTGAATGTAGGTGGCAGGGAAGTCAGGTGCAGGAGAAACCAAGTTGGTTAAATATGGAGTATTTAATAAAAAACAAACTCCATAAGCAAAGTACAAAATAAACTGGGTAAAGAATACCCGTCGCACACCGAAACACAAATCCACGTAACATAACATACAAACAATCACCGACAAGGACATGAGGGGAAACAGGGTTAAATACACAAGTAATTAATGGGATTGGAAACAGGTGTGATGGAAGTCAAGACAAAACCAATGGATAATGAAAAACTGATCAATGATGGCTAGAAGACCGGTGACGTCGACCGCTGAGCACCACCCGTGCAAGGAGGGGCATCGACTTCGGCAGAAGTCGTGACAGATCATTTTCATATTTCAGATAGGCCAAGTTTAGGTGGATTATACAGTTGAAGTCAGAAGTTTACATACACCTTAGCCAAATACATTTAAACTAAATTTTTCACAATTCCTGACATTTAATCCTAGTAAAAATTCCCTGTCTTAGGTCAGTTAGGATCACCACTTTATTTTAAGAATGTGAAATGTCAGAATAATAGTAGAGAGAATTATTTATTTCAGCTTTTATTTCTTCCATCACATTCCCAGTGGGTCAGAAGTTTACATACACTCAATTAGTATTTGGTAGCATTGCATTTAAATTGTTTAACGTGGGTCAAACGTTTCAGGTAGCCTTCCACAAGCGTCCCACAATAAGTTGGGTGAATTTTGGCCCATTCCTCCTGACAGAGCTGGTATAACTGAGTCAGGTTTGTAGGCCTCTTTGCTCGCACACACTTTTTCAGTTCTGCCAACAAATTTTCTATAGGATTGAGGTCAGGGCTTTGTGATGGCCACTCCAATACCTTGACTTTGTTGTCCTTAAGCCATTTTGCCACAACTTTGGAAGTATGCTTGGGGTCATTGTCCATTTGGAAGACCCATTTGCGACCAAGCTTTAACTTCCTGACTGATGTCTTGAGATGTTGCTTCAATATATCCACATAATTTTCCTACCTCATGATTCCATCTATTTTGTGAAGTGCACCAGTCCCTTTTGTAGAAAGCACCCCCACAACATGATGCTGCCACCCCCGTGCTTCACGGTTGGGATGGTGTTCTTCGGCTTGCAAGCGTCCCCCTTTTTCCTCCAAACATAACGATGGTCATTATGGCCAAACAGTTCTATTTTTGTTTCATCAGACCAGAGGACATTTCTCCAAAAAGTATGATCTTTGTCCCCATATGCAGTTGCAAACCGTAGTCTGGCTTTTTTATGGCGGTTTTGGAGCAGTGGCTTCTTCCTTCCTGGGTTATGTCAATATAGGACTCGATTCACTGTGGATATAGATACTTTTGTACCTGTTTCCTCCAGCATCTTCACAAGGTCCTTTGCTGTTGTTCTGGGATTGATTTGCACTTTTTGCACCAAAGTAGGTTAATCTCTAGGAAACAGAACGCGTCTCCTTCCTGAGCGGTATGACGGCTGCATGGTCCCATGGTGTTTATACTTGCGTACAGATGAATGTGGTACCTTCAGGCGTTTGGAAATTGCTCCCAAGGATGAACCAGACTTGGCTGATTTCTTTTGATTTTCCCATGATGTCAAGAAAAGAGGTACTGAGTTTGAAGGTAGGCCTTGAAATACATCCACAGGTACACCTCCAACTGACTCAAATTATGTCAATTAGCCTATCAGAAGCTTCTAAAGCCATGACATCATTTTCTGGAATTTTTCAAGCTGTTTAAAGGCACAGTCAACTTAGTGTATGTAAACTTCTGACCCACTGGAATTGTGAAACAGTGAATTATAAGTGAAATAATCTCTCTGTAAACAATTGTTGGAAAAATGTATTGTGTCATGCACAAAGTAGATCTCCTAGCCGACTTGCCACAACTATAGTTTGTTAACAAGAAATTTGTGAAGTTGTTGAAAAACAAGTTTTATTGACTCCAACCTAAATGTATGTAAACTTCCGACTTCAACTGTTTATGTCTAAAAATAGATGTAACATCGCACTACCTCCAATACTTATGGGATGAACATCTAATATATTCTGGCAAATTAATTACGATATTTGTGAGGAAGAAAAAGGCTACAGACAGATCATGCTTTCCATCCGATCCTGCAAGCCCCTCTGCATGCATGTAGGCCATATGATCCTGCAACCCGCTCTGCATGCATGTAGGCCATATGATCCTGCAACCCGCTCTGCATGCATGTAGGCCATATGATCCTGCAACCCGCTCTGCATGCATGTAGGCCGTATGATCCTGCAAGCCCCTCTGCATACATGTAGGCCGTATGATCCTGCAACCCGCTCTGCATACATGTAGGCCGTATGATCCTGCAAGCCCCTCTGCATGCATGTAGGCCGTATGATCCTGCAACCCGCTCTGCATGCATGTAGGCCATATGATCCTGCCTGCTCTGGACTCCAGAGGAGTTAAAAGGTGACATGATATCCCTAGTTGATATTGACTGTAAACATGAATGACTTTCAGCTCAAAATGAAAGTGTAAAACTCAGTTTATTTCTGTATCTTGCGTTTGAAAATGAATCACCTGTGAGCGCGTGCATGTGTGTACATGGGGGGTCACAAGCTTTGAACCACTCCTTTTTGGGAGTCGCGGGTCAAAAAGAGAACTGGTCACTGAATGGTTTGATGAGCTAGCGCAAAGATTGCCGGCTTGCTGTACAGATATATCATCTGTTGTACAGCTATATCATCTGCTGTACAGCTATATCATCAGGTGCAGTGCAAACATCAAATTGTAGGGAGAGAGGATTGACACATATACAGTGGGGAGAACAAGTATTTGATACACTGCCGATTTTGCAGGTTTTCCTACTTCCAAAGCATGTAGAGGTCTGTAATTTGTATCATAGGTACACTTCAACTGTGAGAGACGGAATCTAAAACAAAAATCCAGAAAATCACATTGTATGATTTTTAAGTAATTAATTTGCATTTTATTGCATGACATAAGTATTTGATACATCAGAAAAGCAGAACTTAATATTTGGTACAGAAACCTTTGTTTGCAATTACAGAGATCATACGTTTCCTGTATTTCTTGACCAGGTTTGCACACACTGCAGCAGGGATTTTGGACCACTCCTCCATACAGACCTTCTCCAGATCCTTCAGGTTTCGGGGCTGTCACTGGGCAATACGGACTTTCAGCTCCCTCCAAAGATGTTCTATTGGGTTCAGGTCTGGAGACTGGCTAGGCCACTCCAGGACCTTGAGATGCTTCTTACGGAGCCACTCCTTAGTTGCCCTGGCTGTGTATTTCGGGTCGTTGTCATGCTGGAAGACCCAGCCACGACCCATCTTCAATGCTCTTACTGAGGGAAGGAGGTTGTTGGCCAAGATCTTGCGATACATGGCCCCATCCATCCTCCCCTCAATACGGTGCAGTCGTCCTGTCCCCTTTGCAGAAAAGCATCCCCAAAGAATTATGTTTCCACCTCCATGCTTCACGGTTGGGATGGTGTTCTTGGGTTGTACTCATCCTTCTTCTTTCTCCAAACACGGCGAGTGGAGTTTAGACCAAAAAGCTTTATTTTTGTCTCATCAGACCACATGACCTTCTCCCATTCTTCCTCTGGATCATCCAGATGGTCATTGGCAAACTTCAGACGGGCCTGGACATGCGCTGGCTTGAGCAGGGTGACCTTGCGTGCGCTGCAGGATTTTAATCCATGACGGTGTAGTGTGTTACAAATGGTTTTCTTTGAGACTGTGGTCCCAGCTCTCTTCAGGTCATTGACCAGGTCCTGCCGTGTAGTTCTGGGCTGATGCCTCACCTTCACCATGATCATTGATGCCCCACGAGGTGAGATCTTGCATGGAGCCCCAGACCGAGGGTGATTGACCGTCATCTTGAACTTCTTCCATTTTTGAATAATTGCGCCAACAGTTGTTGCCTTTTCACCAAGCTGCTTACCTATTGTCCTGTAGCCCATCCCAGCCTTGTGCAGGTCTACAATTTTATCCCTGATGTCCTTACACAGCTCTCTGGTCTTAGCCATTGTGGAGAGGTTGGAGTCTGTTTGATTGAGTGTGTGGACAGGTGTCTTTTATACAGGTAACGAGTTCAAACAGGTGCAGTTAATACAGGTAATGAGTGGAGAACAGGAGGGCTTCTCAAATAAAAACTAACAGGTCTGTGAGAGCCGGAATTCTTACTGTTTGGTAGGTATGATCTCTGTAATTGCAAACAAAGGTTTCTGTACCAAATATTAAGTTCTGCTTTTCTGATGTATCAAATACTTATGTCATGCAATAAAATGCAATTGAATTACTTATAAATCATACAATGTGATTTTCTGCATTTTTGTTTTAGATTCTGTCTCTCACAGTTGAAGTGTACCTATGATAAAAAATTACAGACCTCTACATGCTTTGTAAGTAGGAAAACCTGCAAAATCGGCAGTGTATCAAATACTTGTTCTCCCCACTGTAAATATGCAGCTCCAGAAATTGTGATGATCAAGAATATTACTTTGCATGCTCACCAGCAATGGGGGCATCAAGCAACAATTACTAGCATAGGTTTACTGGTATTTTGGTATGTCAAAATTGCTTGAAATTGAATGAATAAAATTGAAGTTTGGATTTGGAATTTGTTGTTAAAATCAATTATTATGTAATCAAAATGTTGTAGACAAAATAAGGAAAAGGGCTGTCTGGTAGCCACAATAAATAGACAAAGATTTTGTGACCTTGGGAGTATAAGGCTCTATCTGCACTAAGCAAAGTTCTGAGATATTGAGCATCAGTTTTTACATCCCAGATCTCAGATGTCACGTGTACTCCCTCTCCGGCCTCTAGGTCACCAGGCTGCTCATTAGGGCGCACACCTGTCACCAGCGTTAGGCGCATAATGACACTCACCTGGACTCCATCACCTCCTTGATTACCTGCTCTATATAAATCACTCCCTTTGGTTTCTTCCCGAGTCGCCATTGTTCCTGTTTCGTGTCGGTGCACTGTTTGTGTTTCTTGTTTTTTTCTAATTTATTTATAAAAAAAATCACTCCCTGAACTTGCTTGACGACTCGTCAAGGGGAAGTATCAGGGAGTGTTTTTTTTGTTTTTTTGTGTTGGGGTGATGTCGAGTCCGGGTGTTGGAGCCGGAGCTACCAGGGAGGCCTCAGCGGGTTTGATAGGCTCCCATGCTGAAGCGGGGTGAACAGGTTCCCGTGCCTCAGCCGGCTCATCAGGTTCACTCCTCAGCCGGTTCGTCAGGTTTCTGCACCTCAGCGGAGGCGACCGGGATTGTCCCTGTGGTTGGCGTCCTGCGGCTGGAGCCGAACGCGCCGGGGAGGGGGTAATGTCACGTATGCTCTCTCTCCGGCGCTCTAGGTCGTTATGCTCCCACACCTCAGCCGGATCGAAAGGTTCCCGCGCCTTAGCAGAGGTGACAAATCCACTCCTGATCCCCGGGATCGTTATCTTGGTCGGCGTCCTGCGGCTGGAGCCGCGCGTCAGGGAGGGGGTACTGTCACGTGTTCCCTCTCCGGCCTCTAGGTCACCAAGCTGCTCGTTAGGGTGCACACCTGTCACCAGCGTTACGCGCATAATGACACTCACCTGGACTCCATCACCTCCTTGATTACCTGCCCTTTATGTCACTCCCTTTGGTTCCTTCCCCAGTCATCATTTTTTCTGTTCCCGTTTCATGTCGGTGCACTGCTTGTTTCTTGTTTTGTTCATTTATTTATTAAATGTATTCACTCCCTGACCTTGCTTCCCCACTCTCATACATCGTTACATCAGAACTGTTTTGTAGTGAGTTCTTTTTAGGGGTGTGCATTAGCAGATAAGCTTATGGTTCTGAAATGTTCATCTGTGTTCAGCCATAAGGTTCTATTTGACACTTCTAAATTAGACATATTCAGTTCTTAAGACTGTAGCTATTTGAATACATAAATGATAGAATTAGTATTTTACCAAAATAGAGTCAGAACACATCAAATACATTAAGACATGCATTATGATCATTAGACAAATGACTGTCATCACTGAACAACGATGTGACATCACAGAATTGTATAGTTTACATGTTTTCACTTAAAATCTACTTTTTCAAAAATCTAACTTTACAGACATATGAAGAAGCATCTTAAGATCTATTATATGTGACTAACTCATTTCTGACAAATGTCAGATAGAACCTTATAGTCCCAAGGCCTGGATTTGTAGTTGGAACAAGTCATTGCATGTATAGATTTGTTTACTTGACTTGTGACTTGACTCGACTTTCTCTTAGAATGCACGACTTGGACTAGACTCGAGACTCAACCTGTTCTTTCTGGGACTCGACTTGAGACATGGAACTTGTGACTTGAGACTTGCTCATGACTCGAATAATAGTGACTTGGTCCCACCTCTGCACAAAACCCACTTAGCAGCATTGTGGGGACCGATGACAGAATACATACACACACACATTGAATAGTACTCCAGCTCTTTATGTCTGTTTAGGCGCTGCCGTACGTGTGCCTGCTTATCGGCATGCTGTTCTTCATCTATGCCATCATCGGGATGCAGGTGAGTAGAGACACGAGGAGAAAAACAAGTCAAAATGAATGGTCATTTTTACAGATCAACAGTAACTTTATAAAAAGCATCCAGGGAAAGTGACACTTGCCTGCCATAGGGACGTGTGTGAGGTTGTGCATTCTCCCATATTACCTAGGATGTTGACAGTTTGTTGTTTTGTCAGCTGTTTGGGAACATTGGGATGGAGGAGGAGGAGGGGAGCGCCATCAACGAACACAACAACTTCAGGACTTTCTTCCAAGCTCTCATGCTGCTCTTCAGGTGTGTGTGTGTGTGTGTGTGTGTGTGTGTGTGTGTGTGTGTGTGTGTGTGTGTGTGTGTGTGTGTGTGTGTGTGTGTGTGTGTGTGTGTGTGTGTGTGTGTGTGTGTGTGTGTGTGTGTGTGTGTGTTTACATTTGTGCGTGCCTGTGTGTTCAGTACAAGCATACGTGTGTCTCCAACGTGTGTGTATTTGTATAGGAGTGCCACGGGCGAGGCGTGGCATGACATCATGCTGTCGTGTCTTGGAGGGAAGCTCTGTGATCCTCTGGCAGGGAACACTGAACCAGAGTGTGGCAGCCAGTTTGCCTACCTCTACTTTGTGTCCTTCATCTTCTTCTGCTCCTTCCTGGTGAGAAGCACTAGCTGTCTGTCTGTCTCTATTCCCCTTTTAGTCATATTTTCCCCCTTAGTGTCGGTTATAGGTTTGTAAAATTCCCTAAATCCTAGTTGGAGGATTCCCGGAATCAGGAGGGAATAAGCAGGAAATCCAGAATATTCCAACCACACTGCAAAACCGGATAAGTTGTCTACTCAAACATTTTGAGGAAACCGATTAACTAAAAAAGTGAAGTTAAGAAACTTAAATAGCTGAAGTTAGCAGTACTGCCTTCACATGTGTAATACAAATGCATTTTTTTGTAAGGTATTCTTAAATTTAACGCTCCCACTAAGCCATGCCTCCAATAATTTCCCAGTGTGCCTTGTCTTTTTGATTGAATTGTAGAGTTACCACCCATGACTGTATTTGTTAATGACAGAGACATGGTTGTTGAATTCGTTAATTTTCAGTCCTTTGGTCTTCACCAAGAGAGTTCCTAGGCGAATATTATCATTATTATTGAACTATTACATATATCATAAGGCCTTATTAAGTGGCCTGAAACTCTTAGTTTACAGGCCACATCAGTCATGCAAGTAGTTTTGCAAAATTCCACAAACTTTCCCCAAAAAGTTTCCAGTAATCCTGGGAAATTTACCAGAATTTTGCAACCCTAACTGTAAATCACATTATGCTGGCTTGCAAAGTGATATGTAATTCCTATTGGAATTTAGCCAGCGTTAAAATGTGTATTCACCCGCAACCTGCATTCATAATGACTGCCAGGGTTAAGAACAGTGGGAGGAAACGACCTAAGCCATTTCAACTGGAACTACCATTTCAGTAACAAGTGCAAAAATGAAATGATTGGATTAGAAACAATTATATTTATATTTGTGTAGCTTAACAGTTAATCAATCAATCACTCAATGTACAGACAAAAACACAGATATTAAAAACTATTCCAAAAAATCTAACTGCAGTAGAGCATGCTGGGGAAGATGTTAATTT
Source organism: Salmo trutta (assembly GCF_901001165.1). Classification (NCBI taxonomy): domain Eukaryota; kingdom Metazoa; phylum Chordata; class Actinopteri; order Salmoniformes; family Salmonidae; genus Salmo; species Salmo trutta. The sequence continues at coordinate 62,890,921 of NC_042957.1, read as the reverse complement.
GTTATCATATTTTTAAAACATTTAGTTGGTGTGACTTCTCATTTACTTTTGAGTCAGTAGCACATAAACATGATAAGTAATAATTACTTTTTATTGACTTAGAGTACAACTTATTAGAAGTATTTGAGTTAAACATGCCTAGAGGTTTACAGTGCAGGATTCCTGGAAAACCAGGGAATTTATTTTGCAACCCTCGTCTGTTATAAGTACACACTTGCTTGCCTGACATAATACTGTGTAATAATGTGGCTGTTTGTGTTTTTAGATGCTGAATCTGTTCGTGGCTGTCATCATGGACAACTTTGAGTACCTGACCAGAGACTCCTCCATCCTCGGCCCACATCATCTAGACGAGTATGTCAGGATATGGGCTGAATATGACCAAGCAGCTTGGTGAGTGACACACACACACACACACACACACACACACACACACACACACACACACACACACACACACACACACACACACACACACACACACACACACACACACACACATATACTGTATACATTTTCAAATATACACACACATCTTACACATGTGACGCATCACATCAGCACCTCATGATAAACACTCATATACTGAACACTTATAATCTGGGAGATTTAAAAACACACAAACACACATACACACACAATGTCAATGGTTTCTTGTTGTTTTAATGTGTTTACTTTTTCAGAGGTAGACATCACCTCTCATGTCTGTGTATCTCTGAACGTTAACGCCTCGTGGACTGTGTACAGTAGCGTTGTATAACTTACTGGTGCAACCTAAACACTTCTAAGGTGTCCTCAGGCTCTAGATCAAACCTGGCACTAGATCTCATTAGCCTGTGGTAAAACTGATCTAAGTCCAGTCTTTGGGAACAGCAGATGAAAAGAGTGGGAGTCTGGGAGCTGTATAGTAACCATGAAGTACATTACTCCATAGTTATAAAGGATAAGAGTCATAAAGGATATAAAGGCCAAGTCTCCTGTAGTTGAACTGATCCCAAATCAGTCTAAAGAACCCACACAAGACACCAGCTGTAGGGGGGATCATGGATCTGAGCAGTAACCTTCTCAGTGATCCAGTTACCCCTCCCTCCCTGTGCCCCCTCCCTCTCTGTGTGTGGTTCAGACCCCCACCCCACCTCCACCCGTCTGGAATCTGCATACTGCCAAAACTTACTGTGGCAACAAACCTCCCCTTTACTGTACTGTATATTCAACCCCCGTGGAACCTGAAACACGCTAAGTTTCCTAGTATCTGTATTCCAGTGCCTGTTATCCTTCTGCTGTCCTGTAGTCTGCAATGTAGAGGGAGAGAGCAAGGGAGAGGAGGAGGGAGAGGGAGTGGATTGAGGGAAGGAGGTAGAGACACAGTAGTGGGGGAAGGGAAATGGAGAGAGAAAATGAGAGCAACTGAGATGGGTAGGAATAGACAAAGTTATCACAATTAAAAGGTTTTGGTAACATGGCGAATTGAGATAAAGACAGGCATGGAAGAAAACAAGGAGGATTTTCTGGAGAGAAGCAAGGGACGGAGGGAGGGAAGGAGGGAGGGGGGAACAGACAATCTATGGGGAGATGGGCCTCTGTATGACAAGTGGCTATTACACATTAGGCCATTTAGCATTCACATGCATTTCTAGTTAATGAGCTATTCCTTAATTATACTCCACACACAACCAATTACTGGCACACACCACTGCTGGCAGAGAGGGGGAAGGGAATGAACGAGGGGAATGAGAGAGAGACGGGGATGGGTTCTATTAGGAAGAGGAATTGAGAGAGAGACGGGGGATGGGTAGTATTAGGAAGAGGAATTGAGAGAGACGGGGGATGGGTAGTATTAGGAAGAGGAATTGAGAGAGAGACGGAGGATGGGTAGTATTAGGAAGAGGAATTGAGAGAGAGATGGGGGATGAGTTCTATTAGGAAGAGGTATTGAGAGAGACGGGGGATGGGTAGTATTAGGAAGAGGAATTGAGAGAGAGACGGGGATGGGTATTATTAGGAAGAGGTATTGAGAGAGACGGGGGATGGGTAGTATTAGGAAGAGGAATTGAGAGAGAGACGGGGATGGGTATTATTAGGAAGAGGAATTGAGAGAGATGGGGATGGGTAGTATTAGGAAGAGGAATTGAGAGAGAGACGGGGGATGGGTATTATTAGGAAGAGGTATTGAGAGAGACGGGGGATGGGTATTATTAGGAAGAGGAATTGAGAGAGAGATGGGGGATGAGTTCTATTAGGAAGAGGAATTGAGAGAGAGACGGGGATGGGTATTATTAGGAAGAGGAATTGAGAGAGATGGGGATGGGTAGTATTAGGAAGAGGAATTGAGAGAGAGACGGGGGATGGGTATTATTAGGAAGAGGTATTGAGAGAGACGGGGGATGGGTATTATTAGGAAGAGGAATTGAGAGAGAGACGGGGGATGGGTATTATTAGGAAGAGGTATTGAGAGAGACGGGGGATGGGTATTATTAGGAAGAGGAATTGAGAGAGACGGGGGATGGGTATTATTAGGAAGAGGAATTGAGAGAGACGGGGGATGGGTAGTATTAGGAAGAGGAATTGAGAGAGATGGGGAATGGGTATTATTAGGAAGAGGAATTGAGAGAGATGGGGGATGGGTAGTATTAGGAAGAGGAATTGAGAGAGATGGGGGATGGGTATTATTAGGAAGAGGAATTGAGAGAGACGGGGGATGGGTAGTATTAGGAAGAGGAATTGAGAGAGACGGGGGATGGGTAGTATTAGGAAGAGGAATTGAGAGAGACGGGGGATGGGTAGTATTAGGAAGAGGAATTGAGAGAGATGGGGGATGGGTAGTATTAGGAAGAGGTATTGAGAGAGATGGGGGATGGGTAGTATTAGGAAGAGGAATTGAGAGAGATGGGGGATGGGTAGTATTAGGAAGAGGTATTGAGAGAGACGGGGGATGGGTAGTATTAGGAAGAGGAATTGAGAAAGACGGGGGATGGGTAGTATTAGGAAGAGGAATTGAGAGAGATGGGGGATGGGTAGTATTAGGAAGAGGTATTGAGAGAGATGGGGGATGGGTAGTATTAGGAAGAGGAATTGAGAGAGATGGGGGATGGGTAGTATTAGGAAGAGGTATTGAGAGAGACGGGGGATGGGTAGTATTAGGAAGAGGAATTGAGAGAGATGGGGGATGGGTAGTATTAGGAAGAGGAATTGAGAGAGATGGGGGATGGGTAGTATTAGGAAGAGGAATTGAGAGAGATGGGGGATGGGTAGTATTAGGAAGAGGTATTGAGAGAGACGGGGGATGGGTAGTATTAGGAAGAGGAATTGAGAGAGACGGGGGATGGGTTCTATTAGGAAGAGGAATTGAGAGAGATGGGGGATGGGTAGTATTAGGAAGAGGTATTGAGAGAGACGGGGGATGGGTAGTATTAGGAAAACAGGAACGATAATAGACAGGAAGGGGTTAAACAGAGAAGGGATAGGCTGAGAGAATGATAGGAACAGGTAAAGACTGGAGTTTCATTGCAGAAGAAAAGCACTACAGCTCAAACGGGTGACGTGCAACAAAAATGTGTGTGTGTGTGTGTGTGGTGTGTGTAGTATGCGTGTGGTGTGTGTAGTATGTGTGTGTGGTGTGTGTAGTATGTGTGTGGTGTGTGTAGTATGTGTGTGCGGTGTGTGTAGTATGTGTGTGTACACCGTACAGTAATTTTGCTGTTATGATATCTTGTTTCTTGTCAATCTTGTGCTCTTCTTTCTTCCCATTGTTCTCTCTTGTCGTATCTGTCCTCTACGTTTGTTCTAACTCCTCCTGTTCTTTTTGCAGCGGTCGCATTCATTATAAGGATATGTACAGTTTATTGCGAGTTATCGACCCGCCTCTTGGCTTAGGAAAGAAATGCCCCCATAGAGTGGCCTGCAAGGTTTGACTTCCACTAAAAATCCTCAACCACACCTGCTACAGCATCCAAGAATGGAATGAGTGTCGCTTATCTGATCTGATTGGATTTCATTTTTGTTATACTTTCTCTCTTCTTCTTTATTTTGACCATTTCTACTTGCATTCTGATCTGAAACGAGAATGTGTAGGACAATGCAGACACCCAGACGAGCATGACGTTGTGCACCACTGAAATGAAAAATAAAAAATAAACTTTTAAGAGTTTGATTATGAAGAAAAAAAAAGAATTATGATTGTTCTCCTTTGGTCATTTTTCTTAGTGTTGTTTTGCTTGCTGTTGAGTCACGGCTAGGCGCGGTGCTAGACACACTGTGGGATCTGTAGCATTGCATTGTTCTTGGGGGGGGAGGACAGAAACTGCATTGACACCCCACCCTCATCATGGTATAGCCCAGTCCCAGCAGTGGAGCTCAGTGCTTGACTCTGAAGTCCGCTGCTCCTCCATGCAATCCCCTCCCACTTGCATAGAACTATATTTTACTTCTACTAAAAGTCTCCAACTCTACTCAACTCCGCTCCTCCTCCCTATACCCCCCTCTTATCTTCTACAAGATATACACCCCCGCCCGCTCAGACCAGTTGTACCCCCCCTCACCCCGCCCGCTCAGACCAGTTGTACCCCCCCTCACCCCGCCGACTCAGACCAGTTGTACCCCCCCTCACCCCCCCGCCCGCTCAGACCAGTTGTACCCCCCCCTCACCCCGCCACGCTCAGACCAGTTGTACCCCCCCTCACCCCGCCCGCTCAGACCAGTTGTACCCCCCCTCACCCCGCCCGCTCAGACCAGTTGTACCCCCCCTCACCCCGCCCGCTCAGACCAGTTGTACCCCCCCTCACCCCGCCCGCTCAGACCAGTTGTACCCCCCCTCACCCCGCCGACTCAGACCAGTTGTACCCCCCCTCACCCCGCCGACTCAGACCAGTTGTACCCCCCCTCACCCCGCCCGCTCAGACCAGTTGTACCCCCCCTCACCCCGCCGACTCAGACCAGTTGTACCCCCCCTCACACCGCTGACTCAGACCAGTTGTACCCCCCCTCACCCCGCTGACTCAGACCAGTTGTACCCCCCCTCACCCCGCCCGCTCAGACCAGTTGTACCCCCCCTCACCCCGCCGACTCAGACCAGTTGTACCCCCCTCACCCCCGCCGACTCAGACCAGTTGTACCCCCCCTCACCCCGCCCGCTCAGACCAGTTGTACCCCCCCTCACCCCGCCGACTCAGACCAGTTGTACCCCCCCTCACCCCGCCCGCTCAGACCAGTTGTACCCCCCCTCACCCCGCCGACTCAGACCAGTTCTAGACAGCCTCACTGCGTCTCTCTCTCGCTCTCAAACCAGCCAAATAACTTTTTTCTTCTTTTTTCTCCTCTCTACTCTTTGCTTTGATCTCTCTTTTGCTCTCATTCTCTATCTCTCTTTCTATCTGTGTCCCCCTCTCTTCTCTCTCTTCCCTCACTCTCTTTTTCTCCCCCTCTCTCTCTTTCTCCCTCGCTCTCTCTTGCTCTCTCTCCCTCCCTCTTCTCCTTCTCTCTCTACCCTTCTCCTACCCCTACTCTCTTCTCTTATTCTCTCTGCTCTCTCTCTGGTTGGCTGTGGTTGGCTGTGGCTGTTCTGGCTGTGGCTGTGGGGGGCGGTGGCTGTGCTGCGCTGACATGCAGTGGCAGGATCAGTTGCAGGGATATGTATGACATGCTCAGGCATATGAGCCCTCCGCTAGGCCTGGGGAACAGGTGCCCGGCACGGGTGGCCTACAAGGTCAGGACCCCCTAGAACCAGGGGGCTTAGTGCCTCTTCCTCCGCTTTACTGTGTATCCGTAGTGTTGGTGTCTTCTTCTTCTCTATACATTTTGTTTCTGATATTTTGCTTTATCTCCATTTTCTTCTTCGCTTTCGTTATTCGATGGAGGGGAGCGCTGATGTCATTGTGGGGAATGGGGAGGAGGGATGGAGGGTAGGGGTTTGGGGGTGAGGGGCGGGGGGGTTAGGGTCAAGGGACAAAGGTCAGACAGGTTTATCCACAGGAAGGGGTGAATGGAGGGACCTTCTCAGCTCTTTTGCACCGTGTATACTGACGGAAACACACACACACCTCTACACACACTTATTATCAAACACATACACCAACACGTTGTTTTTGCCAGTCAAAGCTTTACAATAATCTGAATAGAGTGCATAGTGGAATAGAATACACCAAATCAGCTGTGGTAACTATAGCAGCTTTGGCTAAAGTAAACGTCAAGGGGTCTCAAACTTCGATATTGACTCTATACAGGTGTGTACATTAGAGTGACCTCTTTAATGTATACTAGTGGAAAAAATATTAAAGATATCTACTTATACAAAAATGTATATAAATGTTTGGCCAAGCTGGCAAAATAGTGTATGCACACAGCTACACACACACGCACAGACAAAAACACATACATACACACACACACCAGTATGCGTGTGCAGCCGGGCTTGGAAGGTCCGTAAGACTTCTGTCCTCTTAGTCTCTCCATCCTGTGGATGGCGCTACTGCAAACACACGCACACACACACACGCACACACGCACACACACACACACACACACACACACACACACACACACACACACACACACACACACACACACACCACACACACACACACACCTATAGAGGAACAGGTTTCTGTCTTTAGTTGTACAGTAGTCCAACATATACAAATCAGGATGTATTTTCTGGGTGGAGGACAGAGAGCTGAAAGGTCCCCTTAGGTGGATTATAGTTTGTTGTCTATCTAGTTGGTTGTGTAGTATGCTAACCAGTTAACTGTTATCATTGCCACAGAATAACGTCTAGCCTCTTTTTTTTGTAGTAGAATCTCTCCTGTAGCAAAATCTGCAAGTGAATCTTTTCCACCCGTCCCCGTTCTTCTGTCAATGCAGTTCTACTCTGTTTCCAGTCCCCCTCCTCTTCACATGCTGTCTCCTCCCCTCCTCCTAACCCGCCACTCGCATGCCTGCCCCTTCACCCCCACCACCACACGGGCACTACCATTACCTCTCTCACACACTGTCATACACAGACACACACACACACACCGACACACACTCATGCCCGTTAAATACCCTTACATACCTGTGAAATCCTTCAGATATTCTAACACACACTCATATACCCAACTAATTTGGTTGTCACCAAACCTGGTCCTGGAGAACTAACAGTTCTCTGATTCAACTAATCAAGGTCTTGCTAAATAGCTGACCAACAGAATCAAGTGTGCTAACATTGGACTAGGCCAAAAACCTGCCCTGCACACCATCTCTCTCAGACCAGGGATGGTAGTGACCACTGCTCTAATTTAACCTCATACCCCCATTATACCCTTATTATACCCTTACAACACATTATGACACAATTATGATACCTTTATGACACACACATGTCCCTTCGTAGGCAGATCGCTGTGAGCCTCAGGGGCAGCCAGCAGAACAGCCTGTAGGCACAGGAGATCTATCTACCGCCAGAACTTACTGTCCCCCAAACCCTCCTTATCCTCCCAGCTGCTCTCCCTACCTGCATCTCTGTTAATCTTTACCTCTACCTCGATCTCTAGCATCCCTCTCTCCGCGTCTCTCTCTCTTTCTATTCTTCACTTTGCCATTCCTCTATCTTTCTATTTCTCCCTATATTTCTCCCTGCCTCTCTCTCTCCATCTCTCTCTCTCTGCATATCTGCATCTCTCTGCCTTTCTGTCCTCTATCAGCTCATCTCATCTCTCCTCTCCCTGCCTCTCTCTCTCCATCTCTCTCTCTCTGCATATCTGCATCTCTCTGCCTTTCTGTCCTCTATCAGCTCATCTCATCTCTCCTCTCCCTGCCTCTCTCTCTCCATCTCTCTCTCTCTGCATATCTGCATCTCTCTGCCTTTCTGTCCTCTATCAGCTCATCTCATCTCTCCTCTCCCTGCCTCTCTCTCTCCATCTCTCTCTCTCTGCATATCTGCATCTCTCTGCCTTTCTGTCCTCTATCAGCTCATCTCATCTCTCCTCTCCCTGCCTCTCTCTCTCCATCTCTCTCTCTCTGCATATCTGCATCTCTCTGCCTTTCTGTCCTCTATCAGCTCATCTCATCTCTCATCTCCCTGCCTCTCTCTCTCCATCTCTCTCTCTCTGCATATCTGCATCTCTCTGCCTTTCTGTCCTCTATCAGCTCATCTCATCTCTCCTCTCCCTGCCTCTCTCTCTCCATATCTCTCTCTCTGCATATCTGCATCTCTCTGCCTTTCTGTCCTCTGTTCATTCATTCCTATCAGCTCATCTCATCTCTCCTCTCCCTGCCTCTCTCTCTCTATAGCTCTCTCTCTCTGCATATCTGCATCTCTCTGCCTTTCTGTCCTCTGTTCATTCATTCCTATCAGCTCATCTCATCTCTCCTCTCCCTGCCTCTCTCTCTCTATAGCTCTCTCTCTCTGCATATCTGCATCTCTCTGCCTTTCTGTCCTCTATCAGCTCATCTCATCTCTCCTCTCCCTGCCTCACCTCTCTGCTTTATCCTCTCTTTTCTCTCCTTCCTTCTTCTCCTCCCTGCGTTTTGTCCCTCAGTCCTAACAGCCTCCCTCCTGAAGTGTCCCCTGTAATATAACCCCTCTTTCAGACTTTGACCTCTAACCTTCCATCCCCCGCCACCTCCATCTACTGTGTCTGGGGGTAACCATAGCAACAGTCCCGTCTTTGAAAATACCTCTCTCCCCTTTCCCTGTGTAAACTGTCATCTGTAGGTGATCTTAGTTTGACATTAAAAACCCACAGACCCCCCTTCTTGCCCTTCACCTGTCCCCTATCCCCCACCCACCATCACTACCTACCTGCCTAATGAGAGAGGTAAAAACCCTCACACTTGACCTTCACCTCTGAACCACAGAATAATGGCCCCTGTATGTGTAGTGTTAAATTCTCACCCCCACTCTTCTCTGTTCTGTAGAGACAGACAGACAGTAGTCTTCAGGCAGGATGCTGTGTTAGACTCGACCAGCTTGTGTGGCTGAAGATCTTTCTTTTATTCTATCACTTTCAACCTCTTTTTCTTATCACTCGCTGTTTATCTCTCTGATGTCTTTTCTCTCTCATCCTCCAACCTCTTCTCATCCTCCAACCTCTCCCTTCTTTTGCTTTGACAACGGTCTCTAAAACGCCACTCACAACCCACCCCCCCTCTCTCTTTTCAATTATTTTCTGATAACGAGATGTATTTTTCCCCACCCCCTAACACTTATTGTACAGCCTTCCTCAGGCCTAAGGCAGCCTTTCCTAGAACCTCAGCCCATCTTACCTTTTAAAAAATGGCTGCCGCGGCGGCCATCTTGACTTTCTTAGATTACCTTGATCGTCTGAATTCTGTTCTCACGCTCACCTATTAACCCTGTCAGGCCCTGCACCCATTATTCACTGAGAGATCAGAGGATTTGCACAGAGCTTTACAGCTCTATTGTCTCTGTATGACAACAACAGCCCTTCATCTAATATCTCCTACAGATGTAGCACATGTAGTTTCAATGATGTCATATCCTCCTGCCAGTAACCACTACTAAACCCAAACAGATAAACATTATTCTATTATTAAACCACACAGAGGATGCTTTCTGTGTACGGCTGTGCCGCTGCTTGTCCTGTGAAGCATTATGTGTGTGCACCGCATGTTGCATGGGAGGGGGCAGGGGAGGATGGGGGGATGTGTCACAGGGTTTTGGGGTAGGGGAGCGGAGTGGTTGGCATGGTCTTGCTGCATGTCTGGGATGTCGCCGTGACAACGGTTACCGCGAGCCTGTATCACACACACTAACGTCACGTTGTCTGTGTGTGTTGTCTGTGCATGTGTGTGTGTGTTGGCTCGTGTCCATTTCTCTTATATTGACAAGACCAGAAGGTGGATAAAGGATAAATGAAAACGATGACGTTCCCCTCCCCCTGTCCCTCAGTTTTGGTTTATCGCTTTATGGCCTGGTCTCTGTTGAACTCTGTGAATCTCCAATCCACTACGGGGAGCTCTGTTAGTGGCAGCCAGCTGTCTGCTCTTACTGATCTAGAATCAGATTAATATCCCATAATCCTGAACTAAACCATTCAAGGGGAAAAAGCACAAAGCTGACATTGGATCAGAGTCTAACTTCATTCTACACCTGCTATCAGAGAAGGCGTAAATAATGCTGTGACACTACTGAACCTGTGAGGTCCTCCTAAGTAACACAACAAGGACTGTTATTCATATCTGTGTACAGTCATGAACAAGGTAACACCCACGAGGAACCAACCAACTCATAGTAATCAGTAGTGGTAGTGTAATGTTAACCATTTTATACCTTTGGCTCTCACAGGCTGTAAATAAATCATGGTATCATTTGCCACCGCCATGAAAGGATCAAATAACTGAAATATCAATGTTTACATCTTTTTGGTACTGACAGTACCTAATAACAACTCAGCTGCCAAACAGCAGCCATAACTGGTGTAGCAGTGCCAATGACACATTGTATAGTTGACAGACAGATGTACAGATAGACAGACAGACTCATAGAGCCTGCTACAAAAAATGACAGAGCTCCCCCCCACCCTTTCCCTGTCTCCTCACCTGGAGGTTCAGAACACACCTACACCACCACTTCCTGGGGGGGACACCCTTTTTACTCACTCACCTTCCCCCGATTGGCTCTTTCCAACAGAGGCTGCTGCGGATGGACCTCCCAGTCGCCGACGACAACTCAGTCCACTTCAACTCCACCCTGATGGCCCTGATCCGCACGGCGCTGGACATCAAGATCGCCAAGGGTACGGAAGGTTTGGAACCCCTCTTTCCTGCTTGCCTTTTTCACCATCTCTTCCCCCTGTTTCTTGTCTTCCCTAGAACAGAGCAGGGCAGTCTGCTACTGTAAGGTGGTTGTGTATCGTGTGTACCCTGCTGTCCCTGAGACCTACATCGGTCCCTCTGCTTCTCCCACGGTGTCCTAAGTACAGCTCTTTTTCTATAGAGTTTGTATAGTTCTTATTAACCAATAGAATTGAATGTGTACTACCAGCCATACTGTCAGTGTAATAGGGTTTCTAATAGGCTACAGCTCTTTTTTTGTAGACTTTGTAGAGTTCTTATGTGAATTAACAATCATAGTTTCAATGTAATTGAGTCTCACTTTATTTGGTTGGCCCAATCAAAGTGAAGATGGCCAGACATACTATTGAATCCCCATGTCTCTATGTTACATGGCTCATCCACACTATACATTTAAACTGGGAGTCAAGGCTCACCTCTATTAACAAACACATTCTCTTGTGTGTCTGTGTGCTTGTGTGTGTTTTCATGTCTGTGCGTCAATTCTTACACCTCTATGGCTCTGCTGTGTATTTGTATCGATGTGAATGTGTGTGTTTATGTGTGTGTGTTGCTATTATATGTGTGTGTATACACTGGTGCATGTGTGTGTGCCTGCTTGTGTGCGTGTGCCTGCTTGTGTGTGTGTGTGTGTGTGTGTGTGTGTGTGTGTGTGTGTGTGTGTGTGTGTGTGTGTGTGTGTGTGTGTGTGTGTGTGTGTGTGTGTGTGTGTGTGTCATTGCGTGTGTGTAGGAGGTGTGGACAAACACCAGATGGATGCAGAGCTGAGGAAAGAGATGATGGCGATTTGGCCCAATCTCTCCCAGAAGACCCTGGACCTCTTAGTCACGCCACATAAGTGTAAGTTGCAGTGTGTTTGGACCGCGACGCGATGCCAGTGTCTGTCTACTTCTTCATGCCACCCGAGGACAGCTTTTCTCAACCAGTCTCCTTCACTGCTGCACCCTCTGATACAGCAGGCACAGCCCCCTACACACACACACACACACACACACACACACACACACACACACACACACACACACACACACACACACACACACACACACACACACTTATTATGTACACATAGACACATACCAACACCAACACACACACACAGGATCCCATGATTCCCACCAGTCCAATCCTCGAAGACGACACACCTAATTTTAGACCTTCATCTCCAGCCTCCATCCACCACCAGCACTAGCCCCATTTCCCTACAGCAGGCCATGTACCCCATCCACCTCCACCATCCCTAGCCCCATTTCCCTACATCAGGCCATGTACCCCATCCACCTCCACCAGCCCTAGCTCCATTTCCCTACAGCAGGCCATGTACCCCATCCACCACCCCCCAGCCCCAGTCCCCACACACCCATATAGACCTCTTTTCTTGCACCCATATCACACCTCCACCCAACCTAACAACTGTACACAGCAGGCCTCATCCTAAAGTCCCAATGCAATACTTCCAACAGCCCATTCCACTGATTCCAGGCCTGTTCTGTAGACCCAACATCACACCTCCACCGGATCCAATACCAGCAGGCTGTCTGCCCAGCTCTGTGCCTGAGATCAGGGGGTGCCTCTCTATAGACCAACTCTCTATAGTAGTCTTTTCACTCCAGGGGTTTAGTTCATTTAGTGCTACTGTAGGTCAGAACACTCCAGGGGTTTAGTTCATACAGTGCTACTGTAGGTCAGAACACTCCAGGGGTTTAGTTCATACAGTGCTACTGTAGGTCAGAACACTCCAGGGGTTTAGTTCATACAGTGCTACTGTAGGTCAGAACACTCCAGGGGTTTAGTTCATACAGTACTACTGTAGGTCAGAACACTCCAGGGGTTTAGTTCATACAGTGCTACTGTAGGTCAGAACACTCCAGGGGTTTAGTTCATACAGTGCTACTGTAGGTCAGAACACTCCAGGGGTTTAGTTCACACAGTGCTACTGTAGGTCAGAACACTCCAGGGGTTTAGTTCACACAGTGCTACTGTAGGTCAGAACACTCCAGGGGTTTAGTTCATACAGTGCTACTGTAGGTCAGAACACTCCAGGGGTTTAGTTCATACAGTGCTACTGTAGGTCAGAACACTCCAGGGGTTTAGTTCATACAGTGCTACTGTAGGTCAGAACACTCCAGGGGTTTAGTTCATACAGTGCTACTGTAGGTCAGAACACTCCAGGGGTTTAGTTCATACAGTGCTACTGTAGGTCAGAACACTCCAGGGGTTTAGTTCATACAGTGCTACTGTAGGTCAGAACACTCCAGGGGTTTAGTTCATACAGTGCTACTGTAGGTCAGAACACTCCAGGGGTTTAGTTCATACAGTGCTACTGTAGGTCAGAACACTAGCTGCTATGCATGTCGGAGAAATACATACAGGACTAGAAGGAATGCACAAGTGCCAAAGCACTAGTTGTTATGTAGATATTAGATGTATATTATATGAAAGGAAACATGATTTACAGTGTAGGTAAAGGCATCTGGGTCAGGTGCGTTATAGCTACTCACCAGATTGCTAATTGTACCAAATTTGATCAGAATGCACAGGCTTCCTTGCCCTGCTAATAACGTTCAAGCCAAGTTGAAATAAAATGTGTGGTAATTTAGCATGCTGGTGAGCAGAGTACAGAAATGGCCAATAGCATAATGTTGTGAACACACTTTTTTTTTTAACTGGACGTTAGGCCCTTTTATTGTGAAGATGTGATCTGCTGTTGAAACCTGGAAATGACTCTTTCAAAGACTGTTATCGCACTTTATACTATTCTGAAGCTCTGTTTTGTTTATCTGTTTGGAGATAACAAAGTACAAGGTCCAAATTGAACTAAGTACAAGATGTCCACCTTCTATTGAGAAGTCAAGGGGGAACCATCGGTCCTAAATCAGAATGCCAAAACAGCATCAAAACAGCCCCAGTAGTTCTGTTGATACTGTCCAGTCCTCTGCCAGGTCCCCCATCTACACAATGAAGTGGTCTTGAGTCTTGTCTTCTGATTGAAGACCACCAGTCAGTAGAAATACAGATATGGCTAGAAAAGATGGAAAGAAGGAAAGACTACAGTTAAACAGAGAAAATGTGACACATGATCATTTTTTAGTCTGAGTCTGTTTGTGAAAAGACTATCAGCTCTGTGTTCGTGTATATGTGTGTATTTGTCTGTGTGAGTGTGTGTCTCTCTCTCTGTGTGCGTGCCTCGTCCCCTCTACTCCCATCCCTCTCGCTCAGGGTCCCATACGTAGTGGTCTAATCGTGCAGGGTAACTTGTCCCTCTCTCAGCAGCAACAGACCTGACGGTGGGGAAGATCTACGCTGCCATGATGATTATGGAGTACTACAGGCAGAGCAAGGCCAAGCGCTCTCAGGCGCGGCTAGAGGCGGAGCAGGTACAACTACTGTCCCTAGGAACCATCCCCAAACCTTCAGACAACGCAGACTGACTGAGGGCAGAGTCAGACTGACTAGAAATACTGCTGTGCTGTTAGTACAGGGGTCAAAGCGGAGCTGTGACAATCCATAACCACGCCCACCCACAGTCTTACTATAGCATTTACTTACTACGTTATTGTAAGGTCACTTGTTATCATTGACCTCACCTGGCTAATGGTTAGAGGTCAAAGGTTAGAGGACCACTGCCATTGGGTTTACCCACTCTAGTCTTGTCTCTCAGTGTTCTTCCATCCTCCCTTCCTTCCTATCTATCTCTGCAGTTAGTCGGTATAAAACTATGTGAGGCCCTCTGGTGGACAAAGTATGTCACTGGTCCATGTTATATTACTGTAAATTCCAGACTATAAGCCGCAACTTTTTTCCCAGCTTTGAACCTCGCGGCTTAAGCAATGACGCGGCCAATATATGGATTTTTCCCGCTTTACATTTTTTTTTCTCCAAAAAAACACATTCTGTGACGTGCTCAGTTTTTTGGCGGCATGAAGCTTTCATTAGACCAATGTAATTGCCGAACGGGTTAAGGTCAAACAACTTTTTTGTTTACTGTTTAGATTAAATCGAGCGCTCTCAAACTTCCCATCATTCTGATTACGGTAGTCATTTTGTCACCCTCATCATGGCAAAGACACGGAGAAATGCATATGATGCAGCTTTCAAGTTGAAGGCGATTGATCTGGCTGTTAGAAAAGGAAATAGAGCTGCTGCACGGGAGCTTGGTCTTAATGAGTCGATGGTAAGACATTGGAAACAGCAGCGTGAGGAATTGACTCAGTGCAAAAAGACAACTAAAGCTTACTGCTAATTTTTAATTTTTTGTTACAAGCCGTGTTTCGTTAAAGCCTATTTATTTTTGTTACAAGCCATGTTTCGTTAAAGCCTGTGTAAAGTTAATTTGTTTCAATGTACCGGTAGGCACCTGCGGCTTATAGACATGTGTGGCTTATTTATGTTCAAAATAAAAATAAAAAAATTATTCAGTGGGTGCGGCTTATATTCAGGTGCGCTTAATAGTCTGGAAATTACGGTAAATTTTTATATGATATTATATTATTGCTAGAGCATCTATACAGAAAACCAGCAGATTATATTTCAAGCACAATTATATAATTCTGAATCACAATTATTTCTAAAGAAGAGGCACTTTTCTTGCTATAGAGAACCCTCTCGATCATCTTTGGATCGGTTTGGGCTGGGTGTCTTTGTCACAGCTCTGGATGGCGAAGACTGTACGACGTTAATGTACATTCCTCACCTAAGCCTGTTCCTCTTTATCCTCCCTTTCCCTGGCTGTGAATCCACTGCTAGTGATGATGATGATGATGATGCTAGTCTTCCCAAGCCTTTAGCCACATCCTGGCCTTGGACTGTTGCCCTACACCCTGGACTGTAGCATTGCACTGTAGCCCCCTATTCCCTGTTGACAGAGAGAATGCATATACAACCAATACAGTGGATCTTGTAGTCACATGTGAAGCCACTGACGATAAAACGTTAAAATTGTAGCAGTATTTGTAACACAGTTACAGAAACATTTTAAGTGTAAAGTAAAAGATGACGTTTTCAATTACAGAGATTGTTTTATTTGTTTTATTTGTATTTCTCACGCACACACATACACGGTTTCCTATTTTACAGACAGAGTCCTACTCCTCCTCTCCTCCTACTCCTCCTCTCTCATTGCACTCTAAGCATGCCACTTTCCCTGCTCTGCTATGGCCACCTGCCACCACTCTACACACAACTCTCAGCCATATCAATTCCTCATGACTTCATTGCTGCCATCTGGCATTCCTTCCTTGTAGGATAGCACAAGGAAGAGGTTGGTCTTGAAGGGATAGTCACTAAATTCAACGTTTAAACAATGATCTTAACTCTTTTTCTCTGACACATGAGGCGAAGGACGTGAGAGAGGCAGGATATTGAAAGATCTAGGAGTTAGTTGAGAGAGTCTGGCTCTGTCTGAGCTTTAAAAACTGACCTCAAACCTGCCTTAGCCATGTGTATAGATTTGTATACGTACATGCTTTTTGAAGAGTTGGTTGGATGGGACCTACAGTATGAGTCAGGGGATAGTTTGATTGGACAAGTCACAGGAACTCCTCAGGAACATGATGGAGCTATCTAAGGAGGATACCATCTAAACAACTGTAGAAACCACCCTCTATCACCTGTCGAACTACAATGGAAGACTCATAAGACAAGCTGAGAAGACTCAAGAGTTGGTCACCCAATACTTAGAGTCAAGTCATTGAACTTTTGACCGTGACCATGTCATATGCTTGGTCTTCATTCACAACCACAACCATACCACCCAGCTGGTCCTTGTGCTTTTACTCTAATGCTCCCAAGGTGTACTTACCCATGATCACAAACATGTACAGAGCACAAACACTCACGAACTGGAGTTTCTTGAGCAATGAATGTTATCAAACATTGATGATGTCACTGACACATCCTCATCTAATCGTCGCCCATCCTGCTCTCCAGCCAATGTCTGCTCTCCCACCCTTTACCCCTACACATCCTCTCCCCTCTCCCCTGTACCCCTCTCTACACCTCCTCTTACTGAGCTGCCCCTCACTCTCCTCCCCCTTGCACCCCCACCTCTCTTCCCCTCCTTCCCTCTCCCACCCCATGCTGCTACTTGCTTACAGAAGGACAGGAGCAGAGGAGTGGACTTCCCTCCCCCTTGCACCATCTCAGACAGTATTATTACCATAGTGTTAGGTAAGGAGAGACATAGTGTAGGGTAGCATCTATCCCAGTGATGAGAGTTTCTTCCCTGCATGATTCCAGGTAGAGCTTGCTGCCGTAGATAAGCATGTGGTTTGTCATGATGTGAGACTAGGGGTGGGACCTGGAGAATGGGAATACCCTTGCTTCGAACGGTTCAGGTTCGGACAAGAACTGTTCCAAGTGTTTAGAACTGACAATTGGACAAATATTGTTTGGGAAAATATTTGTGTGCTATTTCCTTGTGTGACCTGGAACCTTTGTGATCCATCCACTTTAAACTTGACCCTTCATGGCTCGTGAAATCCTTAAACCAAAACAGCTACTTACCATTGATAATCCATTCCAGCTAGCAAGTATATACTGGCCCAGGAGTGGCCCACTGCCGGCATGGTTTACGGCCCACAGCTGGAAACCAAATACGGCCCAACAACATTTTGCCCAGATATCTTACGGACAAAAAAGTAGCAGTTGGTCAGTTTTAAGTGGATGTGTAATAACTGAATGACACTGTATGTGGTTATTTGAACACACTTACTCCCACCATGCATTTCACCTACACTAAGAAAAACAGGTGCTATCTAGAACCTAAAAGAGTTCTTAAGCTGTCCCCATAGGAGAACCATTTGATGAACCCTTTTTGGTTCCAGATATAACCCTTTTGGTTCCAGGTAGAACCCCTTTGGGTTCTATGTAGACCCCTTCTACAAAGACCCCTTCTACTCCTAGTCCTCGTCTTCCTCTCTCTTTTTCATCCTTCCTCTATCCCTCCTTGTGTCCCCTTTCTCTCTCGATATTCGCTCACATGGACTTCTACCTCTATTCTTTCCTTTTCTCATTCTCTCCTCCTGTCTTCCTTTCTCTATCATCATTTTAATATTATTTCCTGACTATTCTCCCTCCTCTCCTTATGTGTCAACGTCTGTTTTCAACAGAAACTTGGAATGTTCTCTTCCTGATGGATCTGTCCATTGGTTTTGCACTGATGTTCTGCCTTGTTCAACTCTTCCTTATTCCCTCCCTGGTCTTGCTGTTCCACTGCTCTGATGGATTGTTTGACTGGCTCAAACTGCACCCACCAACTCTAATTTCCTGGTTGCCGATAGTGATCATTTGGCTGCTTGAGGTCAAATGGGGGTCAAAAGTCAAGGTTGAAATCCCAATCAGGTCGAGAGGTAAACACTGTCCATCCTGTCGAATGGGTTGTGTATTGAATGGCACCCTTTTCATGTTATAGTGCACTTCTTTTGAATCAAAGCCTAGGTGAAAATCAGAAATAGTGTGTCATTTGAGATGTGTTCCTATGAGCAACATGCACATTGTCTGATCAGATAAAAAATACTGTAGACAAAGACCTTAATTAACGCCAGACAAATCCAGACCTCTTTGTAGCATCCAACGGAACACTTCCAAATCCATAGCTAGGTACTGTATACTGTAGGTCATATACAGTGGCTATGGCTCTGGTTAATGCCCTTCATTCATGGTGACCTGGAAGTAGATGAGTCATTGGCATGAGCCTTCCATTCTCACATTTACAGCAGGACTCCAACTCCCCTCCCAGAATGCGCTCTGGCTCAGTCAGCCCCTGCTGACTGAAACCCTTCCTCCCCCCTGGATGCTGTGACCTGCTCTGAACTCACTTTCTTCTCCACCTTCCCCATTTCCTGTATGTCTACCTTAAAGCCGGCGGCCATGTTGTATCTCACACAGAATCGAACGACATTACTGTTTCAGCGCGTGGAGCCGCCCTCCCCCATCCAGGACGGGCCTCTCAGCCTCCCTCCTACCCAACCGGCAGACCCCGTCAACAGCCTGTGAGTAGACCCCTGTCCCCCCCCCTCCAACTCTCTCTCTGGGTCTCTCTCTCTGTCCTCTCCCTCTCTCTCTGTTTTCTCTCTCCCTCTTTCTCTGCAGCCAGAGGGAGGATGGGTAGTGGCTCCACAGGTGGAGTGTCATCCATGAGAAGGAGGAGAAGGACGACACGCTGGGCGGACACGCCTCACGTGTAGAGGACCACTGTGTGTATGTGCGTGTGTAGTGTGTTCAGAAAGGCTGGTGTATGGGTTTGTGAGGATGAGTGCATTCAGTTAGCCTCATACAAGCGCTGAATGCATGGGTCTGATGAAGGTGATGTATATGGGGCCTGGTTTGTGTGTATGCATGCGTGTGTCCGTGTTTGTCTATCCGTGTGTATATATGTCCCGGGTCTGACTGTGTGTGTGTGTTGTAGACCGGTGGAGGGAGGTGGTGTGTGTGTGTGCGAGGGGCCTGTCTGACTGTCTGTGTGTTGTAGACCGGTGGAGGGGGGGGTTCCAGACAGCCAGTCGTGGGTGACAGTGCGGGCTCAGGAGATGTCCCAGAGAGTAGGCAGCTGGAGTCCTGAGGGACAGCACTCTGAGGATGGCCTGGACAGCAGGCATAACTCGCAGGTAACACACACACACACACACACACACACACACACACACACACACACACACACACACACACACACACACACACACACACACACACACACACACCAGCATCCAGAGGAATCCCTGGACAACAGACATAACTCAGAAGTGTATATACACGCACATGCATACGCACAAATACAGATCAATACAGTACCTGCATGTAACATGTACAGTATGTCATTGCACACAAGAACACACTAATAAATGGTTCCCAGTAAACATGAAATAGGGATTTTCTTTCATGCTATTCATGTTTCATGCTGTCTGAACATCCACATATTTTCATTGGACTGGTTCATATAGAGCTAGTGTCCTGGTGCTCTTTCCTTACAGGATATTCAGGGTCATCATTGTTGAATCAACTCGTACACAGAGTCACCGCTGGCTCTGTTTTATTCCTGCCTATTGTCCATATGGTCCCTACAGCTCCTCTCCCCTATAGGCACTTAGACAGATCTGAAAGGTGTAAGCAATACAGCACATTCATCTAATGGCTTTGAGTCATTACTAATCCTTTCAGATCTACATGAAGGGCCCAGTAGTTAGAGTTAGTTACTGGGAAAATGTGAACATGATGGTTTCCCTATAACCTGCCCTGATTGGCTATGCCTGCTTAAACCCTCCCACCATTCACATCCCATACCCATCTATCCCCCTCAGCCCCCAGGCCCACAACCTCCAAGCCTTCATCCCCCAAGCCCTCAGCCCCCAAACCCTCATCCCCAAGCCCTAAATAGCATAATATTATCAAAATCAAAATCCGTCTGTTTAAGATTGAAATATGTTTTTTTGTATTGGCTGTGTCTCAATCCATCGGATACGCCTATGTCGGCCTTCTGCATTTGTGGTGGAAAGTGGCAGAACTACAACACTGTTTGTCAGACCAGGAGACATCCCGAAAATCGGTCTTCTCACGAAAACGTCTGTAGTGTCCAAACGATAGTGTTCTCCGTTTTGCTTTACGACGCCGACAAGTGTCACTGGACTCGTCTGAAAGTAACCCAGTACCGGTTTAAAAAAGGAATCGAAGTATGCTATATATATACAAAAAAATGTGAACAACTCTTCAAATTAGTGGATTTGGCTATTTCAGCCAAACCCGTTGCTGACAGGTGCATAAAATCAAGCACAGAGCCATGCAATCTCCATAGACACACATTGGCAGTAGAATGGCTTTACTGAAGAGCTCAGTGACTTTCAACGTGGCACCGTCATAGGATGACACCTTTCGAACAAGTCAGTTTGTCAAATTTCTTCCCTGCTAGAGCTGCTCTGGTCAACTGTAAGTGCTGTTATTGTGAAGTGGCAATGTCTAGGAGCAACAATGGCTCAGCTGCAAAGTGGTAAGCCACACAAGCTCACAGAACGGGACCGCTGAGTGCTGACGCGTATAGCGCGTAAAACTCGTCTGTCCTCGGTTGCAACGAGTTCCAAACGGCTTCTGGAAGCAACATCAGCACAAGAACTGTTCATTTTTTGATTATTATCTTTTATTTTTAATTTGTCATTTTTTTTAGGGTGTAGATCAGCTTTAATATTCCAGATGGATTGTAGCTTCCATCAATGTAATTGTATGCATAATTTCCAATCCCCTATATGTTTTTGGGTAAATATAAATATAAATATATATGTATATATATATATATATATATATATATATATATATATATATATAGTGTGCCAGTCAAAGGTTCGGTTTGGACATACCTACTCATTCAAGGGTTTTTCTTTATTTTTACTAGACATCAAAACTATGAAATAGCACATATGGAATAATGTAGTAACCAGAAAAGTGTTAAACCAATCAAAATACATTTTAGATTATTAAAAGTAGCCACCACATGCCTTGATGACAGCTTTGCACACTCTTGGCATTCTCTCAACCAGCTTCATGAGGTAGTCACCTGGAATGCTTTTCCAGCAGTCTTGAAGGAGTTCCCACATATGCTGAGCACTTGTTGGCTGCTTTTCTTTCACTCTGCGGTCCAACCCATCCCAAACCATCTCAAAGACCAAAAATCTCCAATTTGGACTCATCAGACCAAAGGACAGATTTCCACCGGTCTAATGTCCATTGCTCGTGTTTCTTGGCCCAAGCAAGTCTCTACGTCTTATTGGTGTCCTTTAGTTGTGTTTTTTTTGCAGCAATTCGACCCTGAAGGCCTGATTCACGCAGTCTCCTCTGAACAGTTAATGTTGAGATGTTTGTCTTACTTGAACTCTGTGAAGCATTTATTTGGGTTGCAATTTCTGAGAATGGTAACTCTAATGAAATTATCCTCTGCATCAGAGGTAACTCTGGGTCTTCCTTTCCTGTGGCGGTCCTCATGAGAGTCAGTTTCATCATAGCGCTTGATGGTTTTTGCGACTGCACTTGAAGAAACTTTCAAAGTTCTTGACATTTTCTGAATTGACTAACCTTCATGTCCTAAAGTAATGATGGACTGTCATTTCTCTTTGCTTATTAGAGCTGTTCTTGCCATAATATGGATTTGGTCTTTTACCAAATAGGGCTATCTTCTTTACCATCCCTACTTTGTCACAACACAACTGATTGGCTCAAAGGCATTAAGAAAGGAAATAAATTCCATAAATGTACTTTTAACAAGGCACACCTGTTAACCTTATATAAAATTAATTCCAGATGGCTACCTCATGAAGCTGGTTGAGAGGATGCCAAAAGTGTGCAAAGCTGCCATCAAGGCAAAGGGTGGCTACTTTAAAGTATCTCAAATATAAAATATATTTTGATTTGTTTAACACTTTTTTGGGCTACTACATGATTCCATATGTGTTATTTCATAGTTTTGATGTCTTCACTATTATTCTACAATGTAGAACATAGTAAAAATAAAGAAAGAACTTGGAATGAGTAGGTGTGTCCAAACTTTGTACTGGTACTGTATATATTTGTTTATATATACCTAAATCAAATATCTAAATGATCCATGGTATGACTGTCTTAAAACAATCCCATGTGTTAGCTTAGACTTTTAGAGGTTAAATTTCAACTTAAATGGGGTAGGGATGTCCCAAGGATACCGGAGAGCACGGACCAAGCCCTCAGCCCCCAAACCTTCAGCCCCCAAGCCCTCTATCCCCAAGCCCCCTGCACCAAAGCCCCCTGCACCGAAGCCAGCTGCACTGAAGCCCCCTGCACCGAAGCCACCTGTACTGAAGCCCCCTGCACCGAAGCCACCTGTACTGAATCCCCCTGTACCGAAGCCACCTGCACCGAAGCCCCCTGCACCGAAGCCCCCTGCACCGAAGCCCCCTGTACCGAAACCACCTGTACCGAAGCCCCCTGTACCAAAACCACTTGTACCGAAGCCCCCTGTACCGAAACCACCTGTACCGAAGCCCCTTTTACCGAAACTACCTGTACCGAAGCCCCCTGTACCGAAACTACCTGTACCGAAGCCCCTTGTACCGAAGCCCCCTGTACCGAAGACCCCTGCACCGAAGCCCCCTGCACCGAAGCCCCCTGCACCGAAGCCACCTGCACCAAAGCCCCTTGTACTGAAGCCCCCTGTACTGAAGCCCCCTCTACCGAAGCCCCCTGTACCGAAGCCCCCTGTACTGAAGCCACCTGCACTGAAGCACCCTGCACAGAAGTGCCCTGTACCGAAGCCCCCTGCCTCAGCTTCAGCAGTTCCCGCTCTTGATCCAAGTCCAGGTCCAAATCCTAGCTCCTAGACCACAGCCCTAGCCCCTCGCCCTAGATCTAAACCTAGCCTTAAACCTTCCCCCGTCCCCATTTCCCAGGCCCAAACCCCAGTCCCTCCCACACTACACTACATGCTACTGTACACCACAGGAAGCTGCTGAGGGGAAGATGGCTCATAACAATAGCTGGAACGGAGCAAATGGAATGTCATCAAACACATGGAAACCATGTGTTTGATGTATTTGATACTATTCCATTCATTCCAATCCAACCATTAACACAAGCCCGTCCTCCCCAATTAAGGTCCCACCAATCTCCTGTGCTGTACACACTACACTCACCCACACTCACGTGGGATAAAGGATGACAAACACACCATTGTCCCCATCATATTCCTTCATCACAGTCACACCTGCTCTCACTCTATTTTGCAGACGGTAGAGATGAGAGAGATGGGGCGTGACGGTTACTCGGATACTGAGCACTTTCAGCCAATGGAAGGCCACGGAAGGGCCGCTTCCATGCCACGCCTTCCAGGCGACAACCAAGTGAGCACCCCTCATTTCCTCTCCTCCCTCCCTCTCTCGCTCCCTCTAGCTTTCCATCTCCTTGACTCAATCACCACAATAAGCTACATGATTAGAGACACACAAAGACTAGAGACAGACTATTTATAATCCAACACAGTGCATAACAAAATACTATAAAACATTGCTGAAAATGGACACGTGATACTTTCAAGCATATTTTTTTTATAAATGCATGGTATTTGACGTGATATCATGCATTTTGACAGTAGCTCCCCTTTCTATGCTGTTGAAATATCGCCCATAGGATGTTTGCCAGACAGACTTACAAGTAAGTCTTACAGACTACCGTACCAAATACCCCAACACCCTACTCTTCCTCTTCTCCTCCCCTCCTCTTCTCCTCCTCTCCACTCATCCCCTACTGCATGGAGGTGTGTTACTGTGGTTGTCCCTTCTCATCCAGTACCAAGTCATCTCTGCTATATTGTCACACACACACTCTTTGTTTAAGGTGGTCCATCGTATCCGATGATGACTTCCACTACTGCTTGTGGGTTCACTGATGACTGTATAATCTGATGCGGGATGCACACTGTTGCCACAGACAGAGCACACAAAGGCCTGTCCTGTTGAGGCCGGTGAAGTCATGGTCTCTGTTCACTCCTTTTTTCCTCGGTTAACTGCACTCCTTGAGGGTAGAGGTCACGCCAGGTGGAACGGTCCGCAGCAACAGTCTGCGGACCGTTCACTTCTTTAGTGATGTCTTCAGTTGGTCCTTTAGCCACTTTTTCTGCCCACCTGAAGAGCGACGGCCCAGTTGTAGCTGTCCATATAGCATATTTCGCGGCAGGCGATCCTCTAGCGTCCGGATGGCATGGCCGAGCCATCTAAGCTGGTGGTGTGCGATGGACGCTTCAATACTCATGCAGTTGGTTTTCTGTATGATCTCTGAGTGCGGAACACGGTACTGCCAGGTCACTTTCAAAGTGCGTTTAAGGCATTCTATGTGAAAGATGGAGAATGCAGGTATTCTATGTGTCTGAGATGGAGAATGCAGGTGTTTCAGGCGGAGGATCAGATGGCCGCTGACGTAGGACCTCTGTTTTTGGGACGTTAACAGACAGCCCCATTAGGCTGTATGCTCTCACAGCTGCTCTGAGTGTGGCTTGTAGAGCTTCTGGGGTATGTGTCACAAGAGTGCAATCATCTGCATACTGGAGCTCATGTACTTGTTAAGATTTGAGCTTTATGGCAGCTTGGAGCTTCCTAATGTTGAAGAAGTTCCCGTCCAATCTGAAGTCCAGGGTCACCCCACTCTCTGTTTCCATGTCCTTGTGCAGGACTGCTGTGACACACAGGAGGAAGACATTGAATAAGACCGGCGCAAGCATACAACCTTGCCTCACACCAGTACCAACTCTAAAAGGGTTCAGACTCCTGACGGCTAGTTCTTACTCTGGCCACCATCCCCTCATGGATCTGATGCAGGACGTTCACACATTTCCCAGTGCAGCCATACTGCAGGAGGACCTTCCAAAGGAGTTCACGGTGTACTGTGTCAAAGGCTTTGGAGAGATCCAGAAAGCCCATGAACAGGTCTTGTGTCTGTTCACTGCACTTTTCCTGCAGTTGGTGTGCAATGAAGATCATGTCCACCATGATTCTGTTCTTTCTGAAGCCGCACTGGGACTCCGATAGCAGATCTTCAGTGATGGTGTCGATGATTCTGTGGTGGATGACCTTTGCCAGGACTTTGACAGCAACTGGAAGGAATGATATGCCCCTTCTGTTGCCAGAGATGGATTTGCCCCCCTTGTTTTTTGTATATATGTTTGCATCCCTCCATTGATCGGGAATGTGCTCTTGTCTCCATATCTCAGAGATGACTGCTCTGGTACAGAGATAGCCTCCTCAGTTTTAGGATCTCAGCAGGGATGGAGTCAGGTCCAGGAGTTTAGTTATTCTTCAGTGACCTGACGGTGGTGCAGACCTCAGAAAAGGTGGGTGGGAGATCAAGGCTTTGGATGGTGGGCAGTGTTCGGAGCTCCTCCAGGACTAAGTAGTCAACTGGGCTCGGCTGGTTTAAGAGGGCTTCACCTCTGGACTATCGTAGTTTGGTCCTTTATGAGAGTGGACCCATCTGCACTTCTTAGGGGACAGAGAAAGCAACTTCTTGGGCCGTAGGTTGTCTTCGAGGCATCATACAACTTGTGCAGGTTTTATCTGTCCCAACAAGATTGAATTTCTTGTGCTTTGGAGATCCACCACTCATTTTGTCGTAGAGTACTCTGTGCCTCCTTCCGCTGCTACACACACACACACACACACACACACACACACACACACACACACACACACACACACACACACACACACACACACACACACACACACACCAGCACACATGTACATTCTTCTGCCCTCATAACTATCACTGCTGTCAAGCCCCAGATCTTCTTTCTTTCTCTTCCTTTTTCTCTCTCCAGCCTCAGTTCTTATCTTCTATCTAAATCATTCTTTCTTTCCCTCTTCTCTAATGGTTTTGTTACAAAGGTGACTTGAAATGTGGGGTTTTGTTTCAACCAGGTTTGAATTTGAAATCATGCCCAACTGCCAATGATCTAGTGTCATTTTGGGGTCAATATTTCTTTGAGAAGGTATTGTTCAAGTGGTCTAGTAGTGTACTGTCATGCTCAAACTAAAAAAGATATAGTAAATAGAATACTACTATCTTGAAACAAACTGTCACCAGGTTGAAACAGTGCTTTTGCTCTGATATGAGTAAGTGTGCTGCTGCTATGTGTGGATGTGTGACTATGTCCTGATGTCCTGACAGAGTGTGTGTGTGTGTGTGTGTGTGTGTGTGTGTGTGTGTGTGTGTGTGTGTGTGTGTGTGTGTGTGTGTGTGTGTGTGTGTGTGTGTGTATGCGTGTGTGTCGTCCAGTCTTCTTTCGTATTCTTGTGTGTCGTAAGTTGTGCCTTTACACTGTACTTCACTGTACTGTTGTTTTTGCCGTAGTAGCATGGTGTGTTATGGTGTTGATGGGTGTTGTTGCTATGGTGACTGTGGTGTAGATGGTAGTGTTGTTGCCATGGTGACCCTGTCTATAACACTGTCTCTGGCCCTCCAGTGTCTGTGCGCTACTGTGGTAAGTGTTGTTTCTCCCCTCACCGCTGCTCTTGTGTCTAACCGGGTTCTCTCTCTCTCTCTCTCTCTCCTCTCCTCCCTCTCACCTCCCGTTCTTTTCGGGTTATCCTCACCCATATTTATCCCCCTCTCCATTTCTCCCTCGCTCTCTGCCCATGCCTCCCCCGTTATCCGATTTTCACCCCCTCACCTTACCTTCTTCACCTCTCCCTTCACTATTTATTTGCGTATCCATCCCTCTCTCCTTCCCTGTCCCTCTGTCCTCTTCTGTGTGTCTGTGTGTGCTCTACCTGTGCTGTATCCGTGGCTGTGGTGTGTGTGTGCGTGTGTGTGTCTTCTCTGTGCTCACACAGCAGCGAAGGAAAGGGAGGCAGCGTGGAAATAACCTCAGTGTATGTACCCTGTCTCCCCCATCTCTCCCCCTTTCTTTCTCTCTCTCACTCACTGATTCACTCACTCACTCACGAAAACCATTTCTCTCTTTCTCTGTCGGTCTCCATCTCTGGCTCTCTCTCCTCATGTCCTCTCCTAACATGGTTGTGACACACATAGTTATTAGCTGATTCAACTGGATTTTATAAGTTCAGACAATTTGATTAATTATAGTCATCTGAACTTTTTTTGTCAACACAACTGTTATGTTGCTTCAGTTAATTTGACTTCATGGTTGTGAATTTCTAAGTTGAGTACACACATAGTGCTTAGCTGATTCAACTTGATTTCATAAGGAAAAAAAAATTGCAACTCAACAAAGGTTGTTGACTTGGCTATATAAAATTTGTCATTTTGACTGAATCTCAATATGTTTTTGTACACCTCACCTCTCTCTCTCTCTGTCCTCTCTCTGAGTTTATCCATTTATGTGTATCTTATGTGTCTTTCCTCTCATTTCTCTCTTTTCTCAAACAATAGCTGGTATTCTTCCCCTCCTATTTGTCTTTGACTACCCTGTTTGTTGACACATAAGACTGACTGATTGCAGGGTAGGAGCTTCAAGCTCTGATTCTTCCACTAACCGATTTCAATTCAGTTCGAATCAAATGTGTTTTATGGCATGATTACTCAAACGCTAAAACCCAAATTGACCCCTATCCTTTAATGTAGATCTTATCTGAAAAGATTGGTTACTGTATGTACACTGAGTATACCAAAAATTAGGAACACCCAGTGGCGATTTTAGCATGTCAATCTTGGTGGGAGAATGTTTGTTTATTTTATTCATGCCAGCAAAGCCACAACACAACACTAAACAATAAATTCATTGCACTATAACGTTGAAAAACGGTGCCCACAAACTGTTAGGGCCTACGTAAAGCTGTCCCAACAGCAGAGTTTTCTTTTCAGCACCATGGAGTAAATGCTTACCACCGCTACACCTGGCTATCAGTAGAGCCTTGTCTGGCAGCGAAACAGTTCATTCAGCCTCATTTACTGCCTTTTAAAAAACATAACTGACATGGCTGACTTGCTTAAATAAATGTGGTTTCTACTGGTAATTGAGAGGTACAAACTATGGCATAAGGGAACGAGGAGAGGCAATCCGTAATTTTGATTACGACATTAATGAGAGAGCTAAGACGGACGTAGCCAATATAACTATTTGTTCAGTGACAGACATGTACATCGACAGAATTCAGAACAAGGGCCGTTCTTACCGTATTGTCTCTGTACACCAAGTCAGAACCGTAGGAAAAATAAAGGGGGCGTATAAGCCTAGTTAAATAAAGCTTAAATAAAATAATAAACAAATAAATAAGCAGACAATTATGATGACATTTCTCTAGAACAGGCTATAGGCCACATGTGCACCACCAAGTCAGAACAGTAGGCTAAGTTATGAGAGGGAAAGGGACCAAATTATTAAAGTGAGGCACATGGGCTACTAACAGCTTACTACACAACATACACTTAGTATCACATTTTTGGACTCACCGTTCTGCTATGGTCACTTGAACAGGAAGGTGGCT
Organism: Salmo trutta; assembly: GCF_901001165.1. Classification (NCBI taxonomy): domain Eukaryota; kingdom Metazoa; phylum Chordata; class Actinopteri; order Salmoniformes; family Salmonidae; genus Salmo; species Salmo trutta. Next base: position 62,862,182 of record NC_042957.1, on the reverse strand, counting down.
CGGCGGACCTTCTTGTGGGCAAATTTTGTCATGAAACATTGTCATCAAAGTCTGGCATTCTCTGGATTTATGGTGCTTTCAAGACAACTGGGATTCGGCAAAAACAAGGAAGAATCATGACGTCAATGATCTTCAGATCTGAGCTCTAGAAAGAGGCCCGAGTTCCCGACTTGGAATTCCGAGTTGGATGACCGTTCAAAACACATTTTCCCAGTCAGAGCTCCTTTTTTTCCAGAGTCCCCAGTTGTCTTGAACTCACTGAAATCTAACATTTCGGGGTTCCAAGTTTCCAGGTATTTTGAACGCGGCAGAAATCATGTTGGATTGACAACATGGCCAATGTATTCAACCTTTTCTGGCCCATGGTGTTGTGTGTGAATGTTTATCCTTTTAAGCTTGGAAAAGAGACCCTTAAACCCACACACCCTTTCCACCGAATAGCAGGCAGGGGAAGCAAAATAGTAGTTGCTTTGCAACGTTTATATTTAGCCACTGATTCCTTCCAAACCGCTCATTGTTGAATTTGCGATTTCCAACTTGTTGTGTAATGTTTATGTCCAATGGCCCATGAGCACCGATACGTTTTATCTATAATTTCTCTTCATATGACAAAGATTGAAAAGGATTTGCCTGTAGATTGTCGACATGATTCATGATGATGACTGCTTGTCTAACTTGCTAGCTAAGATTTTGAAAGTATGACATTGACATGATCAGTCCAATCAACGCTACTTTGTATGTGGCTTTATTAAATCAATAAAATATTTTTTTACATTGATTGCAAACTGATATGTGACACGTATTAATGCCAAAAGAACATGGCAAAAAATATAGAACAGGCAAAAAATATAGAAATATATATATATATATATATATATATATATATATATATATATATATATATATATATATATATATATATATATATACAGATGGGGTTCAAAACAGGTGGGGCTCTGAGATGCACCCCCCTTTTTGTACCTCCAGTTCTTGACCCAAACTGTTGCGCCTGGCACCTACTACCATACCCCGTTCAAAGACACTTAAATATTTTGTCTCTGAATGGCACACATACACATTCCATGTCTCAATTGTTTCAAGGCATAAAAATCCTTTAACTTGTTTCCTCCCCTTCATCTACACTGATTGATGTGGATTTAATAAGTGACATCAATAAGGGTTTCTAGCTTTCACCTGGTCAGTCTATGTCATGGAAAGAACAGGTGTTCTTAATGTTTTGGATACTCAGCGTTTACGCAAAATATAAGCAATATGGCAATAGCTCCACCCTGCTCTTTGATAAGCCAGATGGATATTACTTAATACTTGCCGTATTACTTACATCTTGCCTGATGAATGTCATTATGCGAGGTCAGGATGTTGGAACAAGTCTAATTTACTTACCTCTCTAGTCCTTGTGCCAAGTGCCAAGCGGGTGGGGTCAAGGTGTTGATTTGGGATTGGCAAACTCTGCACCCTCTCTCTGTCTCTCTCTCTTCCTGCTGCTGCTGCTCTGTGTTGGGTGTACCATGTGTGTTGCGTGTATCATGCCTGTGTGCTTGTCTGTGCTGATGTCATCAATGTGCTGCTGTATTGGTGTTGGTGTTGCATGCATGCCAGGAATATGTGTGCCCTTGTTGGAGTGATTTTGTGCGTGCGTGCGTGCATGCATGTGTGTGTTTGCGTGTGTGTGTATGCTTGGTGGGTGTGTTTGTTGTGTGTGCTTGGTGTGTGTGTGTCCATGTGTGTTTGTGTGTGTGAGGGTATCCTAGCTACACACTGTCTGCTGGTTTCAGTCCATTATCATCAATTCTGGTTTCAACCTGGAATACCAGGGGAGTTAACGCTACAGCCAAATGATCCCTTCGTTCAATAAAGAATCGGAAACCAGCAGACACTGGCGGACTAGTACTGAGCAGGCCTGGTATATACAGTATGCACTATGCAGGTGTGTACCAGTAGCATTATAGGCACTGTCCTGGTGTCCAGCAGCCCTAGGAGGTCAGAGCGGCTCCCCGTGCCCCAGAAAGAGAGCTCCTGAGTGGGGCTGAGGACTCGGGACAGCTCCTATGTGCACGCTGGCAGAGGGGCTGGCAGAGCCTTGTGCGCAGCCTGGATTGTGTTATGATTTTGGGGGAGGGATTGGGTGGGGATGGGGTGGGTTAGTCTTTTGGGGGGATTAGGAGATACTGACCTATCTTTCCAGATGAAGTCATGGATGCATGTCAGGCATGGCCTATTGCCTCCCTCTCATCTCCCTTTCTTCTTATTTTACTGTTGTTTGTCTTCTTCCTCTTCTCTCTTTTTTTCTCTCAATCTCTCTTTCTTTTTTTCTCTCTTTTTCTCTCTCTCTCTCTCTCTCTCTCTCTCTCTCTTGGTCTCTCTCTCTGCCTGAGGCAGCATGATGTATATATGATACTAATACAGGCATGTGTGTGGAACAGTATGGGGGGGGGGTTGTCATGGGTTACCTGGTGCCCACCTCTACAAGGTTATACTGTATATGGTAGGAATGTAGAAGCACAATCATGTAAAAGTCAGGTAAACAACTATACAGTATACACACACACACACACACACACACACACACACACACACACACACACACACACACACACACACACACACACACACACACACACACACACACACACACACACACACACACACACACAAGTCGACAAGAAAGTCTACATCTCTCCGTTTCCCCATTATGTCTGGAGACTATAGAAAGGAGACACGAGGAAAGTAAACCCGAGAAGCCTGCTGTGTGACTACTCTTTTCCTCTCTGTCTCACTCTCCCATCATCCCTCTCTCTCTCTCTCTTTCTCCATCCCACTCTCTCAGACTATAACAGATAATAGTCCTATGAAGCGCTCGGCCTCCTCCCTTGGTCACAGTCGATCTGGGAGGGGAAAGACGGAAAGGGGAGGGGCCGATGAGTATGCAATGGAGTATGTGATCCCAGAGGAGGGCGGAGCACCGAGGCACAGCCACCGGCGCCGCGACCGAAGCCACCGGGCCTCTGAGCGGTCACTGTGTCGATATACAGACGCAGATACAGGTCAGAGACAGAATGAGTGTGCATGCGTTGGTCAGGAACGGTTCAGAATGTGTGTGAGTCAGAGAGTGTGTGAGGAGAACGTGCTTAGTTCCCTGAATTGCTACTGTGTCAAAGTGTGTTTGATGTTGTCATGTTGTCATGGTTACAACGACACTAGAGATACCATGATGACAACAATAACTGGCCTCCATTCCAGCAGGACTGGGCACAGACTTGAGCACCACCACTCAGTCAGGTGACCTGCCACCCAAGGAGAAGGACCGTGACCGCGACAGAGACCGCGGTCGGCAGAAAGACCGCAAACACCACCACCATCACCACCACCATCACAGCGGCTCTGTGGACAAGGAGCGCTACACACCAGACCGCGCCGACCGGGGGGGAGAGCACGGTGGTCACAGACAACCCCGAGGAGACAGAGACCACGACCGGGATAGGGAGCACGACCGTCGCTGGTCACGGTCACCCAGCGAGGGCAGAGAGTGCATGACACACAGACAGGTGGGCTTCTATGATGTGTCAACATTGAACCACCTTCCTAACTGTTTTAGCCTCAGGTTCTCCTTTTAGTTCTGCCTTGAGTGTCTCCCCCATCTCCTTGGCCTAAATATCTTTAGGCGGCTGACTGTCTCTTGTGTTTCCCTTTTTGACACTTCCATACATTGTCTATTCATTAACTATTGTTGTTTATAGGATTCAGCAGTTTAGACACACACTTACACAGAGAGGTGATTGGTTAACAACCTAGATTCAAATAAGAGACAGACTGAACAAGGCAACAACACTGAAAGAGTGCATTGTGGGTACCGTCACAATCACCATTTTGAGGCCTACTGTGTCAGATCTGATCTCTTCTTTTCTTTTCTCCTGTTGTTTTTGTGTCCTCTCTTTATTCTTCATGACTCATCGCTTTTCTCTGTTTTCTACGGTGTATGCTGACTCCCATCATTTTCTATATATCTCTTCTCTTTCTTTCTTGCTTTTTTATGTCTTTCTTTTCCCGGCATCCTTCCTTCCCCTCACACTCTCCTTATTGCTCTCTTCTTCTTCTTCTTCTTCTTCTTCTCCTTCTTCTTCTTCTTCTCCTTCTTCTTCTTCTTCTTCTTCTTCTTCTCCTTCTTCTTCTTCTTCTTCTTCTTCTTCTCCTTCTTCTTCTTCTTCTTCTTCTTCTTCTTCTCGTTGCTGTTGTTGTTCTTGTTGTTATTGTCTGTTGTTCTCTCTCTCCCTCCCTTTATTTATCTCTCCTTGTCTTTATCTCTTTATCTCTTTTTCTCTCTCCCTTTCTTTTCCCCTCTCTCCCTCTCTCTCTTCCTCCCTCCCTCTCTCTCTTCCTTCTTACCTCTCTCTCTTCCTCCCTCCCTCTCTCTCTTCCTCCCTCCCTCTCTCTCTTCCTCCCTCCCTCTCTCTCTTCCTCCCTCCCTCTCTCTCTTCCTCCCTCCCTCTCTCTCTTCCTCCCTCTCTCTCTCTTCCTTCTTACCTCTCTCTCCCTCCCTCTCTCCCTCTTCCTCCCTCCCTCTCTCTCTTCCTTCTTACCTCTCTCTCCCTCCCTCTCTCCCTCTTCCTCCCGCTCTCTCTTCCTCCCTCTCTCTGTTCGTGTCGTCATTAATTTTATGGCTCTTTTTTTATTTGCCTTCAATGTTCGTGTAGGGCAGTAGTTCGGTGAGCGAAAGTCCCGCTCCCTCTACCTCGGGGACCAGTACCCCGAGACGAGGCCGTCGGCAACTTCCTCAGACCCCGGCAACGCCCCGCCCACATGTCACCTACTCTCCTGTCGTTCGTAAAGCCATGGCCACACCTCCTGGAGCCCAGCCCCTGGGGCGCAATCCCGCCCCCGTCCCTCGCCGCTTTTCCCCTGAGCCCCCCCAGGGACCTCCCCCGCCCCACCATGGCTCACCCAACCAAGCCTGCCACCCCCCTCCCCGCTGGGGGGACGGGGGAGGAGGAGGAGGAGAGAGTGGGTCGCTGGAGGGCGACGGCTGCTTCTACAACCAGGACTACCAGGATTACGACCGTGAGCACCACAAACCGCCTCCCTATGAGCAGAGCCCCACACAGGGCAACCCTCACAAGCCTCACCCCCTCAACCACCCTACTCTCCCCCTGCAAAACCATCCCCCAACCCCACAGCAGCAGCACCCTATCAACCCGCACCCAAACAACCCACACCCCAACAACACCCACTCCCGCACCTCGCCCAGGACTTCCCGCCACGCGCCCCCACCCAACACCACCCCCACCCCCCAAGGGCAGCAGCCTCCTCCCCCTCGACGCCTCCCCAACGGGTACCGCGCCTCCTCCCCCTCCTCGCAACACCACCACGGCCCCACCCACCCCGGGCCCCACAAGGTCCCCCCTCCCCAGCCTAGAGGGCCCCGCACGAAAGGCCTGCACGAACCCTACAACAACACGGATGACAACAGGTGCTAGCCTCTGGGGACTTTGGAGGGATGGATGGAGGGAGGGCTCAACCACACTGTCTGAGTTATTAGTCCCTACCTCCCAGCCCAGGAAAACACACAGCCAGAGCACTGACCGCCATGAGACAGGGGAAACCAAGGCATGATTCTTTCTTTCCTTCTTTCTGTTTGTTTTTCTTTTCGTTTCTTCTGCTGCTCAGTGTTTCCCGGGGATGGAGGGAGTGAGGAAGGGGTAGTTAGAATAGAGGGATGAGGAGGAGGACCACTGAAGGATGAGTGGAAATTAGTGAACAGGGTATGGAGCACAAACCAATTCCTCCTCCAAAAACTATGGAACCCAACTCATCGGATGCAAGGAGACAAAAACTCAAAATGTAGTTTTTCAAAATGGATGATACGGGGGACGGATGCTTTTCTCAACGTATCATTATGCTACGCCTCTGGAAACAATATTAAAAACCGCCACAACGACCAAGACGTCATCACGTAATCAACGCAAAAAACTATGACATTGCGGAGAACTAAGTTGCAAAAACCAACCACCAACCCCGATGTTGGGGAGATATTGATGAGTTTTATCATCTGTGTTTACTGTTAATAATGACATCAGTGATGATGAGCCTTCCACCTGAGTGTGGTGGGGGGAGTGGGGGAAACAGGTGGTGGGGGGGGGACACCGGGACACACACCCTAACTCTGAAGGAGAGAGGGGGTTATGTAGGAGGAATCTATCCATTCCAACCCCCCAACCCCAAAAAAAGATTCCGCCCCAACCGAGCAGAGAAGAAACATAAAAAAAGTGGATGGTGAACAAAAAAAAAGGAAACTTAAAAACAAACATTTTCTTCAGTATTTCTTCTTCTACTCCTGCGGCTGCTACTTTTTCCTCTTCCTCTTCTTCTTCTTCTTCTTCGAAACATTGAAGCTTGATTCTTCTGTTGCACCCGCTCAGCTTCGTTGGTACTTGCAGAGTTTAAAAACCTGTGGAATCCTGCATGATTGATACAAAAAAAATTAAAACGAAGAGAAACTACTGTAATGTGGGGGAAACTATTCCTTGGTCCTTTCTATATTAGTCTGTGGGGTTCTCTCTTTTTCCTGTAATCCCTTTGTTTCTCTCTCTTCTCCCTGAGGCATCCCTCTCTCTCTCTCTTCCTGTGCTGGAGGTATAATCAGGATAGTTAGGATGGATGGAGAGATGGGGCGATGAGGAAGAGAAGATCAAGGTCCAAGCCTTTTTTATGCGGAGTGACAGGATGATCTATTTCCCACTTTGTTCTTATTCAAATGCTCTGTGCCAAATTATAACTGTTGATGTGGCTGAGATTGCACAATCATTTTCAAGGAAGTAGATATTTTGTTACAAGGCCTACTTTCATTTCATGGAAGGAAAGAAGGCAGGAAAGTATGAAAACGCAGACCCCACAAATTATAGGTTCATATTAAAAGGGAGTTGAAACTGGGGGAGGAAGTTACAAGCACGCTCCATGGTCCTTATTGGCTCTTCATCAGCTGACTCATAGCCTCGTTCAAACCAGAGAAATGTCTCTAGTCTTCCAGGGTTTGTGTTTGAAAGAGCGATGAAAAGAGAGAGAGAAAGAAAGGCCGATGAAAGGAGGGAACCTCTTCATATTTCGTTTATTTGTTATTAATAGTGATAATGGTTCTATAGATACTGATAACAATACTATTGATGATTATGATAATGACGATGATGATAATAATAACGATGATGATAATGGTGATGATGATGATGACGATGTTCATGCTTGTGAGAGAATTATTTTAGTTTTGTATTTGTTTGTTACTTTCGAGTCGGTTGTGCTCAGCTCGTCACCATCTTTGTTTAGTGAGACCTTCTGTCTGGTTGGTGGTCCACTGGTCCGGCTGGTGGGCGGAGCTTTGTCGGAGAGGTGCATTGTGGGAACAGGAGTAATCATAGTAATGACTCTGATACAGTGGATTAAGGTGGGGAAGGGGAAAGGAACTTTAAAAGGAACTTTAAAAAAAGAACAATGTCAAAAGTCATACAGGAAATCATGTATCTGACATGTATACTTCATCGGACAGTTGTTTACATATATTAATTATTTGGGTAAATATAGGGCAGCTAAATGGTCACTCTTGCTTAGGTAACGGGGTCTACAGACTAAAGTAGACAAGCTAAAGCAGTAATGAGACAGAGCTCCACTACCAGTTTGGCCCTCTAGGTGGCACTGTATGCAATACATTGCATCCCTGTCCTATTGTATGATTGTATCACCCCTTCTATTTTGACTGTCTGATTCCAATGTTTTTGTATCTGTCTTTAAACTGGGAGCATAAGGTTTAAGTGTTGTCTGTCACTGGTGGATCACCTCCTTTGTGTTCAGGACATGTAACACAGCCAATCACAAATGCACAGGACATGTATCACAGCCAATGAAAATGCATGGGAGAAACAATGACTGGGTCTTTTCTGCCAAACCTCTGTGTCCTGTGTCACCCTATTCTCTTTTTGTGTGTCTTTGTGCGCCTCAAACTAACATCCATCCTAATACCCACCACTGTCCCGTACAGTGTCTCTCTCACAGTTGCCGGACGTTGAGGATTGCCATAGTGAACCATTCATTTATTAGAATTCTGTCCTTATGATTATTATTATTACATACCATGTCAAAACCATTAGCGTCAGGTAACAGTGTTTGTTCACTGCTGCCATAGATATAGCGCAGTTAGATCTGCACATATCTGGATTCTGATGTACTGTAACGACATATCCCATGATTCTATGTACCACACTTTGACCAGAAAGTGCACAGGCACATTGCCTTTACAGTATTCATCTAACGTAGGAATGTCATCGACGTGTATAAGTCACAACACTGATAAGATAGGAATACACAGATATACTCTCAGTATGTAGCTCCTGGCTGTAGCAAGTATGCGTGTACGTGCGTATGGCGTGTGTGCGTTTGCGTGTGTGTCTGTGTATGAATGCGTTCTTTTATAGCAAGAATTTGTGTGTACATTCAATGTGTGTGTGTACATCAATAGCTAGCTGTTTTCGTTGGATATTTCATTTAATTTGTTTATTTGCTTTGAATATTTTGTGATGATATTTGAGTTGGTGAGTGTTTGTGTGTGTGTGAGTTAGCCTGTGTTTGTGAGCGAGTGTCAGAATGTTTGTGTGGCTGTGTGCAAGATGAAATAAGATGTCAATCGCCCTACAATTGAAACTATGAGAGGCCCTAACATTCACTGTCAATCATTGTGTCCGATACTGACCAACCATCCACTAACAACATATTCTAAATAACCCCACCGTTACTTTAAAAAGCAATGTATGAGCTGCTATGGAAACATAGAAATAAAAGCATTTTAAGTACCAAAAAAATACCAAAAAAAGGGGAAATATCTACTTCCAGAACTGCATGTGCTATGTGCATGCCACACTGTGGGTGAACAGTCATCTTCAGGAATCAAAAAATAAGAATAAGAATTCAGATTAAAAAATATATGAATATAGATAGATGTTTTTATTAAGCAACATGTTTTCTTTTTTCCTTCTATTTTTGAGAACAAAAAATGTTTAAAAAATCTATACAAAAAAAATGTGAAAAGAGCGACATGATGACTTTGGTGAGAATCAAAAGTTGGTTTGTTTATTTATGTTGCCAGCTGTTAACTGTAAACATGGAGGTGAGACACTACACAACCATGTTCAGGACACTACAAAAAAAGAGAATTCCTGTTTTAAAGAAGAGAATCAAATAAAAAGAGATGGGGATATCCCTGCCTACTTTTGGGTGGGGCCAGGAGCCAGGAGCCAGCCAAATCTGATGATGTAACCCTTAAAACTCTGGCTGTGGGATCTTTTATCTCTCACTCACTCCCTCTCTATTTCTCTCTCACTCTTATCTCTCACACTCTCAACCTATCTCACCGCTATTTCTACCAGTGCATTTTGTAATTCCAGACAGAATTCTTCCTAATGAATAAAAACCAGAGAGAATGCACACTGTTGGTCTGGAGAGACTTCCGTTTCTTTTTTGTGTGTGTTTTCAAGTGTATGCTTGAATGTGTGCGTATGTTTGAGTGAAAGAGTATATTATAGTGAGAATGAGAGTGTGTTTGCGTTGGGGTTATAGATTTGGAGAAGTAGAGACGTTTGATGTGTGTAACAGAGTGTGTTGTTATGTGTAAGGTAGTGTTCTGGTCTGTTTCTAGTGTTCCCCCTGCCTGCCCTGTATGTTCTGGTCTGTTTCTAGTGTTCCCCCTGCCTGCCCTGTCCCACTGGGTACAGACATCAATTCAACCTCTATTCCAACGTCATTTCATTGAAATGACATGGAAACAAAGTGATTCAACCATTGTGTGCCCACTGGGTGTGTTCTGGTCTGTTTCTATTGTTCCTCCAGAAAATCCCTGTGTGTTCTGGTCTGTTTCTATTGTTCCTCCAGAAAATCCCTGTGTGTTCTGGTCTGTTTCTATTGTTCCTCCAGCCTTCCCTGTGTGTTCTGGTCTGTTTCTATTGTTCCTCCAGTCTTCCCTGTGTGTTCTGGTCTGTTTCTATTGTTCCTCCAGTCTTCCCTGTGTGTTCTGGTGTGTTTCTATTGTTCCTCCAGTCTTCCCTGTGTGTTCTGGTCTGTTTCTATTGTTCCTCCAGTCTTCCCTGTGTGTTCTGGTCTGTTTCTATTGTTCCTCCAGCATTCCCTGTGTGTTCTGGTCTGTTTCTATTGTTCCTTCAGCATTCCCTGTGTGTTCTGGTCTGTTTCTATTGTTCCTCCAGCCTTCCCTGTGTGTTCTGGTCTGTTTCTATTGTTCCTCCAGCCTTCCCTGTGTGTTCTGGTCTGTTTCTATTGTTCCTCCAGCCTTCCCTGTGTGTTCTAGTCTGTTTCTAGTGTTCCCCCTGCCTTCCCTGTGTGTTCTAGTCTGTTTCTAGTGTTCCCCCTGCCTACCCTGTGTGTTCTAGTCTGTTTCTTGTGTTCCCCCTGCCTACCCTGTGTGTTCTGGGCTGTTTCTAGTGTTCCCCCTGCCTACCCTGTATGTTCTGGTCTGTTTCTAGTGTTCCCCCTGCCTACCCTGTATGTTCTGGTCTGTTTCTAGTGTTCCCCCTGCCTACCCTGTATGTTCTGGTCTGTTTCTAGTGTTCCCCCTGCCTACCCTGTATGTTCTGGTCTGTTTCTAGTGTTCCCCCTGCCTACCCTGTATGTTCTGGTCTGTTTCTAGTGTCCCCCCTGCCTACCCTGTATGTTCTGGTCTGTTTCTAGTGTTCCCCCTGCCTACCCTGTATGTTCTGGTCTGTTTCTAGTGTTCCCCCTGCCTACCCTGTATGTTCTGGTCTGTTTCTAGTGTTCCCCCTGCCTACCCTGTATGTTCTGGTCTGTTTCTAGTGTTCCCCCTGCCTACCCTGTATGTTCTGGTCTGTTTCTAGTGTCCCCCCTGCTTGCCCTGTGTGTTCTGTGTACTTTAGAGAGGACAGCTTCAGATCAGATTGCTGACGGAAACATTGGCAGTACAATCAATGGGCCGGATGTCACATTCCACACCTATACTCCCCTCCTATTCTCCACTCCTTCCCCCTTTCCCTAAGCCCCCCACATTCTTTCCCTCAACCGGCCTCTCTCTGCTCCCCCAATGCCCTATATCCTTCCCTCAACCTACCTCTCTCTTCTCCTACCTTATGTCCATCTCTTCTCTCCTAACACATTCCTCCACCGCATTCCTCCTTTTTTCTCCGCTGTACTTCCTCCCTCCTGTCTAAAAACATGTATCCTCTCTGCTCACCTTTTCTCTCCTCACCTCACACATTTCAGTTCATTCTGCAGTTGTATGATGCACTCATCCAACAGTGAATATGTAGGTGACAACCGTATTAAAAGCCTTATAGTAAGACATCATAAAAACGTATGCATGTGTATAACAAGTTATAAAGCAGTATGCAGACTTTCAGTTGTTACCTATCTATTTTATTGAGACATTGTCTATACATCAAATGGAAGAACACAGGAATAAATACTGTGCAGGTGAGATGGAAACCCTGAAACTGGCTCATAAAAAACCCTCCAATAATTGATAGGAAAAATCTGTATTATCAGGATAACTAACTAAAGTTTTATTTCACTCTGCTTCCTTTATTAATCCAATTAGCTGTGCTACTGAAATGTCATGTAACTGACAGAGGTACACAAGCCCTCGCTCTCTCCCTCCTCTCCATCCCTCCCTTTTCCTGGTGCTGCCTGTTGGCCAGATGTGAGCCAGGCGGATGTGTGAGGTGTCCTGTTCTAATGTCTGTTCTATATATAACCCCCCTAATACTTCACCACCCCCCTCTCACACACACACACACACATCCTCCATCCTCCCCTGCATTCTGCTGCCAGCTCCACTTCCTGTATCCTGCCCCCCTCTCCCTCCCCCTCATTTCCCCCGCACTCTCCCTCCCCCTCTCTCTCTCCTTCATTTCTCTCCCCTACTCCTTCCATACCCAGGCCAGACCAAACACACAGCTAAGGTGGAAGGCAGATTAAACAACATTGTATACTAGCCACACTCCATGGGCTAGTATAGCCTACTCTCCAAAGGGCCAATTCCGATATAGGAAATGTATGCCTTTCCTACGCCCACCTATCAAATCAAATCAAATGTTTTTGGTCACATACACATATTAGCAGATGTTATTGCGGGTGTAGAGAAATGCTTGTGTTCCTAGCTCCGACAGTGCAGTAGTATCTAACAATTCACAACAATACACACAAATCTAAAAGTAAAAGAATGGAATTAAGAAATATATAAATATTAGGACGAACAATGTCGGAGTGGCATTGACTAAAATACAGTAGAATAGAATACAGTAAATACATATGAGATGAGTAAAGCAGTATGTATACATTATTAAAGTGACTAGTGTTCCATTATTAAAATGGCCAGTGATTCCATGTCTATGTAAATAGGGCAGCAGCCTCTAAAATAAAATGTAATAAAATGAAATTGTATTTGTCACATGCGCCGAATACAACAGGTGTAGACATGACAGTGAAATTGTTACTCACAAGCCCTTAACCAACAATGCAGTTTCAAGAATATTTTTTTTTTATAATAATAATTAAGGAGCAACAATAAAATAACAGTAGCGAGGCTATTTACAGCAGGTTCCGGTACAGAGTCAATATGCAGGGGCACCGGTTAGTCGAGGTAATTGAGGTAATATATACATGTAGGTAGAGGTAAAGTGACTAAGCATGGATAATAAACAGAGAGTAGTAGCAGCGTAAAAATGGGGGGTGGGGTGGGGACTATGCAAATAGTCCGGATAGCCATTTGATTAACTGTTCAAGAGTCTTATGGCTTGGGGGAAGCTGTTAAGAATCCTTTTTGACCTAGACTTGGCACTTCGCTACTGCTTGCCATGCAGTAAAAGAGAGAACAGTCTATGACTAGGAAGGCTGGAGTCTTTGGCAATTTTTGGGGGCTTCCTCTGACACCCCCTGGTTTAGAGGTCCTGGATGGCGGGAAGCTTGGTGCACCTGTACTGCCCTCACCTTCTGGATGATAGCGGGGTGAACAGGCCGTGGCTTGGGTGGTTGATGTCCTTTATCATTTGTTGTACTTTTTACCCCTTTTCTATCCAATTTTGTGATATTCAATTCATAGTTACAGTCTTGTCCCATTGCTGCAACTCCCATACGGACTCGGGAGAGGCGAAGGTTGAGAGCCATGCGTCCCTCGAAATACGACCCTCTCCAAGCCGCATTGCTTCTTGACACACTGCTCGGTTAACCCGGAAGCCAGCCGCACCAATGTGTAGGAGGAAACACCTTACAGCTGGTGACCGAAGTCAATGTACATGCACCCGGCCACCACATGGAGTCGCTAGAGCGTGATGGGACAAGGACATCCCGGCCAAACCCTCCCCTAACCCGGATGACGCTGGGCCAATTGTGCACCGCCTCATGGGTCTCCCGGTCCCGGCCGTCTGCAACACAGCCCGGGATCGAACCCGGATCTGGAGTGATGCCTCTAGCACTGCGATGCAGTGCCTGAGACCGTTGTGCTACTCAGGAGGCGAGGTGGTCGATATCCTTGATGATCTTTTTGGCCTTCCTGTGATATCGGATGCTGCAGGTAGTGTGCCCCCGGTGATGTGTTGGGCAGACAGCACCACCCTCTGGAGAGCACTGCGGTTGCGGGCGGTGAAGTTGTCGTACCTCTCAATTGTGCATCTGTAAAAGTTTGTGAAGGTCTTAGGGGCCAAAGCAAATCTCTTCAGCCTCCTGAGATTGAAGAGGCGCTGTTGCGCCAACTTCACCACACTGTCTATGTGGGTGGACCATTTCAGATTGTCAGTGATGTGTACACCGAGGAACTTGAAGCTTTCCACCTTCTCCACTGCGGTCCCGTTGATGTGGATAGGGGCGTGCTCCCTCTGCTGTTTCCTGAAGTCCATGATCAGCTTCTTCATTTTCTTGACGTTGAGGGAGAGATTATTTTCCTGGAACAACTCCGCCAGGGCCCTCACCTCCTCCCTGTAGGCTGTCTAGTCATTGTTGGTAATCAGGCCTACTACTGTTGTGTCATCTGCAAACTTGATCAAATCAAAATCAAATCAAATGTATTTATATAGCCCTTCTTACATCAGCTGATATCTCAAAGTGCTGTACAGAAACCCAGCCTAAAACCCCAAACAGCAAGCAATGCAGGTGTAGAAGCACGGTAGCTAGGAAACACACCCTAGAAAGGCCAAAACCTAGGAAGAAACCTAGAGAGGAACCAGGCTCTGAGGGTTGGCCAGTCCTCTTCTGGCTGTGCCGGGTGGAGATTATAACAGAACTTGGCCAAGATGTTCAAATGTTCATAAATGACCAGCATGGTCAAATAATAATAATCACAGTAGTTGTCGAGGGTGCAACAAGTCAGCACCTCAAGAGTAAATGTCAGTTGGCTTTTCATAGCCGATCATTGAGAGTATCTCTACCACTCCTGCTGTCTCTAGAGAGTTGAAAACAGCAGGTCTGGGACAGGTAGCACGTCCGTTGAACAGGTCAGGGTTCCATAGCCGCAGGCAGAACAGTTGAAACTGGAGCAGCAGCACGGCCAGGTGGACTGGGGACAGCAAGGAGTCATCATGCCAGGTAGTCCTGAGGCATGGTCCTAGGGCTCAGGTCCTCCTAGAGAGAGAAAGAAAGAAAGAGAGAAAGAGAGAATTAGAGAGAGCATACTTAAATTCACACAGGACACCGGATAAGACAGGAGAAATACTCCAGATATAACAGACTGACCCTAGCCCCCCGACACATAAACTACTGCATCATAAATACTGGAGGCTGAGACAGCAGGGGTCAGGAGACACTGTGGCCCCATCCGATGATACCCCCGGACAGGGCCAAACAGGCAGGATATAACCCCACCCACTTTGCCAAAGCACAGCCCCCACACCACTAGAGGGATACCTTCAACCACCAACTTACCATCCTGAGACAAGGCCGAGTATAGCCCACAAAGATCTCCGCCACGGCACAACCCAAGGGGGGGCGCCAACCCAGACAGGAAGACCACGTCAGTGACTCAACCCACTCAAGTGACGCACCCCTCCTAGGGACGGCATGGAAGAACACCAATAAGCCAGTGACTCAGCCCCTGTAATAGGGTTAGAGGCAGAGAATCCCAGTGGAGAGAGGGGAACCGGCCAGGCAGAGACAGCAAGGGCGGTTCGTTGCTCCAGAGCCTTTCCGTTCACCTTCACACTCCTGGGCCAGACTACACTCAATCATAGGACCTACTGAAGAGATGAGTCTTCAGTAAAGACTTAAAGGTTGAGACCGAGTCTGCGTCTCTCACATGGGTAGGCAGACCATTCCATAAAAATTGAGCTCTATAGGAGAAAGCCCTGCCTCCAGCTGTTTGCTTAGAAATTCTTGGGACAATTAGGAGGCCTGCGTCTTGTGATCGACACGTACGTGTAGGTATGTACAGCAGGACCAAATCGGAATGATAGGTAGGAGCAAGCCCATGTAATGCTTTGTAGGTTAGCAGTAAAATCAGCCCTTGCCTTAACAGGAAGCCAGTGTAGGGAGGCTAGCACTGGAGGAATATGATCACATTTTTTGGTTCTAGTCAGGATTCTATCAGCCATATTTAGCACTTACTGAAGTTTATTTAGTGCTTTATCCGAGTAGCCGGAAAGTAGAGCATTGCAGTAGTCTAACCTAGAAGTGACAAGCATGGATACATTTTTCTGCATCATATTTGGACGGAAAGTTTCTGATTTTTGCAATGTTACGTAGATGGAAAAAAGCTGTCCTTGAAACAGTCTTGATATGTTCTTCAAAAGAGAGATCAGGGTCCAGAGTAACGCCCAGGTCCTTCACAGACAATCAACACTATGAAATAACACATATGGAATCATACAGTAAGAAAAAAAGTGTTAAACAAATCAAAATATATTTTAAATTTTAGAATCTTCAAAGTAGCCATCCTTGATGACAGCTTTGTACACTCTAGGCATTCTCTCAACCAGCTTCATGAGGAATGTTCTTCCGACAGTGTTGAAGGAGTTCCCACATACAGTTGAAGTCGGAAGTTTACATACACCTTAGCCAAATACATTTAAACTCAGTTTTTCACAATTCCTGACATTTAATCTTAGTAGACATTCCCTGTCTTGGGTCAGTTAGGATCACCACTTTATTTTAAGAATGTGAAATGTCAGAATAATAGTAGAGAGAGTGATTTATTTCAGCTTTTAATTATTTCATCACATTCCCAGTGGGTCAGAAGTTTACATACAGTCAGTTCGTATTTGGTAGCATTGCCTTTAAATTGTTTAACTTGGGTCAAACATTTTGGGTAGCCTTCCACAAGCTTTGCACAATAAGTTGGGTGAATTTTGTCCCATTCCTCCTGACAGAGCTGGTGTAACTGAGTCAGGTTTGTAGGCCTCCTTGCTTGCGCACACTTTTTCAGTTCTGCCAACAAATTTTCTATAGGATTGAGGTCAGGGCTTTGTGATGGCCACTCCAATACCTTGCCTTTGTTGTCCTTAAACCATTTTGCCACAACTTTGGAAGTATGTTTAGGGTCATTGTCCATTTGGAAGACCCATTTGCGACCAAGCTTTAACTGCCCGACTGATGTCTTGAGATGTTGCTTCAATATATCCACATAATTTTCCTACCTCATGATGCCATCTATTTTGTGAAGTGCACTAGTCCCTCCTGCAGCAAAGCACCTCCACAACATGATGCAACCGTGCTTCACGGTTGGGATGGTGTCTTCGGCTTGCAAGCTTCCCCCTTTTTCCTCCAAACATAACGATGGTCATTATGGCCAAACAGTTCTATTTTTGTTTCATCAGACCAGAGGACATTTCTCCAAAAAGTATGATCTTTGTCCCTATGTACAGTTGCAAACAGTAGTCTGGCTTTTTTATGGCGGTTTTGTAGCAGTGGCTTCTGTCTTGCTGAACCGGCAGGTTTGCTCGACCTTATTTCCGGTTTTCTCGCACATTATGTCGATATAGGACTCGTTTTACTGTGGTTATAGATACTTTTGTACCTGTTTCCTCCAGCATCTTCACAAGGTCCTTTGCTGTTGTTCTGGGATTGATTTGCACTTTTCGCACCAAAATATGTTCATCTCTAGGAGACAGAACGTGTCTCCTTCCTGAGTGGTATGAAGGCTGCGTGGTCCCATGGTGCTTATACTTGCGTACTATTGTTTGTACAGATGAACGTGGTACCTTCAGGCATTTGGAAATTGCTCCCAGGGATGATCCAGACTTGTGGAGGTCAACCATTTTTTCTGAGGTCTTGGCTGATTTCTTTTGATTTTCCCGTGATGTCAAGCAAAGAAGTACTGAGTTTGAAGGTAGGCCTTGAAATACATCCACAGGTACACCTCCAATTGACTCAAATTATGTCAATAGGCCTGTCAGAAGCTTCTAAAGCCATGACAAGCTGTTTAAAGGCACAGTCAACTTAGTGTATGTAAACTTTTGACCCACTGGAATAGTGATACAATGAATTATAAGTGAAATAATCTGTCTGTAAACAATTGTTGGAAAAATTACCTGTGTCATGCACAAAGTAGATGTCCTAGTGGACTTGCCAAAACTGCAGTTTGTTAACAAGAAATTTGTGGAGTGGTTGAAAAACGAGTTTTAATGATTCCAACCTAAGTGTTTGTAAACTTCTGACTTCAACTGTATGCTGAGTACTTGTTGGCTGCTTTTCCTTCACAAAGAAAGTAGAGGTTTTTACACTTGGAACCGGCAGGTTTGCTCGACCTTATTTCCGGTTTCCTCGCACATAAAAGTGTTGGAATTATGAGGGAATTGGTGAAGGTCATAACTCACCTCCACCACACCTTCATTTCTTAAACTCCACCCTGAACAAATTGCAGGTGCTATTCTCATTCAATTCAAGGTACGAATAAGCATAGAGAAAAAAGTGCATACAAAGGGAATTACTTTCTATTTACATGGGCTTAACTTGGTTCGGAATCGGCCCCCAACAGCGCAAAAACAAACACCAATTTCTAAACCCTCATGAAAGCAGCTCCAGGCAGCCCCTTGTTTTCGTTTCACACTGTATTTTTGTCTGGTTATCCAACCAGAATATTGGTCCAGATACATGGGCCAGTCGTGCAGAGTCATGCCCAGATTGTGATTGGGGTGGTCAGGCCGATGCCCCTGCATGCCACTGGGAGAACAGTGTCCCATGTCTGACCGTACTCCACAGCTGTCCGGTTGGCACAATAGGCCCTCTCAAGTTTCCCGAGGTTAACAACAAAAGTGATACATTGTACCCATTCCGTGCGTAATTTGATGACGGGGAAATAGTGTTCGTCCTGCGTCTCTTCTTTACAACAGCGTAACCTCCTGGAAATATAACCTCTATTTCTCTCTCTCTCTGTGTTTGTGTGTGTGTGCGCGCGCGCGAGAATAGCGATGACGACTCATCACACCCATTGCCGTTTCCTCCCCACACGCGCCATGGGGCAATATTCTTACTACCCTTGTTTCTTTTAGTCACGCGTACCCCATACCACACCCACATCCGCCCAACCACTGGGTACAGATGTCAGTTCAACGTTAAGTTTTTATTTACCATTGGTTGTTGTCAACTAACGTGAATTCAACAAAAATGTGACCATGTCATCAGGAAATAATTTAAACGTTGTTTGAAAAAGAATCCAATCAGTCTTCCACGTTAAAAACTGATTTTTAGGGGTTGAAATGAAATGGAAACAACGTCGATTCAACCACTGTGTGTCTAGTGGGCACCCATGTCATGATGAATAGTTTCCACAAGGCTACAACAAGTTAAAAGGAAACGAGACAAGGTTCAAGTTCATTATAAAACGTTTTAATAAATAAAACTGAGGTAGTGTCATTGGAATGGTTTGTTTCACAGTTTTGGTTATCAGTGTCGATACAATTCATTTTGGTTCGTATGGAAGAAGAGTTCCACAGTTTAACCAATTCCAATTCCAAATGAACAAAATATACATTTGAATGTATCATACAGGTAGAACATTCAGAACATTTAATGGATCAATTTATGTAATAGGTCAAATGTTTGGATTACTGGGGCCCACAACAGTGATTAATAGTAAATAGTTGGTCTAGTATTTTCATAACGATGGTCATAGTAGCATCATGGCGCACGTGTAGGCAATAAAAGTCCGTTTAACCAGCACTATTCAGTCGGTTTAGGCTTGTGCCATATATTGTATTCAGTCCTTTTCCACCAGGCCCAGCCCTAGAAAGTATTAGACCAAACAATGTTCTTCCGTCTTCCTCTTTTGGCGCACATCCAGCGGGGACAGTCACAGCGGCAGAACAGGAACTCTTTTACGGTCACGATCAGTCACTTCTTTCAAAACAAGCTCCAAGTTTCGGATAAATCTCAACTGAGTTCCCGGGACAGCCCCGTTTCCAACATTAGAGACCATAGCGTTTTATAGTGTCTGAACGCATATGCGGCCTCCTCTCTCTCTACCCGGCTCATACCCGGATAGTTTTGCCCATGGCGCATTCCTCCTGCTCGGTCACAAAATTATATTTATGAACCCAAATCAAAGCAAACTCTTCATTGTCCCTTCAAAACGCTGCAATGGCTCTTAACATGGGCACCGATGAGGCCAGTGAGTCCTCACTGACACCGTAGCAGTTCACAGAGCTCCGTATGACGGTATTTCTCCCTTGCTCCATTTTCGCTTTCTTGAAGGGGAGGAAGTCGGGCTCTGAGGCCGCCTTGCCGCGTCTCTTCCTGGCGTTACGGTCAGGCCTCGACGGGCCCCGGTTCTCCTTGTCTTCTCTACCTGCTGTTACACTGCAGTGCAGCGGGAGTGAGCTCGTTTCGTCCTCGGAGGATGAGGCACTCTCCTGGGGCTGGGGGGTCGCGGGTAGTCCAGACAGAGACGAGGAAACCTCCCTCTCCAAAGGGTCTCCAGTTGTTTCCTCCATCGGTGACTCTTGCTGGACCGGCTCTGCTGCTGTCGTGGTTTCACAACTGGCCTGCGATGCGTGGTAGATATCCCGGGCGGACTGCATTACGAGCGTGAGCAGCAGACTCCGGTGGAGACGGTGTCCCCCGCGCTGGGCGCGCGAGCTGTATAGTTTGCCTAGAGCGTGGACCATAATCCTCTTGGCCTCAGCGCTGACCTCCATGTTGTTGCTTATTATTGATCTTAAGACGTTTAAAGACTCGTTAATTTGATTGCCACAACTTTGGACCTTCCTTTACCGTTAGGGCCTAGAGTCTCCAAACTTCACACACATACAGACATGAACGTGCCTGTACAACCCGCTTTATTATAACTTCGCTGACGTCAGTGGCTCGCTCTCGTCTGAGAGGTGTAAGTTCTTCCATGAGCTCCTCCTATGCCAAAAGCCCCACAAGAGCTGCGGATAACGCAGATAGACTACTATTTATGACTAGACACATGTGTAGGTTGTGTTTAGGCTGTGTTTATTTGTACCACATTTGTTTGCATAATTGTGTAATTTGAACAACCGAATATCAACGCAAATCTGTCCACTGTCAACAGGCCATACACTTTATACTAGGCTAATGAAAGAACAGAAACCCGAGAAACCAATACAATTCATAAAATATCGGTGCCATTTAGTTGTTGCATTGTCTTACTATCACTAGGCTAATTGTCTGTGTGTGTGTGTGTGTGTGTGTGTGTGTGTGTGTGTGTGTGTGTGTGTGTGTGTGTGTGTGTGTGTGTGTGTGTGTGTGTGTGTGTGTGTGTGTGACATCTATTATTAAGTGGAAGGGAATTGCATTTTGTTTTCTTGTGTAAGTGGACTACTGCTTTCTTGAACATGTCTCTCTTGCAAAATAGATTAGCCTGTAGGCTAATTAAAGGTTAAATAAAAAAATTGCATTTGAGACTGTTCCAATTTTTTTTTAATGAATCCTTTGAACAAAAATGATATGGCTAAAAGGCTAACAGCCATGCCTCAATAGCCTTATATTTAGCTACTGGTATCAGGTCAAGACCACCAATCAAAGCCATTATATAATGATTTTCTACTGGGAAAAGCTGTGTTGATAAATTACTCTTGAATCTTCATGTTTTTCTTGCTTCACATTACTATAACATTACTCCGATGGGAGCTGTTTTTCAGAGGGGTTATCGACAGATGCCCATATAAAGTACATCCGACGGGTAACCGAGGCGCGCGCGCTGCAGTGGAAAACCCGTGACGCGCATAGGAGACCCTTGCTTCCATTGGCCATACAAAGTGCGAACCATTAGGGATTGCGTCAGAACACATCTCCTTATATGGTGTTGTCAAGACTCTGCGCTCTGTTTCCCTGAGCCCAAATATGGGCATCGGGAGCGCGCTTAATACAGTAGTGCCGCGTTTGGGGTCAACTCAACACATCTATTTTAGGATGCACATCTGGCAGCAAGGATGCCCGCTGGAAATCTGACATTGATGAAAGGAGCAAGCAAGCCATGCTCAGTGCTAATCAAACTATCAGTCAACTGGCTCTGGATTGGCAAAGAAAACTTTCTCCCTCAGCAAGCTTTCATTCATTTCACAACTTGTTCTCAACTGGCCTACCTATTTAAATAAAGGTGAAATATGATTTTTTTTGCACGACTTTTACATGGTTTCTTCAAGACCTAATACTTTATATTACATGAAAGGTAAACCAAACACTATGTGAAATATAAATGGTGCAGTTTCATATATGTTCATCCATGACAATGACAGACCTACGTCTTGTTCTATTAATACAGAAAGACAGGTTTAGATTGTTTTTGTAATTTAGAGACTTTTTTTGTATTCCATCAATCCAAAATCACACCTCTAGTAGTTCCTGTCCTATCCTCCATCTGGACTCTTTGGTTCAATATGTCCCTGTCCAATATAAGTTGTATGCATCATTTCTAAGTCAAGGTCCAAATGGAACCAAGAAGCATTCATTTGCTGAGCTGTGATTTGATTCACTTACTATGCACTCCCCTGCCCACATTCCATTTGGTGCTCTCACTTTAAATTGCCCATCTTCATTATTGCCAAAATCCCCACAAGAGTGAACAGACCTTTGATAATGTCTAATTACAGCAGGTAGCAAACCTATAATTTACAAGTCAATCTTGTCAGTGGTACAAATATTATGGAAAAAAGGAGCTAGGCCACAAATAATTTGTTACAAACGTTTTATTAAGATAGTTTTTTTAAATCCATGTTGACATTTATCTGAATGATTTTTCTTTACAGTAGTTAATGTGCAATTACCTTGAATAATATTGGGTCACAGTTAAGGGGTTTCACAAAGTTATTGGCACTTGGAAAACAATGAGAACAGAATGAGCACTGGCGCTACAGGGTCACAGAGGGCAAGGAGCAGGGGCAGAGACATTGGGGATGCTACTGCACTGGTTTCAATAAGCGGTTTGTGGGTATATACCTCATGCTGAGAGTGCACGACTAACAATCCAACTTCTTTAGTGCCTCTATGTATAATATACAGTATATATCTATACATATATTCATATTTATATATGTATATGTGAAAAAAGGTCCTTCGCCAAGCCTATATACCACACTGGACACTGCCTTTGTTTGTCCATCCTCTTGAGGTGTGTGTGTTGGGGGAGGAGGGACATCTACCTGTAGGGATGGAGGATGAATCAGCTTGAACTGTCCTGTCTCACACAAACAAACATTCCTTTCTGTTCCTTTAGTCTTGTGCTTCAGAGCTGAGAGAAGTAACCCTCCTCAAAACACACAAAACTGAACTTTGATCACTTAGTAACCAACTCAGTCAATGACTATGGTCTGTGGGGGAAATACTGTTATCTGGTGGTGGCTCCAGGCAGTGCACTGGTCTGCAGTACCACATGTGAACAGCAGGTGGTGAACAAGAGTGGATCTGACCGTGTCCATAATATCATGGGATCTGTTCAGCAGGGTGAAATCAGACCCTGGTGTACAGGTTCAATAACAGGAGCAAAGTTTGTAATTCAGACCTCTATAGCTCCAAACACCCACTATTACCCACCCACCTCCCCAAAAATCATTCCCCCCAATAGACAAGACAGTACAGTGCCCTAGTCTGTCCCATCATCCCCCCCTGGAAGAACCTCTCATGGAACCCTCATCACAAACAATGAAAAAAATATACAGTTCTCTGTCTAGCTATCGGTGCTCTGTCTAGCTATCGGTGCTCTGTCTAGCTATCTACAGTTATCTTTCTTTCCTTTTCAAATTTTTCTTCAGCAAGAAGTTGGTAAATCTTTCACCACCTTCAATTAGTAGCATTTCTTTAAGGTCTTTACAGTACACGTTTCTTTAAAGAAAAAAGAAGCAATACAAGAAAAAAAAAGATAAAAAAAACATTTTTAAAATTAATATTGTTTTCTGTACAACATTCTGATGGACAGAGAGTCTACAGCCATGACACCTCTCTCCCTAAACATGACCGCTCCTCCCTCCCTTCAGTCACACCAACTCAGTAGCACATTAGGCCAGTACTTTAAGACCAAAGCAACCATCATCCTCCTCCTCTGACCTGTAGGCCAAATGCATGCTGGGAGCTCTCACACACACACACACACCAGTCTCCATGACGTCTCGACAACATGCAAGACCAAGTAAAAAATAACAAAACATACATAAAAAAATGGTCCTTTCATCGCTTCCACAATTTTACACAATCACCCTACATAGGAAATCGCTAGACGAGCGTGGAAAGTCAGTTCAACGGTCCCAATCTTTACAACAGGAGTCATCCCAGTGCATCCCACATCCATCTGAGACGCAGGCTATGTTCCAATACTCTCTAAATGCACCCTTCCTTTAGTCCCTTCCCTGAAGTGCTTACATCAAGGAAAGGGAGGAAGGATGCAGCTTAAAAGTATTTTGAACAAGGCCGTGCCTTTGCATGACCCTTGGGTTGATTCTCCACACGACCCATCAAAACCCTTTATCAAAGGTGCAGGAAACATGGGTTCATCCCATATAAAAAGGTGCTTCACCTCCCCTTTAACATATCCACCATTGTCCATTTTGGATTTACCAAGCGTGAGAGAGAGTTAAAAAGCAATCAGGACAGAAATGTCATGCATAGAGTGGACCTGCTTCTCTGACGTATGGATAAAAGTGAATTGTGTCCGCTCTATACATCACTTTTCTATCTGAAGGTGTCTCACATCTTTTGGATTGCAAAGGTGTATGGAAGATGGTGTAGGTCATCGTTCACAAAGACAAGAGTCCCAGCAGAGGGAGCCTTAAACCAATCCAAAACACTACCAGGTGGAGGACACACACACATAAAAGCACACTCACTCACACACGCACATCCACCTAAAGCACTCACACACATCAATCGCACAGGAACAAATATGCTTTTCAGTAACATTCAAGGAATGAACACAAATGCTTGCTCTCGCACATATAGGAGACTGTTTAAAACACACCAACACACTCCACCGGAATGCCAGTCCCCCTGGCCTCACCCCATCTCTCTTTGGGACATGTGTGTGTTACAACTCTGTCTCAAGCTGAATGACCTACCACCTTTTAAACCCCGTTCTACTCCCTCCTTCCCAACATCAACATAAGCAGGACCCACCCCTGCATATCCATGTCAATTAAAAAAGGCACATTCCATTATTCCAAATGTTTTCGGGTCATTGAATCACCACCTCATGATGTGTAATGTCAGTAGTCTGCTTCGGAGCACGTCGCTAACCACCAGAGGAGGGGTTAGCTAGCTAGCACGATAGTTGCAGCAGTCAACCAGTTGATTCAAGCTGTGCATTTTTACATTTAGCTGTGATTTGAGTAAGCAGTTTAGCTAGCATAGTAACGTCGCTAGCTTGCTAGCAAGCATAACATAGTCAGTCATCGTTGTCAACAGCCACATAGGTAGGCTTCCTTGACAATTTCCATAGAGAAAAAGGACAAGAATAAGATTAGCTATATTGGATTGCCGCAGGTAGAAAGTGCCCAGTTCTGTCTTAAAAACAGATATTTTTCAGTTCAATAGTTTGTCAAAACAAAAAACTCAAAAGGCCCTACTTTAAGACTTCTCTGACCACTTGATCAATACCATATTTTTATGCAAAAAATAGCACTTATTTATTTGCTTTTAAATCTTATTTTTTCTGAGCATGACTTTCTTTGCAAAAACAGCTGTTCAAAATACAATAAATCAACAGAGATTTAAAACCAATCCCTCTCTTTCTCTCTGTACACACCCACGGTTGTATAAATACATATTCAAAAAAATATGGCCGTCTTTCTCTGTTCCCCTTGGATATCTTTACAATTATGGTACAACCTGTAGTCCTCATCTCTGGATCCATCGCATGTTACAGAGAAACCAGCTGTGATCATAAAAGCTACAAGAAGAGAGACTACATTAAAACTGAGGACATAATCATTTTGTTCTGGTCACAGAAGGGTGTGGGGTTGGAGGACAGGTGGAGTAGGGGTCTTTCTATCGCTCCCTCCCTCCCCCTTTTCTCTCATTCTAGAGAGAAACTACAGTCTCTCTCATATCCATAGAGTAGTTATCTTTCTGTCGGTTTGTTTTTCCTCAAGAGGTTGGGATACAATCGTTCAGACTGACATTGTGCAATGCTGCTGACATCTACATTCAAAACCAGGGGAATGTGTTTTGATATGGAGAGGCAGGAATTTGGTTAATTTTTTTTTTTTTTTAAATAAAGAAAATACTGCATCCCCACAAACGTATCACCCTTTCTCTACCCCCATACTAACATACAGCAGAAACCATATTGGAAGTTACGATTGCTTGGACTCTCGCTTTCAAAATTAAAGCATAACTTCCTGGTTAACATCCTGGTAACAACCCCTGTTTCCCCTATCAACGTTTCAGAGTCACATGTCGAAGGTGGAGGATCAAAAGGCCAAAGAGTCAGGGGGATGTGCCACACTACCAGAGGAGAAGAAAGAGGGGAGTACAGGGAAATATATGTATTCATCATCATCATCATCATCGTCTTCTAAACACTTCTGTACTCCACCTCCCCATCTAAAACAAAGTGCCTCCGTCGCTGCCCACCCCCTGCAGCGACTCGCCGGACGAGACACCCGTCTCGGCGCCCTCCAGTGAGTTGGGTTCAAAGCCTGGCTCCGCACCTAGTGCGTCGGCCTCCATCTTGGCGTCAGGGAGGAAGGCGGAGTACGCGTCGCCCTCGGCCATGAGCAGCTTCAGCTTGGGGATCCAGCTCTTGCGGACGACGCGGCGGGCGTTGGTGCACATGTCCGCCGCGATGGCGTTCATCTCGCTCTCCTTGAAGCTCGTGGCGAAGTTCTGGCTGTAGACTGATTGAGGGAAGGAGGGAGGGAGGAGAGAGAGAGAGAGAGAGAGAGAGAGGAGGAAGGAATCAGGGAGGAAGGGGAGGAGGGGAATAGAGAGAGAATTAGAGAGAAAAGAGGAAAAGACCAGAGAGTTAGGATTGATGAGCCCAATCATAAATCAGCCGCCCATTTGTACTAACAAAAAGGCACTTGTGTTTAAGTGAAACACTCACATTTGACTGCGTGCAACACTCTGTTGTCCAGGGGCTTGCGGCTGGGGTCGTTAGTGGAGGAGCGGATTCCTGTTCCACAGCTGTTAGCCAGAGTATTCCTGACAGGGAGAGAGCATAATGATACCTTTATAAACATGCAGACATCCATCAACTGTTAACACACACACTGGCAGGCAGACACACACACGACACGTCAGACGTATAAACACACACACACACGTCAGACGTATAAACACACACAGTCACGTCAGATGTGAAAGAGAGAGACACACTAACCTGTCGAAGAAGGCAGCCAGCAGCCTCCTGAGCAACACCTTGTGTCTGGTCCCTGCACTGACATGACAGTTCATCAGCTGGGCTCGAGATATGAACACACACGTACCTGCAGACACACACACACACACACAGATTAGTGAGAATCAACATAAAAAAACAAACACACAGAACAGTGTTACCATGGACTACTCAAGACACTACCCCTATTGAATTTCTACACACACACAAACCTGGATATACCCCTCAGACACCACACAGACCATCTGTAAAACACACACAGACACGTCCTGTTTACACACACAAACCTGGATATACCCCTCATACACCACACACACACCATCTGTAAAACACACACAGACATGTCCTGCTTACACACACAAACCTGGATATACCCCTCATACACCACACACACCATCTGTAAAACACACACAAACCTGGATATACCCCTCATACACCACACACACAATCTGTAAAACACACACAGACACGTCCTGCTTCAGACACACATCCTGGGACTGACTCTGCATAATAAACAAACAAGCAGCAGGCCAAACAAATGGGAATACTTGACTGTAGTCCACATGTAGACTGACAGAACACTCCTGGACAAGGTGGCAGTAGAACATTACATATGCATGTTCCCAGAGAGGCCTTGACTTGGCTAATATTAACCACACTGACACATGCCTCATCTCTTACATACAGTCATCTCACAGTAAGGACCACTCTCAGTGTAGTGTAGAACCAGGCCACGTCCCATTTCACTAGTCATGTAAGGACCACTCTCAGTGTAGTGTAGAACCAGGCCACGTCCCATTTCACTAGTCATGTAAGGACCACTCTCAGTGTAGTGTAGAACCAGGCACCGTCCCATTTCACTAGTCATGTAAGGACCACTCAGTGTAGTGTAGAACCAGGCCACGTCCCATTTCACTAGTCATGTAAGGACCACTCTCAGTGTAGTGTAGAACCAGGCCACGTCCCATTTCACTAGTCATGTAAGGACCACTCTCAGTGTAGTGTAGAACCAGGCCACGTCCCATTTCACTAGTCATGTAAGGACCACTCTCAGTGTAGTGTAGAACCAGGCCACGTCCCATTTCACTAGTCATGTAAGGACCACTCTCAGTGTAGTGTAGAACCAGGCCACGTCCCATTTCACTAGTCATGTAAGGACCACTCTCAGTGTAGTGTAGAACCAGGCCACGTCCCATTTCACTAGTCATGTAAGGACCACTCTCAGTGTAGTGTAGAACCAGGCACCGTCCCATTTCACTAGTCATGTAAGGACCACTCAGTGTAGTGTAGAACCAGGCCACGTCCCATTTCACTAGTCATGTAAGGACCACTCTCAGTGTAGTGTAGAACCAGGCCACGTCCCATTTCACTAGTCATGTAAGGACCACTCTCAGTGTACTGCAGAACCAGGCCACGTCCCATTTCACTAGTCATTAAGGACAACTACTACAGTAGACTATACAGTGTGTGTATAGTATACACTAAGAGTGCCAAACATTATGAACACCTTCCGAATATGGAGTTGCAACCCCCCTTTTGCCCTCAGAACAGCCTCAATTAGTCGGGGCATGGACTCTACAAGGGGTCAAAAGTGTTCCACAGGGATGGTGGCCCATGTTGACTCCAATGCTTCCCACAGTTGAGTCACGTTGGGTGGTGGACCATTCTCGATAGACACAGGAAACTGTTGAGCATGAAAAACCAAGCAGCGTTGCAGTTCTTGACCCAAACCACCTACTACCATACCCCGTTCAAAGGCACTTCAATATTTTGTCTTGCCCATTCACCCTCTGAATGGCACACATACACAATCTATGTCTCAAGGCTTAAAAATATTTCTTTAACCTGTCTCCACCCCTTCATCTACACTGATTGAAGTGGATTTAACAAGTGACATCAATAAGGGATCATAGCTTTCACCTGGTCAGTCTATCATTGAAAGAGCAGGTGTTCTTAATGTTTTCTACACTCAGGGTATAAGCGGTGTACTATCTTCATTTGATCACTCTGTTGCTGCAGAGAAAATGCAAACTTGTGTATTCAAGGTTTAAAAAGGCTTCCATTTGAACATTTCTGACTTGATTCGCCCTAACAAAAAATCTATCAACCCCTACAACATGTCCATTCATTATAATCCTCATAATAATTCACATTTCCTGTTGCTGCAGGATTAGTTTCCTGCTGTTCTAATTAAGATAGCACATCTTTAACAAGGCCACATTCCACTTCGGTCCCTAGACCCTTCTCTGACCCTTCTCCTACTCCAGTTCTGAAATGACAGAATGGATCCACACACACACATAACACACACTGACCTGAGACAAGCTCCAGTTTCTCTGCGGGGTCCCCCTCCTCGTATAGTTTGGGGTGGCAGCGGTTGCCTATCTGTGTGATGAGCTCAGCGGGGAGAGACGACAGGTCCTGGCGACCCCGCATACGACCCCGGGTCTCTGAGTGGTCCGGCAGGGCCTCCACACGCTCACCAGCTACCAGTGGGAGAAAGACATGTGTTAGATCTGTCTGGTCTGACCTTTTACACACACACACACACACACACACGTCGGTACCTGCGGCGCCCACGTTGAGCATGCTGTACATGGTGTACATGTTACAGATCTGCCTGTACTGCTCCTCTGTCTGCTCCTCCGTCACCTCCTCCTCTTCCTCCTCGTCATGGTAACTGATAGGCGAGTCACTGGTGTAGGCGCTCATCGTGCCCGGGCTGGCGCCCTCCGATGCCACGTTGCCCATGGAGACCACACTCCCGTTGGACCCGCTGCCGTGACCCCCGACCCCTGAGCCTATCCCCGCCCCGCTGGCGCCCATCCCCATGGCCAGTGTCAGCGCCCCTGAGCTCTGGATGGCACTCCCTCGCACAGACTCCTGGGAAAAGCGGGCGGCCTTCCTGGACCCGCCTCCGCATGAGCCCCCTCCGCCCCCGTCTCGGCTGCTGCCGCCCTCCCACAAGCGCTTAGCCACAGGGGTGCACACCACCGAGTAAGGCGAGGCTTCTGATTGGTTTCCCTGCTGCTCTGTCTTCACCCGCGACACGAGGGGGAGGGGGGTAAGGCAGGAGGCGGGGCGACTGCCAGTCCCCGCGGCAACGGTTTGAGTGACCGGGCTCTGGGGTTCGGAGGGCGGAGCCTCCTCGCCCTGCAGGCCCTGGGAGTCACAGCTCGGCGAGGAAACCTGGAGGAGGAATATGGAGAGAATACATTTATCAATAGTTTATTATGGAAATATAAATACACTGTATATGCAAATACTTGCAATGATTGTGATAAGTGGTTGTTTACGCATCTCAATTGAGTGTACTGTCGCTCTGGAAACGCCTGGTAGAGTTCTGATAAACATGTATCAGGGTTTCTGAACATGTGGTGCCGGACACTTGATCAGCAACATTTTAATTTACCGGACATTTGAGAAATTTACCGGGCGCATTTGCATTTGGTGCATAGCGTGATTAGGGAGTCCACCCACGGTGCTCAGAATGACAGCCATCACATTTAGAATATGGTCATTCATATTAACAGAACATACAAGTCCAGGATGCAACGATGTGCTGTCCTTCTCATTCTGACACTTCAAACACATGTATTTTTCCTCGGCCAACAAGATGAGTAACCAACAGCAAAATCACTAGCCTATGTCAATCTACTATAGTAGAAATGTTTAGCTACCTATTCTATTGGTCAGCTTGTTGAGAATAAATAGCCCATTTCAAACAGACTCTGGGCCAGTTGTGGACCGATAGGCCTACTGATGAATTTGGGCTCTAAGCTACATAAAACGCAATGAGGCTGATGGAACAGATCAGAACGTTTAGCTTAAAATGTCGATAAACTATTATTTCTTCACATTATAAGCGTAGCAATGTGCACAAGGCAGTAGGCTATGCACAAATGTTCGTTCCATACCACAATTAGCAGGAAAACACCATTATCAAAAGGGCACTACACGTGAGCGGTTTCATGTAACAGATGAAAATATCCGTTCTAAATTTAGAACGAGAGGAGATCTAACAGGCTACTTTGAAGCAACGCAAGACATGCCTCAATGTGTATTAATTGTTTGAAACCTGAACATTTTAAGTATATGTTTTCAAAATGCATACTGCCTCCAGCTCATTGCAAAGTGGTGGGCAACGCACTGATGAAGCCTGCCTTCTGTTGCCGTTTGATGCAGCGTTCAAAGCAACTGGGAAATCACTGACTTCTGACTTCAGTGCGTTCAAGACAACTGGGAACTGGGGAAAAAACAAGCTCTGACTGGGGAAAAAAAAGTTGTGAACAATCATCCAACTCAGAATTCCAACTCAGGAAATCAGGCCTCTTTCCAGAGCTCCGACGAAATAATTTGACCTCGTATTTTAGGATACGGTACATACAAATATACTGTACACACGTACCAATTTACTTCCACTAAATTATGCAGATTACCCAATAGACGGATAAGCATGACCAGTCAAATGCATTTCCATCAATAAATAGGCTAAAAAGCATTATTTTGCAATGGGATTTTCTCTTCTCCCTAGCAGTTAGCCGACGCAAATGTTATTTATCTGCATTTTTTTTTATACGGACAAAAGCAAGCTATTACAGGCTAACAGAAACCCTGGTATGTATGTGTGTATCATTCTAAGACCTCTGAATAAAGAGCACAGCATAACGACACAACCTGTGGTCACTGTGTGTGATTGTGATGCAGGACAAGCCTCCCCTTTGAAGGAGGCCTCCTATCCACCTCAACCTTAAAGGAAAACTCCTCCCACAAATAATACTTTGAAACAAATACCAAAATATCATTTTTGGGTGGAGTTTTCCTTTTAACATGCTTGGGTTGTTAAAAAGGCTATATAAAACCCATTATTATTACCTTGAGGAAGAACTCTGTGCCCTTCTCCATGATCTGCTGGATCTGCAGGAAGCCTGCGGTGTACATGAGGAGGAACTGGTCTCCCACTGTCATGCTGAGGCGGCCTGTGTAGCAGAAGGCCAGGATCTGCTGGAAGCTCTGGGGCTGGACGGCCGGGGGGAGCTCCACCACTGTGGGGGTCTTGGAGCCGCTGCCTCCCCCAGTGCTGAACAGGTCCCGGAAGTAAGAGCTGCTGGCCGCAAGCACGGCACGGTGAGCCTGGAGAAGGAGAGAGGAGTAAGAAGATACTATAGAGTTATGAGTTATATAAGGAATGTTTCCTTTGTTTGAATGATACATTTATTTTAAAACTGTGTGGTTGATCTTTTGGGAGGTGCAAAATGTCATGATTCTGATAATTGAGGGCGGCTTTGATTCAGTGATTAGATTTTCTCTGTTCTTTTTCTAACATCAAAATTGTTGACCAATAATGGCAAGT
The DNA here is from genome assembly GCF_901001165.1 of Salmo trutta. Classification (NCBI taxonomy): domain Eukaryota; kingdom Metazoa; phylum Chordata; class Actinopteri; order Salmoniformes; family Salmonidae; genus Salmo; species Salmo trutta. The sequence goes on along the minus strand of NC_042957.1, from coordinate 62,830,038 downwards.
CATGAAGGGCAACGGGATAATAAACTCATAACAAAATCAAGCCATTACCGCCGGGATAGACTGATAGATAAATAATTGGTATTGCACATCAGAACACTTAAATGCACATTATAGTACACAATCTATGCAATTCACACAGTAATATCCCACCTTGAAGGCGTGTCCCTTGACGACCACGGAGACATCGCAGTAGAGCCCCTGGAGACGCTGCTCGTTCAGACACTCCAAGACGTTGTTGCCAAAGTTAGGAATCGCCATCTGAAGGGTCTGGGCCATGGTGCGCTACGCACACCACCACAGGGTCTGGAGGGAGAGAGATATCAGCAACATATTTTAAAAGACCCAATTAAATCAGTTACCAATCTTCTGCATGAGGCTGACCCATTTGTCCCCAACCTAATGAAGCAACAAACAGTAATGCCCTGTACTTAACCTATATCATGGATTCCAACACCATTGGTAACTACACTGAACAAAAATATAAATGTAACATGTAAAGTGTTGGTCCCATGTTTCATGAGCTGAAATAAAAAATCCCAGGAATGTTCCATACTTACAAAAAGCTTATTTCTCTCAAATGTTGTGCATCATTTTTGTATGTCTCTTTTAGTGAGCATTTCTCCTTTGCCAAGATAATCCATTCACCTGACAGTTGTGGCATATCAACAAGCTGATTAAACAGCATGACCATTACACAGTTGCACCTTGTGCTGAGGACAATAAAAGGCCATTTAAAATGTGCAGTTTTGTCACACAACGCAATGCCACAGATGTCTCAAGTTTGGAGGGAGTGGGCAATTGGCATGTTGAATGCAGGAATGTCCACCAGAGCTGTTGCCAGATAATTAAATGTTCATTTCTCTACCATAAGCCACCTCCAACGTCGTTTCAGAGAATTTAGCAGTACGTCCAACCAGCCTTACAACCACGTGTAACCACGCCAGCCCAGGACCTCCACATCTGGCTTCTTTACCTGCGGGATTGTCTGAGACCAGCCACCTGGACAGCTGATGAAACTGAGGAGTATTTCTGTGTGTAATAAAGCCATGTTGTGGGGAAAAACTGATTGGCTGGGCCTGGCTCGCCAGTGGGTGGGCCAGTGCCCTCCAAGGCCCACCCATGGTTGCACCCCTGCCCAGTCATGTGAATTCCATAGATTAGGGCCTAATTCATTTATTTCAATTGACTGATTTCCTTATATAACTCAGTAAAATCGTTGCAATTGTTGAGGTCATATTTTTGTTCACTATAACAAGTAACATGGTACTAGTGGTGCATGTTACAATCAATCAATGAGAAACCACTAAGGAGGAGGGCCTAATTATTAAGTCATTTAACTATTATTACCATCTCATTTCTAAGGACACCAGGTAAATAGAGGGCTGTAAAATAAAGCCCAACCATAGCACCCATCATAGAGAGAGGAAATCCTATCAGCTCAACTCTGACCTTAACACTAGCGGACAGCACCCTCCAATGGATGAAACATGTTTAGTGATGATACCCATTTGGAAGCAACTGAGGTGAACCTAACGCTTTCATTTGTCATTCAGACAAAGTAAACCATTTTACAGTGTTTTGAGCAGAAAGGAGACCCTTAAAATACTATTTCAAAAAGCCTACTTATCCATATGTAGCAAATGTCAATGCCCATACACACACACGTCTTATTCTGAAAAGTGAAAGCATATCACTTCTATCTGCTATTTATATAGGCCTAAAACCAATTCAAAGATGTTATTTGATTATAAAATGTGTGTTTACATCTGTGTAAATGTCCTACTGCTACAGTACTACAATGTGGGTTTGTTTGAATTGCCCATAAACTATTCTCTCAAACATGCAACAACCTAAACCTGCAGCCCTCTAATATTTGATAGGCCTGTGCTCAAAAGTCCACAGAAATGAAAGATCTGTCATTCCTCTTGACAACATCATATAGAATGCCGTGTGTGGATGAAGAGGAGGAGACAAAGACAGTGAGCCACTCTGGACTATTAAGATGCACCCTTAAAAGGTTCAGTGTAAGCGCCTCCTCTCCCCTCCCACTATCTCTGAAGCTCAGCACAGACATTCACCTCAGCTAACCCAATAACAACCATAAACAGCACAGACATCCACCTCAGCTAACCCCATAACAACCATAAACAGCACAGACATCCACCTCAGCTAACCCCATAACAACCATAAACAGCACAGACATCCACCTCAGCTGACCCCATAACAACCATAAACAGCACAGACATCCACCTCAGCTAACCCCATAACAACCATAAACAGCACAGACATCCACCTCAGCTAACCCCATAACAACCATAAACAGCACAGACATCCACCTCAGCTAACCCCATAACAACCATAAACAGCACAGACATCCACCTCAGCTAACCCCATAACAACCATAAACAGCACAGACATCCACCTCAGCTAACCCCATAACAACCATAAACAGCACAGACGTCCACCTCAGCTAACCCCATAACAACCATAAACAGCCCAGACGTCCACCTCAGCTAACCCCATAACAACCATAAACAGCACAGACATCCACCTCAGCTGACCCCATAACAACCATAAACAGCACAGACATCCACCTCAGCTAACCCAATAACAACCATAAACAGCACAGATGTCCACCTCAGCTAACCCCATAACAACCATAAACAGCACAGACATCCACCTCAGCTGACCCCATAACAACCATAAACAGCACAGACATCCACCTCAGCTAACCCCATAACAACCATAAACAGCACAGACAACAGAGAAGCAGTACTGTCACATCAACGTTTTATCGTCTATGAATCAGTACCCAAAACAGAATTCCAGCTATCAGCTTATAAGCACTGTCACATATAGCGGTTCCACTGCATGGTGCTGGCTACACCAGCATTGTTGGGGGTTTGATTTAGAGGTCGACCGATTAATCAGAATGGGCGATTAATTAGGGCCGATTTCAAGTTTTCATAACAATCGGAAATCGGTATTTTTGGACGCCGATTTGGCCATTTAAAAAAAAAAAATTTTTAGACCTTTATTTAACTAGGCAAGTCAGTTAAGAACACATTCTTATTTTCAATGACGGCCTAGGAACGGTGGGTTAACTGCATTGTTCAGGGGCAGAACGACAGATTTTTACCTTGTCAGCTCAGGGATTCAATCTTGCAACCTTACGGTTAACTAGTCCAACGCTCTAACCACCTACTTTACATTGCACTCCATGAGGTTACGTGAATGCAGTAAGAAGCTAAGGTGAGTTGCTAGCTAGCATTAAACTTATCTTATAAAAAACAATCAATCAATCATAATCACTAGTTAACTACACATGGTTGATGATATTACTAGTTTATCTAGCCTGTCCTGCGTTGCATATAATCGCTTAGGTACACGTTGTTCCAACCATAAACATCAATGCCTTTCTTAAAATCAATACACAAGTATATATTTTTAAACCTGCATATTTAGCTAAAAGAAATCCAGGTTAGCAGGCAATATTAACCAGGTGAAATTGTGTCATTTTGCGTTCATTGCACGCAGAGTCAGTGTATATGCAACAGTTTGGGTCGCCTGGCTTGTTGCGAACTAATTTGCCAGAATTTTACGTAATTATGACATAACATTGAAGATTGTGCAATGTAACAGGAATAACGTTTTGTTTTCGAGATGATAGTTTCCGGATTCGACCATATTAATTACCCAAGGCTCGTATTTCTGTGTGTTATTATGTTATAATTAAGTCTATGATTTACATTTACATTACATTTTAGTCATTTAGCAGACGCTCTTATCCAGAGCGACTTACAGTAGTGAATGCATACATTTCATACATTATTTTTATTTTTTTTCTGTGCTGATTTGATAGAGCAGTCTGACTGAGCGATGGTAGGCAGCAGCAGGCTCGTAAGCATTCATTCAAAATAGCACTTTTGTGCGTTTTGCCAGCAGCTCTTCGCAATGCTTCAAGCATTGCGCTGTTTATGACTTCAAGCCTGTCAACTCCCGAGATTAGGCTGGTGTAACCGATGTGAAATGGCTAGCTAGTTAGCCGGGTGCGTGCTAATAGCGTTTCAAACGTCACTCGCTCTGAGACTTGGAGTAGTTGTTTCCCCTTCCTCTACGTGGGTAACGCTGCTTCGAGGGGGGCTGTTGTCGATGTGTTCCTGGTTCGAGCCCAGGTAGGAGCGAGGAGAGGGACGGAAGCTATACTGTTACACTGGCAAGACTAAAGTGCCTATAAGAACATCCAATAGTCAAAGGTATATGAAATACAAATCGTATAGAGAGAAATAGTCCTATAATTCCTATAATACTACAACCTAAAACGTTTTACCTGGGAATATTGAAGACTCATGTTAAAAGGAACCACCAGCTTTCATATGTTCTCATGTTCTGAGCAAGGAACTTAAACGTTAGCTTTCTTACATGGCACATATTGCACTTTTACTTTCTTCTCCAACACTTTGTTTTTGCATTATTTAAACCAAATTGAACATGTTTCATTATTTATTTGAGGCTAAATTGATTTTATTGATGTATTATATTAAGTTAAAATAAGTGTTCATTCAGTATTGTTGTAAATGTCATTATTACAAATAAATAAATAAAATCGTCCGATTAATCGGTATCGGCCGTTTGGGCCTCCAATAATCGGTATCGGCGTTGAAAAATCATAATCGGTCGACCTCTAGTTTGATTCCTGCACGGGCAGCGGGCCACCCATACTGAATGTGTCACTGTCAACTAGTCACTTTTCATAAAAGCATCTGATTCGCTAACTGATGCTATAGGCTATTATTGCATCCATTACACATGCATGTTCTAGCATGCATCTATGCACCTACACATGCAGTCACACGCTTATAGACTACACACACACACACAAAATCTGCCATTGACGGGGTGGATACTATGTGGCAGCATTAACAGACAGACAGTTAGAATCTTCTCACCTAGTGAAACACAAGATTCACAAGAAGTCTGACTAACATATTAAAGGTGAAGTAAGCAGCCCAACATATAAGCCTTGTTTTGGGATCCAGCCAGCTACACTGGTAAAAGAAACACTGTATTTGTCTCCATCTCTCACTCATGCCCTCTTGCAAAAACACAGATGCGCACTCACACACACCAACGCAAACAAACACACACACACATTCACACACACACTAAACAATACTGCCTGTTTACAGTTTGGCAGGACACACACACATAATAGAATAAAGCCTGGGTGTGTTTGCACTGAGAGAGCGACCAAGGAGGGTAGGAGAGGGGCCTGAACAAGGGCTGTGCCCAGTAAAGGGGTCATGTCAGGCACAGCAGCCAGGTTAGAGGGCAGAGGAGGAGAAGTTCAGGTAACCCACTGCCTCACATCTCATACCGGGCAGTGGAGTCAGTCACAAAACTAGGTCACACAGTGTCAACATAAGAGCCAGTCTTTTCACAGGAGCCTCAAGAATGTTTTGCCAGCATTTAAAATGCAGCCACAGCTTATGTGATGTTGTGATGGACCAAGGACCAACATATTTGTGATCTTATAGAAAGTAAAAATATTTTCCAGTTTATCCACACTCCTAGACTATAGTCTGTGAAAACACCAACTGCTAAATTCATTTAGATTGCCTTACAGATTATTAGAGAGGGTTGCATGGGTGGTGGCCAGCAGCATACCACCCTGCATCCCACTGTTGGCTTGCCTCTGAGGCTAAGCAAGGTCCTGGTCAGTCCCTGGATGGGAGTACATTTTACATTTTAGTCATTTAGCAGACGCTCTTATCCAGAGCGACTTACAGTAGTGAATGCATACATTTTTTTTTTCCTCTCCGTACTGGTCCCCCGTGGGAAACGAACCCACAACCCTGGTGTTGCAAACACCATGCTCTACCAACTGAGCCACACGAGTAGGGGGCGCTACTGCCTCTGGTCGAAGGAGATCCCAATGCCCCAGGGCAGTGATTGGGGACATTGCCCTGTGTAGGGTGACGTCTTTTGGATGGGACATTAAGCATGTGGCCTGACTCTCTGTGGTCACTAAAGATCCCATGGCACTTATTGTAAGAGTATGGGTGTTATGTTAACCCTGGTGTCCTGGATACATTTACAAACTGGTCCTAATCATCACCAGCTTTCAATTGGCACATTCATCCCCCCTCCTCCTCTCCCCTTTAACAATATCCAGGTTGTTGCTTTAAATTAGAATGGGTTCAGTAAATTTACCTGGTAAAATAAGGGTAAAAAAAAAAACAAGGTGCTGGCACAACTATTTTATAGGCATTTCCTGGTTTCAAACCCCATGTCTACTGTAAGGATATAGCTTGCCTGCTATAAAATGTTGCCTACACACATTGCAACTATCAATTCAATGTTTACTTTTCTTCTTGAAGGGCTACTGACCATCATTGAAATACATTGTTCATCGTTTCAATGAATGCGATTAGCATGCAAATTGATATAGGCATGCTTAAATTGATCACATCGAAAACTGTTCCCGAACCACATTCATTAAATACGAATTAAATTAAACAGTTCAAAGCAAACCTCTTAAGTGATAGCTAGCTGTTACTAGCTACAGATTGTATCTCCCGTGAGTTGCGTTTTGACCAGGATGCAAGATCAAACCGCGGCGATAGCTGTCTGTGTACCGAGGTGACCGCCGCGCCGTGTGCCAGTCTGCCCGCTCGGAGTGCTCCACTGGCACGGGCCGGGGGGCGACAGAGAAGGGCAGTGAATGCAGCAACACGCGATCCAGGAGCGCCACGGCGTTTGCCAGCTGTCAAAAAAGTATACGGATATAATAACGAACTTTAATCAGTTTGAAAAGGTCCACATCTGTCCCTTTTAGTCCCGTCTTTCATTGCAATATACGCATCCCATCCGCAGGCCTGTGAATCGGGTGCCTGTCAGGACTAGCTAAGCTAGCTAAACTAGCAAGCTAACATAGCACTGCTAAAATATTTTGGGTTCGCTCCAGCGCACCATCCACCTCATGCACTCAGACAACCGCACAGTATCCGCTGCTTCCGCGATTACCCACGAATTAAAAACAACCGATTGTCACAAACTGTATCGATGAGGTTGACAGTTGTCCCACGGTGTCAGCTATCGATTCCAAATCGTATTTATTTAAATATTTTTGGGATGGGGAAATGACTCCCACTGCTATACTCCATTTTACCGACATCAACAGGTCATCTCAGGACACGCAGCAGCTGAGGGCGAGCCAGACGGAACCAGTGCGGCACAGAACAGGGGGGTTCCAAGTCGGTAGACAAGACATCTATTTAACCACTTCTCACCAATGTGATAGATGGCCAAAATATTTGTGTCTGAAACTTACAATTATTTTAATCGTTTAGCTCACGTAAATTCTTACAATTGACGGTACATAAAAATATTTGATCGTGCACTGTAAAAAGTTTTTGATCATATGTCTAGGAGAAAGTAGCCACAAAGGCATGTGGGGCTCGGAAGCCGCAAGCCGGTGAGGTGTTTAAAGTTTGTGATGGTGCCATCCTCTTACCAACCCATCCCCCATCGCACACCTTTCCCAAAACAATAGTTTACCCCCACGAAACATTCCGAACCCATCTGATATCTGCCCCAAACCGCGGTGCCAACTAGGGACACCGGTCTAGCCCCGGCGTCATCGCCCACCGCCCCTGCATCCTCGTACGACCCCAACAGACATCCTCATTCTCCAGCAGATACTCACCCCCTAGCTGGGAAACTGATGCAAAGCGTTTCAATGGAGGATTCGATAGCCCTCTCCCCGCACTCTCTTGCTACAGGCAGCCATTCGTTGTGAGCAATGGCGAGACGCCGATAGCAGAGCTATCGAGGGCGGAACACTGTCCCAGGGGATAGCGGAGCGCCGAGTCACCGATCGCGCAGACCAGAAAGACAAGCATGACGCGCTCATCATTCAATCGCATGATCGTCTCAAGCACAGCCTCAATTTGGGGAGACCTATCCCACGGCGTGATGTGTTTGCGCATTGGCACAGCAGCGTGCAGGAAACCGCCTCTCTCCCTTCTCCCTGTGCTGTGTGTGAGATAGAAATGGGAAAGTAAGCTGTGCGCGTGTGTCTAGACTACATTCATTTAGGTGAACCCAGTGCGTGCAAAGAATAAATAATCATGCCTGCAAATAACGGGGAATCAAATACAAACATATTTTGCTTAGAGAGAGATGGAGCCCTATGTTCTACCATTGCATGGCTGAGTTGTACCTGCTTTATAACCTATGTAGGCTATGTCATGGGGAATATATATCTTTTTTTGGTGGTTCATCCCCGATAGTTGTATTGGCAGTCAGCCATATTCAGGCTACCTACACTTTAAGTCACTGGCTAACTCATTCCTGAAAATGAGTAGTGGCTACTCAAACATCTCCAACCTTCAGTAGAACTCAAATCATAAAAGTGGTACTAAATCATATGTCAATAAGATTTCATATAATTTCATGTTTTTGAGTACTGTTAACAAATATTAAGTTACTGAGTAAATAACTGTATTTGTGTTCGGCAAATGTAAAGTTAATGATTATTTAATATTTTAAAGTCAATCAAACATTTCTGAAATAAGTTCATCTTACTTGATTGTATTATGTTTTACATCTTTACCTAAATGAAAAGAGGCCGTCTACCCTCTTTTAAGGTCCTAACTACTGAATAGTGTCTATTCCAGATGCGTAGGAGTCAAAATAAGAATACTGTCAAAAAAATGTCTTGATATTTTAGTAAAAAACACTTGATTTATCTGTGTTGTGCTGATATAGAATTATTACGTTTTTGCAAGTTATGTTTTTTGTTGTTGAATTTAGGTTAATTTTACACAATGTTGTATGCATGTTTGAAGAAAGAAAAGTATAGTAATGAAGGTAAATAATTCAGTAGAAGGGACCCTACATGTTTATATTCAGTACAACAAATAATGTTCAAGTAACTTCAATCGTTATATTTCAGAATACATAATAGAATTTAGTGTTAAAAAGTTAATAGAACACAAAACAGTTAAGTATTTAGAACTTAAAAAGATAACAATATGGTTGGTGATGTCACTTTATTACTTTAAGTCTTGAACACTGTAATACTTTGGGTTACTCGAATGGTTCTAGGCAATGGGTTTCCTCAAAAAAATCCAGCATTTCCCAAACTCGGTCTTCGGGACCCCAAGGGGTGCACGTTTTGGTTTTTGCTCTAACACTACACAGCTGATGCAAATGAACAAAGCTTGATGATTTGTTGATTATTGGAATTCAGTTGTGATTCCTAGGGCAAAAACCAAAACATGCACCCCTTGTGGTCCCGAGGACCAAGTTTGGGAAACCCTGGCCTATACTGTTACCTGCCATCTCCCCCAACACGATCAATAGAGCACTACAGACCTTATACAATGTAAATGCTTTTACTAATATGGAAGCAATCAGTATGAAGGGTATAATGTAAAAATGATTCACAGCACCAGATATATCTCAGAGTGAGTTTGCCTCCATTTTCGCATGTAGGCCTATATATTTTCAGGTCTGTATTAACATACAGCTCCAAAACGCATTTATATATGCATTCATACATGTTTGTATGTCTGCATATATAAATGCGTTTTGGAGCTGTATATATATACTGCTCAAAAAAATAAAGGGAACACTTAAACAACACAATGTAACTCCAAGTCAATCACACTTCTGTGAAATCAAACTGTCCACTTAGGAAGCAACACTGATTGACAATAAATTTCACATGCTGTTGTGGAAATGGAATAGACAACAGGTGGAAATTATAGGCAATTAGCAAGACACCCCCGATAAAGGAGTGGTTCTGCAGGTGGGGACCACAGACCACTTCTCAGTTCCTATGCTTCCTGGCTGATGTTTTGGTCACTTTTGAATGCTGGCGGTGCTTTCACTCTAGTGGTAGCATGAGACGGAGTCTACAACCCACACAAGTGGCTCAGGTAGTGCAGCTCATCCAGGATGGCACATCAATGCGAGCTGTGGCAAGAAGGTTTGCTGTGTCTGTCAGCGTAGTGTCCAGAGCATGGAGGCGCTACCAGGAGACAGGCCAGCACATCAGGAGACATAGAGGAGGCCGTAGGAGGGCAACAACCCAGCAGCAGTAGGACCTCTACCTCCGCCTTTGTGCAAGGAGGAGCAGGAGGAGCACTGCCAGAGCCCTGCAAAATGACCTCCAGCAGGCCACAAATGTGCATGTGTCTGCTCAAACGGTCAGACACAGACTCCATGAGGGTGGTATGAGGGCCCGACGTCCACAGGTGGGGGTTGTGCTTACAGCCCAACACCGTGCAGGACGTTTGGCATTTGCCAGAGAACACCAAGATTGGCAAATTCGCCACTGGCACCCTGTGCTCTTCACAGATGAAAGCAGGTTCACACTGAGCACATGTGACAGACGTGACAGAGTCTGGAGACGCCGTGGAGAACGTTCTGCTGCCTGCAACATCCTCCAGAATGACCGGTTTGGCGGTGGGTCAGTCATGGTGTGGGGTGGCATTTTTTGGGGGGGCCGCACAGCCCTTCATGTGCTTGCCAGAGGCAGCCTGACTGCCATTAGGTACTGAGATGAGATCCTCAGACCCCTTGTGAGACCATATGCTGGTGTGGTTGGCCCTGGGTTCCTCCTAATGCAAGACAATGCTAGACCTCATGTGGCTGGAGTGTGTCAGCAGTTCCTGCAAGAGGAAGGCATTGATGCTATGGACTGGCCCGCCCGTTCCCCGGACCTGAATCCAATTGAGCACATCTGGGACATCATGTCTCGCTCCATCCACCAACGCCAGGTTGCACCACAGACTGTCCAGGAGTTGGCGGATGCTTTATTCCAGGTCTGGGAGGAGATCCCTCAGGAGACCATCCGCCACCTCATCAAGAGCATGCCCAGGCATTGTAGGGAGGTCATACAGGCACGCGGAGGCCACACACACTACTGAGCTTCATTTTGACTTGTTTTAAGGACATTACATCAAAGTTGGATCAGCTTGTAGTGTGCTTTTCCACTTTAATTTTGAGTGTGACTCCAAATCCAGACCTCCATGGGTTGAGAAATTGGATTTCCATTGATTATTTTTGTGTGATTTTGTTGTCAGCACATTCAACTATGTAAAGAAAAAAGTATTTAATAAGATTATTTCATTCATTCAGATCTAGGATGTTATTTTAGTGTTCCCTTTATTTTTTTGAGCAGTGTATATACAGTGGGGGGAAAAAGTATTTGATCCCCTGCTGATTTTGTACGTTTGACCACTTACTTAATGGTAGGTTTATTTGAACAGTGAGAGACAGAATAACAATGAAAGAAATCCAGAAAAACGCATGTCACAAATGTTATAAAATGATTTGCATTTTAATGAGGGAAATAAGTATTTGACCCCTCTGCAAAACATGGCTTAGTACTTGGTGGCAAAACCCTTGTTGGCAATCACAGAGGTCAGACGTTTCTTGTAGTTGGCCACCAGGTTTGCACACATCTCAGGAGGGATTTTGTCCCACTCCTCTTTGCAAATCTTCTCCAAGTCATTAAGGTTTCGAGGCTGACGTTTGACAACTCGAACCTTCAGCTCCCTCCACAGATTTTCTATGGGATTAAGGTCTGGAGACTGGCTAGGCCACTCCAGGACCTTAATGTGCTTCTTCTTGAGCCACTCCTTTGTTGCCTTGGCCATGTGTTTTGGGTCATTGTTATGCTGGAATACCAATCCACGATCCATTTTCAATGCCCTGGCTGAGGGAAGGTTCTCACCCAAGATTTGACAGTACATGGCCTGTCCCCTTAGCAGAAAAACACCCCCAAAGCATAATGTTTCCACCTCCATGTTTGACAGTGGAGATGGTGATCTTGGGGTCATAGGCAGCATTCCTCCTCCTCCAAACACGACGAGGTGAGTTGATGCCAAAGAGCTCCCTTTTGGTCTCATCTGACCACAACACTTTCACCAGTTGTCCTCTGAATCATTCAGATGTTCATTGGCAAACTGCAGATGGGCATGTATATGTATTCTTGAGCAAGGGGACCTTGCGGGCGCTGCAGGATTTCAGTCCTTCACGGCGTAGTGTGTTACCAATTGTTTTCTTGGTGACTATGGTCCCAGCTGCCTTGAGATCATTGACAAGATCCTCCCGTGTAGTTCTGGGCTGATTCCTCACCGTTCTCATGATCATTGCAACCCCACGAGGTGAGATCTTGCATGGAGCCCCAGGCCGAGGGATATTGACAGTTCTTTTGTGTTTCTTCCATTTGCGAATAATTGCACCAAATGTTGTCACCTTCTCACCAAGCTGCTTGGCGATGGTCTTGTAGCCCATTCCAGCCTTGTGTAGGTCTACAATCTTGTCCCTGACATCCTTGGAGAGCTCTTTGGTCTTGGCCATGGTGGAGAGTTTGGAATCTGATTGATTGATTGCTTCTGTGGACAGGTGTCTTTTTTACAGGTAACAAGCTGCAGTTAGGAGCACTGCCTTTAAGAGTGTGCTCCTAATCTCAGCTCGTTACCTGTATAAAAGACACCTGGGAGCTAGAAATCTTTCTGATTGAGAGGGGTCAAATACTTATTTCCCTCATTAAAATGCAAATCAATTTATAACATTTTTGACATGCGTTGTTCTGGATATTTTTGTTGTTATTCTGTCTCTCACTGTTCAAATAAACCTACCATTAAAATTATAGACTGATCCTTTCTTTATCAGTGGGCAAACATACAAAATCAGCAGGGGATCAAATACTTTCCCCCCCCACTGTATATATATATATATATATATATATATATATATATATATATATATATATATATATATATATATATATATATATATATTTATCATTATGTTCATGCATACATATTTTCATACACATTTTCATGCACACCCTGCAGATAAGCCTACAGTCATCATACATAAACTCAGCAAAAAAAGAAACATCCTCTCACTGTCAACTGTGTTGATTTTCAGCAAACTTAACATGTGTAAATATTTGTATGAACATAACAAGATTCAACAACTGAAACAAAACTGAACAAGTTCCACAGACATGTGACTAACAGAAATTGAATAATGTGTCCCTGAACAAAGGAGGGGGATCAAAATCCAAAGTAACAGTCAGTATCTGGTGTGGCCACCAGCTGCATTAAGTACTGCAGTGCATCTCCTCCTCATGGACTGCACCAGATTTGCCAGTTCTTGCTGTGAGATGTTACTCCACTATTCCACCAAGGCACCTGCAAGTTCCCAAACATTTCTGGGGTGGAATGGCCCTAGCCTTCACCCTCCGATCCAACAGGTCCCAGACGTGCTCAATGGGATTGAGATCCGGGCTCTTCGCTGGCCATGGCAGAACACTGACATTTCCTGTCTTGCAGGAAATCAAGCACAGAACGAGCAGTACGGCTGGTGGCATTGTCATGCTGGAGGGTCATGTCAGGATGAGCCTGCAGGAAGTGTACCACATGAGAGAGGAGGATGTCTTCCCTGTAATGCACAGCGTTGAGATTGCCTGCAATGACAACAAGCTCAGTCCGATGATGCTGTGACACACCGCCCCAGACCATGATGGACCCTCCACCTCCAAATCGATCCCGCTCCAGAGTACAGGCCTCGGTGTAATGCTCATTCCTTCGACGATAAATGCGAATCCGACCAACACCCCTGGTAAAACAAAACTGCGATTCGTCAGTGAAGAGCACTTTCTGCTAGTCTTGTATGGTCCAGCGACGGTGGGTTTGTGCCCATAGGCGACGATATTGCCGGTGATGTCTGGTGAGAACCTGCCTTACAACAGGCCTACAAGCCCTCAGTCCAGCCTCTCTCAGCCTATTGTGGACAGTCTGAGCACTGATGGAGGGATTGTGTGTTCCTGGTGTAACTTGGGCAGTTGTTGTTGCCATTCTGTACCTGTCCCGCAGGTGTGATGTTCGGATGTACCGATCCTGTGCAGGTGTTGTTACACATGGATCAGCTGTCCGTCCTGTCTCCCTGTAGCGCTGTCTTAGTACGGACAATGCAATTTATTGCCCTGGCCACATCTGCAGTCCTCATGCCTCCTTGCAGCATGCTTAAAACCTCTTACATCTAGACGTTCCGCTAGCGGAACACCGCTCCAATATCAAACGATTGGGCGTGGCGCGAAATACAAACTCCTCGAAAATCCGAAAACTTCAATTTTTCAAACATATGACTATTTTACAGCATTTTAAAGACAAGACTCTCCTTTATCTAACCACACTGTCCGATTTCAAAAAGGCTTTACAACGAAAGCAAAACATTAGATTATGTCAGGAGAGTAACCAGCCAGAAATAATCAGACACCCATTTTTCAAGCTAGCATATAATGTCACAAAAAACTAAACCACAGCTAAATGCAGCACTAACCTTTGATGATCTTCATCAGATGACACTCCTATGACATTATGTTATACAATACATTCATGTTTTGTTCAATCAAGTTCATATTTATATCAAAAACCAGCTTTTTACATTAGCATGTGACGTTCAGAACTAGCATTCCCACCGAACACTTCCGGTGAATTTACTAAATTACTCACGATAAACGTTCACAAAAAACATAACAATTATAATAAGAATTATAGATACAGAACTCCTTTATGCAATCGCGGTGTCCGATTTTAAAATAGCTTTTCGGTGAAAGCACATTTTGCAATATTCTGAGTAGATAGCTCGGCCATCACGGGCTAGCTATTTTGACACCCACAAAGTTTGGTACTCACCAAACTCAGGTTTACTATAAGAAAAATTGGATTACCTTTGCTGTTCTTCGTCAGAATGCACTCCCAGGACTTCTACTTCAACAACAAATGTTGTTTTGGTTCCAAATAATCCATAGTTATATCCAAATAGCGGCGTTTTGTTCGTGCGTTCAAGACACTATCCGAAGGGTAACGAAGGGTGACGCGCGGACACGTATCGTGACAAAAAAATTCAAAATATTCCATTACTGTACTTCGAAACATGTCAAACGCTGTTTAAAATCAATTTTTATGCGATTTGTCTCGTAAAATAGCGATAATATTCCGACCGGGAGTCGTTGTTTTCGTTCAAAGACTGATAATCTAAAATGGACTCTTCACATGCACGCGCGCACGCCCGTCTCATTGTTCTCAGATCGATCACTATCCAAATGCGCTACTGTTTTTCAGCCATGGGCTGCAAAGTCATCATTCAACGTTCTGGCACCTTCTGAGAGCCTATGGGAGTCTTAGAAAATGTCACATTACAGCAGAGATCCTTTGTTTTGGATAGAGATGACAAAGCAGGCCAAGAAATGGTCAGACAGGGTACTTCCTTTACAGAATCTTCTCAGGTTTTGGCCTGCCATTTGAGTTCTGTTATACTCACAGACACCATTCAAACAGTTTTAGAAACTTTGGAGTGTTTTCTATCCAAAGCTACTAATTATATGCATATTCTAGTTTCTGGGCAGGAGTAATAACCAGATTATATCGGGTACATTTTTTATCCGGCCGTGAAAATACTGCCCCCTATCCATAACAAGTTAAGGCATGTTCACGCAGATGAGCAGGGACCCTGGGCATCTTTCTTTTGGTGTTTTTCAGAGTCAGTAGAAAGGCCTCTTTAGTGTCCTAAGTTTTCATAACTGTGACCTTAATTGCCTACCGTCTGTAAGCTGTTAGTGTCTTAATGACCGTTCCACAAGTGCATGTTCATTAATTGTTTATGGTTCATTGAACCAGCATGGGAAAGTGTTTAACCCTTTACAATGAAGATCTGTGACAGGGAAAGAAACAATCACATAATGGGGTTGAATGACCTCTGACTTCTGTTCTGACTTTCTGGTGAGGCCTGATCACCCCTCACTAAAAAGACTAGAGACATTGGTTGAAATTTAAATGGGCTATGTAAACACTAATAATTAAAATAAGTTTATAATTTAGCAATAGTCCTATGTGTGATATGAACCACGAGAAGGACAGAGAGAGAGTGCTGCCCCTGAATGAGGGACACCTGTCTCTAGTCTATTTGACTATTTATTGAATTACCTTATGGGATACAATTAAGTTAAGATGGAGTCATCAAGGGTTGTAATTCTAATTGTATTTGTTATTTTGATTTAACAGGCAGCGTTGTTTTTTTGTTTGTTTCATCCACTTTGAACATGTGCCATTGGGAGGACGAACAGAAACACCAGAAGAACGAGTCCCCAGAGGTATCAGGTTGATTGTGGAGGTCTGCACACTGCGAAATGTATATCACTTTAGACTAGAAATGCATTGAAATACTGATCTGTCATTAATAACCTGAACAGATCGGAGCACACAAGATGTATGGAAGCAATAGGTATTTCACATCTGTGCAGATGAAAGGAAGGAGAAAAGGAGAGGAAGCCACTTTAGTCTATTGGGATGCATTACATCTCCCTCTACTGATCCATACAGAGATAAAGATATCCAATACACAAATCACTAACCAGAGCAATGAAATAAACAATATACTGTGGAGATAGGCAGAGCAGTGCAGAATCTTGGTAGAGGATAGTTATGATGACAATGGTAGAGCTGACAACAAAGTTGATAATGATTTAGTTACTGTACACTTTGAAAAAATAGTTTCAAAAGGGTTCTTTGCAGAGCGATAGGGTTCTATCAAGATGTCACGACTTCCGCCGAAGTCGGTTTCTCTCCTTGTTCGGGCGACGCTTGGCGGTCAGCGTTGCCGGTCTTCTAGACATCATCGATCCACTTTTCATGCGCAGGGAGACCGGAGGAGGTTCCAGCTCGTGCACCATCTGTGGCCGCAGAGGTCACACTGCCGGTCGGTGCCGGGTTGGTTCCTCTGGGGAAGGCAGCAGGCAGGGTGCTCTGGCGTCACCCCAGGTGAGCCGGCACCATTCTCACCCAGAGCCCTCTGTTGCATATATGTTTTTGTATGTTACTTTTTCTGAGTTTTCCCCGCATTCCCAGCATAAGGCGCTCGTCGATTCAGGCGCGGCTGGGAATTTTATAGACAGATCGTTCGCCCTTAGCTTAGGGATCCCCATTGTTCCCGTTGCTGTGCCCTTCCCCGTTCATGCCTTAGACAATCGACCATTAGGCTTAGGGTTGATTAGGGAGGCCACCACTCCTCTGGGTATGGTGACGCAGGGGGGTCACAAGGACAGAATTAGTCTCTTCCTCATTGACTCTCCTGCATTTCCCGTGGTGCTAGGCCTACCCTGGTTAGCTTGTCATGACCCCACTGTTTCTTGGCAATGGAGGGCTCTCACGGGGTGGTTGCGAGAGTGCTCGGGGAGGTGTTTAGGGGTTTCCGTTGGTGCTACTACGGTGGAAAGTCCAGACCAGGTCTCCACCGTGCGCATTCCCCCAGAATATGCCGATTTGGCTCTCGCCTTCTCCAAAAAGAAGGCGACTCAATTACCACTCCATCGACGGGGCGATTGTGCGATAAATCTCCTGGTAGATGCTGCACTTCCCAGGAGTCATGTGTATCCCATCTCACAGGCGGAGACGGAGGCTATGGAAACATATGTCTCCGAATCCCTGCGTTCGGTCCTCCACTTCACCCGCCTCCTCGAGTTTATTTTTTGTGAAGAAGAAGGAGGGAGGTCTGCGCCCGTGTATTGACTATCGAGGCCTGAACCAGATCACTGTGAGGTATAGTTACCCGCTACCACTCATAGCCACAGCGATTGAGTCAATGCACAGGGCGTGCTTCATCACCAAACTAGATCTCAGGAGCGCTTACAACCTGGTGCGTATCCGGGAGGGAGACAAGTGGAAGACGGCTTTCAGTACCACCTCAGGGGACTATGAGTACCTCGTCATGCCGTACGGGTTGATGAATGCGCCATCAGTCTTCCAAGCCTTTGTAGACGAGATTTTCAGGGACCTGCACAGGCAGGGTGTAGTGGTGTATATTGATGACATTCTGATATACTCTGCTACACGCGCCGAGCATGTGTCCTTGGTGCGCAGGGTGCTTGGTTGCCTGTTGGAGCATGACCTGTACGTCAAGGCTGAGAAATGCCTGTTCTTCCAGCAGTCCATCTCCTTCCTAGGGTACCGCATTTCCATCTCAGGGGTGGAGATGGAGAGTGACCGCATTTCAGCCGTGCGTAATTGGCCGACTCCCACCACGGTAAAGGAGGTGCAGCGGTTCTTAGGGTTTGCCAACTACTAGCGGAGGTTTATCCGGGGTTTTGGTCAGGTAGTGGCTCCCATTACCTCACTACTGAAGGGGGGCCCGGTACGTTTGCAGTGGTCGGCTGAGGCGGACAGGGCTTTTGGTCACCTGAGAGCTCTGTTTACCTCGACTCCCGTGCTGGTCCATCTGGATCCCTCTTTGGCGTTCATAGGGGAGGTGGACGCGTCCGAGGTTGGGATAGGAGCTGTGCTCTCTCAGCGCTCAGGTACGCCACCGAAACACCCCTGTGCCTTCTTCTCGAAGAAGCTCGGGCTGGCGGAGTGAAACTATGATGTGGGGGACCGGGAGCTGTTGGCTGTCATCAAGGCCTTGAAGGCGTGGAGACATTGACTTGAGGGGGCTAAACACCCTTTTCTCATCTGGACTGACCACCGCAATCTGGAGTACATCCGGGCAGCGAGGAGACTGAACCCTCGTCAGGCAAGGTGGGCCATGTTTTTCACCCATTTTGTTTTCACCCTGTCCTACAGACCAGGCTCCCAGAACGTGAAGTCAGACACACTGTCCCGGCTGTATGACACATGGATCATACTCCCATACTTCCGGCCTCCTGCCTGGTAGCGCCGGTGGTGTGGGAGCTGGACGCGGACATTGAGCAGGCGTTGCGTGCAGAGCCCGCTCCCATCCAGTGTCCCGCTGGGCGCCTGTATGTCCCGTCTGCTGTCCGTGACCGGGTGATCTATTGGGCCCACACGTCACCCTCCTCTGGTCATCCTGGGATTGGTCGGACAGTGCGCTGTTTGAGCGGGATGTACTAGTGGCCTACCTTGGCTAAGGACGTGAGGGTTTATGTTTCCTCCTGCTCGGTGTGCGCCCAGTGTAAGTCTCCTAGGCACCTGCCCAGAGGGAAGCTACACCCCATACCTGTTCCACAACGGCCGTGGTCGCACCTGTCGGTGGATTTCCTTACTGATCTCCCCCCTCACAGGGTAACACCGCGATCCTGGTCGTTGTGGATCGGTTCTCTAAGTCCTGCCGTCTCCTCCCTCTGCCCGGTCTCCCTATGGCCCTACAGAATGCGGAGGCCTTGTTTACGCACGTCTTCTGGCACTACGGGGTGCCTGAGGATATAGTGTCTGATCGAGGTCCCCAGTTCACATCGAGGTGTCACCCCGAGAGTAATGGGCAGGTGGCAAGAGTAAACCAGGATGTGGGCAGGTTTCTGTGGTCTTATTGCCAGGACCAGCCGGGGGAGTGGGTGGCGTTCGTGACCTGGGCCGAGATGGCACAGAACTCGCTCTACCACTCCTCCACTAACCTCTCCCCCTTCCAGTGCGTCCTGGGGTACCAGCCGGTTCTTGCGCCTTGGCATCAGGTGCTGGGTTCCGGTCGAGGACGTGCTGGACCCTTCAATGCTGCAGGAGTTCCCCCGTCTCCGTCCGGATCGCCCTGCGCCTCGCCGTACGGGTCGTCCCCGAGTTCGGTGTCGGCGCGCTGCTGGAGCAATGCGTCAAGGGGGGGTACTGTCACGACTTCCGCCGAAGTCGGTTCCTGTCCTTGTTCGGGCGGCGCTCGGTGGTCAGTGTTGCCGGTCGTTTAGCCATCATCGATCCACTTTTAATTTTTCATTTGTTTTGTCTTGTCTTCTCACACACCTGGTCTAAATTTCCCTCATTACATGTTGTGTATTTTAACCCTCTGTTCCCCCCCATGTCTTTGTGCGGAATTGTTTATTGTAAGTGCATGTGCACGTTTTCTCTGGTGCGCGACGGGTTTTGTACCCATTTGTTTGTGATTCTGGTTACCGGAAACTGCTCCGTTGATTACCAAGTTTTGCTCTCCTGCGCCTGACTTCCCTGCTGCCAGTTACGCACTCCCTTACACAAGAACCGTTTTGATCAGAATAACTGTTTTTGGAAGACAATTGTTTGAAAAGCAAAGAGTTCTACCTAGAATCTTTAACATCCTAAGAACTGTTTGTGGAACAAAGGGTACTTTGATGATTATTTGGAAGGCAAGAAGGATAATTTGGAGGACAAGAAGTGTATAATATTTCCCAGCTTGCTCTATTGCAGGGAGATGTCAGAATTAGTTGTTTTGATGTGATATCTGTGTTTTTGCATGTACACTGAACAAAAATATAAAAGCAACATGCAACAATTTCAAAGATTTTACTGAGTTACAGTACATATAAGGACATCACTCAATTAAAATAAATGTATTATGCCTTAATCTATGGATTTCACATGACTAAATACAGATATGAATACAGATATGCATCTGTTCGTCACAAATACCTTTCAAAAAAGCTAGGGGATTGGATCAGGAAACCAGCCAGAATCTGGTGCAACCACCATTTAACTCATGCAGCGCGACACATGTCTATCGCATAAAGTTGATCAGGCTGTTGATTGTGGCCTGTGGAATGTTGTCCCACTCCTCTTCAATGGCTGTGCGAAGTTGCTGGATATTGGCGGGAACTGGAACATACTGTAGTACACGTTGATCTAGAGCATCCAAAACATACTCAGTGGGTGACATGTCTGAGTGTGCAGGCCATGAAAGAAAGCGTACAGATCCTTGGGACATTTGACTGTGCACTATCACGCTGAAACATGAGATGATGGCACCAGATGAATGGCACGACAATGGGCCTCAGGATCTCATCACAGTATCTCTGTGCATTCAAATTGCCATTGATAAAATGCAATTGTGTTCGTCATCTGTAGCTTATGCCTGCCCATACCATAACCCCACCGCCTCCATGAAGAACTCCGTTCACAAGGTTGACATCAGCAAACCACTCGCCCACAAGGCACCATACACACTGTCTGCCATCTGCCCGGTATAGTTGAAACCTGGATTCATCCATGAAGAGCATACTTCTCCAGCATGCCAGCGGCCATCGAAGGTGAGAATTTGCCCATTGAAGTCAGTTACGATGCCGAACTGCAGTCAGGTCAAGACCCTGGGGAGGACAACGAGCACGCAAATGAGCTTCCCTGAGATGGTTTGAGCCGAAATTCTTCTTTTGTGCAGTTTCATCAGCTGTCCGAATGGCTGGTCACAGGCAATATCCCTGGTGAAGAAGCCGGATGTGTAGTGTCACACCAGCCTTCGCTTTGGCTCCCCCTCCTGTCCAGCTCAGGCTTTCGACGTCGCCGGCCTTCTAGCTGCTGCCAAACCTACTGCTGGCAAACGCCCTTCACTCATCAACCCCGGGCATGTCTCATCATCATTACACACAACTGGTTTCAATCCCCACTCTATCACTGAATATATACTCCCTCTGCCATTTGTCTTTGTCTGTCATTCTAAATGTTACTTGTTTTCCTGAGAGGAATCTCTCCTGCTTTATATTTTTCACTTTGGGTTCGCCCTGTGCCTTTTTGTTTATGAAGATATTTTGAGCACAACAGTGTTTGGGTTTCGTCCCACTTTGATCTATGGTGCTTAAATAAATTCAGTAGTTCTAAACCTGTGACTGCTGGCAACAGCTCTGGTGGACATTCCTGTAGTCAGCAGGCCAACTGCATGCTCCCTCAAAACTTGAGACATCTGTGGCCTTGTATTGTGTGACAAAACTGCATGTTTTAGAGTGACCTTTTGTTTTCCGCAGCACAAGGTGCACCTGTGTAATGATCATGCTGTTTAATCAGACAGGGAGATGCTGCTGGATGCGCAGCCTGCTGGGCATTGTGCCCTCCTCTCCCCTGTCGCCAGCCCCTTGGCACGTCAGTTGGCAACATGTTGTGACTCTGTCCCGGCAACAGTGTCACAGCTTTGGTCCTCAGCCACGGCGGTCTGAGCCAATCAGAGTACTTACAATGCCAGATTACACGAGAGCCAGCCAATTGGGAGGCTGGGTGAACTCAGTCTCTTCCCTCCCAGATGTGAATTCCTTCAAACCCTCCAGACATACACACACACACACTCTAACAGATATTCTTGCTGACATATGTAGACATTTTGAGAATAACTGTCTCTTCCTCTGTATTCATGGGGACCTTCCCTGAATGCAGCCAGCTAATATTTCCAGTTGATTTCCTACTGGTGAGCATCTGCATACAGACCAGTGACCATTGCCACACATGATTGGCCTTTCACATGGGAAATGTACCAGCCCACAGTCAGATGCACCACAGTCTTGTGGCGTCCTCTAGTGGGCAACAATGGTGTTACAGTGATGAAACAAGGTGCATGACAGCAAAGGGGGGAAATAAGATATTGTATTTAATTGACACAAGCTGTCTCCAATCTGCTTGTCCGTGTGTGTTTGGGGGGTCACCTAAACCAGGGGAGGCTAATCTACAAATAGTATTCCCTGCCAAATAATAGGCTTTGTGTGATTAAGATTCACAGAGATACGCCTCCCCTGGCTAAGATGAATCCCCCCACCAAATACACACACACAACAAGACTGTGATCGATAAACTACAAATAACACTCAAGAGGGAGGACAAAGTAGGTTGTTTGAAATAATGTTTTATTATCAGCAGATAATTCAGCAATAACTGGTGTCTAAACACTTCATCATAGAGAGTAATGGCATGCTTTATTTAATAGTGGTTAAACATCAATTTTTATCTCTGCTCAAAAATTCTATAATGCATTAACAAGAGATGAGAGCAAGTAAGCGTGCCTCCACATTGTCTGTCTTTGTGGAGAAAAAAAACAATAACACTTCCCTGTCATTAAACCTGCAACAGGAAACCGTAAGTAATTAAATCTATGCAATGTTGTAAAGAAACGTGTTGTGATTGTATAGGAAAAGGTTGAAATAAAATGGTTTCCTTTCCAGTTGAACTCCTAGGGTTCTGTCATATGGAAGTGTCCTGAAGTCATCATTTTGTCTGAAAAAAAGAAAAGAAAAATGTAAGTAAGTATAAGTTGTTGTGAAAACCTTGTAATGTTTTATATTCAAAATGTAACTGTGGCTTAACCAGCAATAAAATGCAAGTAAGTGTGATAATGAGGTTGCAGTGACATACAAAATACAAAAAAACAAAAACATATAGCCTCTTGGTAGACCAATTTCATTTATATTGAACATGAAGATAATCTGAATACCCTCTGTGTGGGATGACATTCGCAGTAAAGACACACTGGGATATAAGAATGCATTCTTATATTTATTGTTTTACGCTAATCGCACAAACATATATTTGCACTTCAAAGCCAGGCAGTGAAAACCTGCGAGGTGGTTATATCCTCCCTCTCACCTTGACCAGAGTGACTGTGATGCTGTAGAGGAGGGAGATGAGGAAGAGGACCAGGAAGATGCAGGCCATGTTCCAGTTCTCCTCTGCAGTGTCCGCCAGAATGGGATCAGACCTGTTCTCGTCAAAGAAGACACCCTCCAGCCCAAGGAGCTCTGCTCAAAAGGAAAAAAGGAGATTTTCATTGAGAAGGTGTTGCAGAAACAGGCTTGCCTGGAATCCAAACTGTAATGCTCTATTACAATGGTGAAAGAGGCTAGAAAGAGGCTAGCACCAGGAAAATGTTATTGTATCAGAATTGAGTGAACAGACAGACAGACACCTGGTTTGGATATGTTCAGGGCCAGATTCTGGGTGGTGTGGGTCACCCTGCAGGTGTAAACAGCCCCCGGTGTCCAGTCCTGGTGTGCCAGGCTCAGGTGGCTCCTGATGCCGAACTTTCCTCCTGGTGCCCTGTAGGTGGTGCTAGTGTTGTTGTTCCACAGCTCTGTGACGTCGTCCAGCAGCCAGGTGATGTTGATGTCCGAAGAGCTGAAGCCAAGCACCAGGCAGGCGAGCTCACTGGGACCCTGGAGCAGGGTTGCTGTTGGTGCAGAGGGGGTCACTGAGCCTGGAGAGAGAGAGATAGTGAGAGTCATGGAAGGAGAGACTGGAGTGGATGAGACTGGGGACAGAGGGGGACGTATGACTGATAGTCTGGAAGAGAAACTGGGAGGGGAGAGAGAGGGCTGTATGACTGACAGTCTGGGAGAGAAACTGAGTAGAGGATGGATGCTGGATCAGGACAGGAACTGGGGTAATGGTATTTGATCATGGGAAAACTTGATAGATTGGAGATTTCAATATGTTTTAATTTTTAACTTTTTGATTATGTGTGTATTATTATTGTATTGCCTGATATTCCTGCATTGTTGGAGCTAGAAACATAAACATTTCGCTGCACCTGCGATAACATCAACAAAACTGTGTAGGTGACCAATAAACTTTTATTCGATTTTTATGAGTGATGATGACTGAATGAAGGATGTACAGTTGAAGTCGGAAGTTTACATACACTTAGGTTGGAGTCATTCAAACTCGTTTTTCAACCACTCCACACATTTCTTGTTAACAAACTATAGTTTTGGCAAGTCGGTTCGGACATCTACTTTGTGCATGACACAAGTAATTTTTCCAACAATTGTTAACAGACAGATTATTTCACTTATAACTCACTGTATAACAATTTCAGTGGGTCAGAAGTTTACATACACTAAGTTGACTGTGCCGTTAAACAGCTTGGAAAATTCCAGAAAATGATGTCATGGCCAATCAGCCAAGACCTCAGAAAAACAATTGAAGACCGCCACAAGTCTGGTTCATCCTAGGGAGCAATTTCCAAATGCCTGAAGGTACCATGTTCAGCTGTACAAACAATAGTACGCAAGTATAAACACCATGGGACCACGCAGCCCTCATACCGCTCAGGAATGAGACGTGTTCTGTCTCCTAGAGATAAACGTACTTTGGTGCGAAAAGTGCAAATCAATCCCAGAGCAACAGCAAAGGACCTTGTGAAGATGCTGGAGGAAACAGGTACAAAAGTACTTATATCCACAATAAAACGAGTCCTATATTGACATAACCTGAAAGGCTGCTCAGCAAGAAAGAAGCCACTGCTACAAAACCGCCATAAAAAAGCCAGACTACTGTTTGCAACTGTACATAGGGACAAAGATCATACTTTTTGGAGAAATGTAGTCTGGTCTGGTGAAGCAAAAATAGAACTGTTTGGCCATAATGACCATCCTTATGTTTGGAGGAAAAAGGGGGAGGCTTGCAAGCAGAAGAACACCATCCCAACCGTGAGGCACGGGGGTGGCAGCATCATGTTGTGGGTGTGCTTTGCTGCAGGAGGGACTGGTGCACTTCACAAAAAAGATGGCATCATGAGGTAGGAAAATTATGTGGATACATTGAAGCAACATCTCAAGACGTCAGTCAGGAAGTTAAAGCTTGGTTGCAAATGGATCTTCCAAATGGACAATGACCCCAAGGGTACTTCCAAAGTTGTGGCAAAATGGCTTAAGGACAACAAAGTCAAGGTATTGGAGTGGCCATCACAAAGCCCTGACCTCAATCCTATAGAAAATGTGTGGGCAGAACTGAAAAAGCATGTGCGAGCAAGGAGGCCTACAAACCTGACTCCGTAACTCCAGCTCTGTCAGGAGGAATGGGCCAAAATTCACCCAACTTATTGTGCAAAGCTTGTAGAAGGCTACCCGGAATGTTAGACCCACGTTAAACAATTTAAAGGCAATGCTACTGAATTCTAATTGAGTGTATGTAAACTTCTGACCCACTGGGAATGTGATGAAAGAAATAAAAGCTGAAAAAAATCATTCACTCTACTTTTATCCTGACATTTCACATTCTTAAAATAAAGTGGCGATCCTAACTGACCTAAGACAGGGAATTTTTACTAGGATTAAATGTCAGGAATTGTGAAAAACTGATTTTGTAGCTACAGTATATCTACTTTTTCGAGATCCTTGTCGTATGTGAATCTGGAATCCGCTCCTTTGCTGCAAGCAACATAGATTATTATTGGTGGTGGTGGTGTTGTATCATTGACACTAGGGTTTGCATTTGCAATGTTTCTGTCCTGTCTAGACTGTACGTTCTATCCCGTGCGGCACTCGACCGTAAGTGAGTTCGGCCCCAAAACTTCGGAACCTTTGAGTTGAAAACTTGCTGAGAAGAAAGGATATATCGGTACGTCATTTTAACCACTCAAATCAAATAGATTCATTTTTACATGTTTACACGTATGAGTTATAATTAATATCTGCTTGTATTGTTTTGCTTGTGAGAACAATTAGCAAATTACAGTACTAGCTAGCATAACAATATAGCTTGGCTAGCTGGGTTAGCCAGCTCGATAAACTTAACCAGCGAGCCAATACGATTTTAGTTAGCAAATCCAACAGGATTGATCATTTGACTAATTTAGGAATATACTGAGTAAATGTTATTCTGAGGTGTTTATAAAAATATTAATACAGGAAATGGTCTGATGTCAATTCTAAATGCATCTCAAGAGTGGTCTGCTGACCTAGCCTTCATTTCTGTCATGATGACATTATTTTTGACAAAGTGTTTGGGCATTGAATAGCCTATCTGTCGACCTACTGCAGGGCATGAAAGAGAGAACTCAAAATAGACATGGGATGCACAAAATGGGCATTGTGCACTACAATTAAAATATATTGGGAGACACACTAACCGCATATCTCTGGTATTGTTCTCATCTATACTCTCCAAGTCTTTAGACAACATTATCAACCACCAACCAACATTATTACTATTTATCAGTACATGTTATTACAATCTAATTCATGCCACTGTTCAAATCAACAGTCCACTCACCAAATACATTCTCTATTGTGCTGGTGATAGGTCTCTCGGACGACTCGTGTCTGACAGCACAGGAGTAATTGGAGTTGTGATCCCACTCGGACCTGGGCACGATGAGTCTACTGTTCATGGAGTAGGTGCTGCTCCCTGCATAAAGGACTGATGGGATACTGGAGTAGCGAGAAAAAGGTAGACGACTGCCAGCCTTCTCCCAATTCACTATTACATCAGAGGGGAAGAACCCAGACACCAAGCAAAGCAGTGTGGCATTATTTGACCCCCATAGATCAGAATCTGATGGTCTCACTATCTTTATAGAGGGTGGCTTGGGATCTGGAGGAACAAAACAAATGAAAAGGAAACTGATAAGTTAGTTGATTTTGGGCCTATTCAACAAAATGTAACAGAAAGATATTGTTTATTAATATGTCAGATAGGCACCGACATAATAGCATGCACAAAGATGTATGTATGTATCAAAATCAGCATTCTAGGTTATGTGTACCAATTGAGTATTCAATTAGCCTACCTCTGCATTTGGTGATATGCTCCTCCTGGGCTTGGCTGGAGCAGCGGTGCTTCACCTCACAAGACACAAGTTTGTGTGCATGCCAATCCCTCGCAGGCACATTAAACATGATCTGCTCAGTCTGTGTCCCATTGGAATGGTCCTTTGGGGCCCGTGTGACCCCACCTTGAGAAGCCACAACCCCATCCACCTTCCAACTGACTGAAAAGTCCCCAAGGCTGAGACCCACCAGCAGGCAGGTGACAGGCACCTGTCCATCTGTCCTCAGCTCCTGAAGAGTGGGTCCCTGTAGGTACACCCCCACTTTCTGAGACGATATTGGAGTCACTGAGAGGAAAGGGAATTGAGTGTTTTAAGCCACGTTCAGATATTGCTCTAAAGAATACATACATTACTGAATGATGTTCAGGCTATAGGTCTATATCCCTGCTCAAGGATAGAATATGTCATAATACAAAAAACTACCTGCACATATATTGATGCTCTTTCTGACTTTCTGAAGGTCCTCTTTCTGAAGATACTTGTCGATGACCTCACAGGTGAAGTTCTTCCCCTGGTTCCACTCCTGCTGTGTAACTGTGATTTGACTGGTCACTGCCACACGTTCGTCGTCCCCCATCCTAATCTCATAGGCTGCTGCAGACACAGAGAGCCACTTGATCTGAGGGTTGAAGCCCCGCCCAGAACACATGAGTTTCTGGGTCCCTGAGCCTGACAGATCCTCATTGGGGACTAGAAGGAGTTCCATGGACGGTTCACCTGGAAACAACACAAACACTTTTCAATTTTAGACCTATGGAGTGCTAAATTAAGACAAAACAACAAACAATGGAAACTTAATTTCATGTTGGTAGGCCTAATTACATAAAAGATTGAAATGGTATCATAAGGTAACGACGAGAGAAGTTGACCCACCAAAAAGTGTTCCTGTGGAGTTAGACATCCAGCTGTTGGAGTAGCCTTGGTTCACTTTACAGGTGAAAGTGTTGTCTTTCTTCCAGTGTGATGTGGGTATAGAGAACCGTCTGGTGAGTGAATGGTGGTCTTTGGAGGCAGGCAGATCAACATACTGTTTCTCAGGGAAATCAACCCCATTGGCCTGAAAGGTGACGTAGAGGTCACTGGAGGAGAGTTGTGTGATGGCACACTCCAGCACAGCACTGTCTCCATCCAGTAAGTCTGGGAGAGACCTCCTGATCAGAACTGTGGGAGTGCTGCTCACTGCAGGTCCTGGAGAACACACACACAGAGGAGAGGGATCAAAAGGAGAAAGGAATATTCATCTGACTTAATGACAATATACTATACATTTATTTTATGTGGTAGACTTGTTGAAAGACATGGCAGCTTTGCTGCTGCAGTATCTCTGAGTATATGAGAAGATAGATACATTCTAACCATTAACATTGCTGGTCCTCTGTGTGGGGTTGAAGCAGCGATGTTCAGCTCTGCATGTTATTGTGTTCAGGGTTTTCCATTGGCTTGAGGGAAGAGTCAGGTTACTGCTGATGCTCTGAGTTGTGCTGCTGGCCTGGTTCACTGGGGTCCTGCTGGTTGGGTCTTTTCCATCCAGAAGCCAGGACACTTTGGCATCATACGCAGAGTGGACCACACAATTAGCTGTTACCTCAGTCTGTGTCATCACTGTCCTGAACCTGGGGGTCTCAAGGTGGAGGGATGGAGTAGACGAGGGAAAAGCTGAGAGCAAAACAGATGAGTGTGAAGATAAAATCAAATAATAGTTTTTTATACTCCAAGGTAATTAGGTTATGATTTATGACTTTTGAAGCAACACTTTAAACAGGTAAGGGGCTTCTGTAAGTTTACAAACTACCTGTGCATAAACTGGTGCTCTTCCTGACAGTTTTCTGAAGATCTTTGTCTATGACCTCACAGATGAAGTCCTTCCCCTCATTCCACTCCTGCTGTGTTACTGTGATATGACTGGTTACTGCCACATGTCCGTCTTCCCTTATCCTTCTCTCATTGTCTGCTGCAGACCTCTGTTTAGACCCAGACAGCCACTTGATCTGAGGGTTGAAGCCCCGCCCAGAACACATGAGTTTCTGGGTCCCTGAGCCTGACAGATCCTCATTGGCGACTAGAAGGAGTTCCATGGACGGTTCACCTATAAACAACACAAACACTTTTCAATTTTAGACCTATGGAGTGCTAAATTAAGACAAAACAACAAACAATGGAAACTTAATTTCATGTTGGTAGGCCTAATTACATAAAAGATTGAAATGGTATCATAAGGTAACGACGAGAGAAGTTCACCCACCAAAAAGTGTTCCTGTGGAGTTAGACATCCAGCTGTTGGAGTAGCCTTGGTTCACTTTACAGGTGAAAGTGTTGTCTTTCTTCCAGTGTGATGTGGGTATAGAGAACCGTCTGGTGAGTGAATGGTGGTCTTTGGAGGCAGGCAGATCTACATACTGTTTCTCAGGGAAATCAACCCCATTGGCCTGAAAGGTGACGTAGAGGTCACTGGAGGAGAGTTGTGTGATGGCACACTCCAGCACAGCACTGTCTCCATCCAGTAAGTCTGGGAGAGACCTCCTGATCAGAACTGTGGGAGTGCTGCTCACTGCAGGTCCTGGAGAACACACACACAGAGGAGAGGGATCAAAAGGAGAAAAGAAAAATCATCTGACTTAATGACAATATACTATACATTTATTTTATGTGGTAGACTTGTTGAAAGACATGGCAGCTTTGCTGCTGCAGTATCTCTGAGTATATGAGAAGATAGATACATTCTAACCATTAACATTGCTGGTCCTCTGTGTGGGGTTGAAGCAGCGATGTTCAGCTCTGCATGTTATTGTGTTCAGGGTTTTCCATTGGCTTGAGGGAAGAGTCAGGTTACTGCTGATGCTCTGAGTTGTGCTGCTGGCCTGGTTCACTGGGGTCCTGCTGGTTGGGTCTTTTCCATCCAGAAGCCAGGACACTTTGGCATCATACGCAGAGTGGACCACACAATTAGCTGTTACCTCAGTCTGTGTCATCACTGTCCTGAACCTGGGGGTCTCAAGGTGGAGGGATGGAGTAGACGAGGGAAAAGCTGAGAGCAAAACAGATAAGTGTGAAGATAAAATCAAATAATAGTTTTTTATACTCCAAGGTAATTAGGTTATGATTTATGACTTTTGAAGCAACACTTTAAACAGGTAAGGGGCTTCTGTAAGTTTACAAACTACCTGTGCATAAACTGGTGCTCTTCCTGACAGTTTTCTGAAGATCTTTGTCTATGACCTCACAGATGAAGTCCTTCCCCTCATTCCACTCCTGCTGTGTTACTGTGATATGACTGGTTACTGCCACATGTCCGTCTTCCCTTATCCTTCTCTCATTGTCTGCTGCAGACCTCTGTTTAGACCCAGACAGCCACTTGATCTGAGGGTTGAAGCCCCGCCCAGAACACATGAGTTTCTGGGTCCCTGAGCCTGACAGATCCTCATTGGCGACTAGAAGGAGTTCCATGGACGGTTCACCTATAAACAACACAAACACTTTTCAATTTTAGACCTATGGAGTGCTAAATTAAGACAAAACAACAAAAAATGGAAACTTAATTTCATGTTGGTAGGCCTAATTACATAAAAGATTGAAATGGTATCATAAGGTAACGACGAGAGAAGTTCACCCACCAAAAAGTGTTCCTGTGGAGTTAGACATCCAGCTGTTGGAGTAGCCTTGGTTCACTTTACAGGTGAAAGTGTTGTCTTTCTTCCAGTGTGATGTGGGTATAGAGAACCGTCTGGTGAGTGAATGGTGGTCTTTGGAGGCAGGCAGATCTACATACTGTTTCTCAGGGAAATCAACCCCATTGGCCTGAAAGGTGACGTAGAGGTCACTGGAGGAGAGTTGTGTGATGGCACACTCCAGCACAGCACTGTCTCCATCCAGTAAGTCTGGGAGAGACCTCCTGATCAGAACTGTGGGAGTGCTGCTCACTGCAGGTCCTGGAGAACACACACACAGAGGAGAGGGATCAAAAGGAGAAAGGAATATTCATCTGACTTAATGACAATATACTATAAATTTATTTTATGTGGTAGACTTGTTGAAAGACATGGCAGCTTTGCTGCTGCAGTATCTCTGAGTATATGAGAAAATAGATACATTCTAACCATTAACATTGCTGGTCGTCTGTGTGGGGTTGAAGCAGCGATGTTCAGCTCTGCATGTTATTGTGTTCAGGGTTTTCCATTGGCTTGAGGGAAGAGTCAGGTTACTGCTGATGCTCTGAGTTGTGCTGCTGGCCTGGTTCACTGGGGCCCTGCTGGTTGGGTCTTTTCCATCCAGAAGCCAGGACACTTTGGCATCATACGCAGAGTGGACCACACATGTCGCTGTTACCTCAGTCTGTGTCATCACTGTCCTGAACCTGGGGGTCTCCAGGTGGAGGGATGGAGTAGACGAGGGAAAAGCTGAGAGAAAAACAGATGAGTGTGTAGATAAAATCAAATAATAGTTTTTTATACTCCAAGGTAATTAGGTTATGATTTATGACTTTTGAAGCAACACTTTAAACAGGTAAGGGGCTTCTGTAAGTTTACAAACTACCTGTGCATAAACTGATGCTCTTCCTGACAGTTTTTTGAAGATCTTTGTCTATGACCTCACAGATGAAGCCCTTCCCCTCATTCCACTCCTGCTGTGTTACTGTGATATGACTGGTTACTGCCACATGTCCGTCTTCCCTCATCCTTCTCTCATTGTCTGCTGCAGACCTCTGTTTAGACCCAGACAGCCACTTGATCTGAGGGTTGAAGCCCCGCCCAGAACACATGAGTTTCTGGGTCCCTGAGCCTGACAGATCCTCATTGGGGACTAGAAGGAGTTCCATGGACGGTTCACCTGGAAACAACACAAACACTTTTCAATTTTAGACCTATGGAGTGCTAAATTAAGACAAAACAACAAACAATGGAAACTTAATTTCATGTTGGTAGGCCTAATTACATAAAAGATTGAAATGGTATCATAAGGTAACGACAAGAGAAGTTGACCCACCAAAAAGTGTTCCTGTGGAGTTAGACATCCAGCTGTCCGAGTAGCCTTGGTTCACTTTACAGGTGAAAGTGTTGTCTTTCTTCCAGTGTGATGTGGGTATAGAGAACCGTCTGGTGAGTGAATGGTGGTCTTTGGAGGCAGGCAGATCTACATACTGTTTCTCAGGGAAATCAACCCCATTGGCCTGAAAGGTGACGTAGAGGTCACTGGAGGAGAGTTGTGTGATGGCACACTCCAGCACAGCACTGTCTCCATCCAGTAAGTCTGGGAGAGTTCTCCTGATCAGAACTGTGGGAGTGCTGCTCACTGCAGGTCCTGGAGAACACACACACAGAGGAGGGATCAAAAGGAGAAAGGAATATTCATCTGACTTAATGACAATATACTATACATTTATTTGATGTGGTAGACTTGTTGAAAGACATGGCAGCTTTGCTGCTGCAGTATCTCTGAGTATATGAGAAAATAGATACATTCTAACCATTAACATTGCTGGTCGTCTGTGTGGGGTTGAAGCAGCGATGTTCAGCTCTGCATGTTATTGTGTTCAGGGTTTTCCATTGGCTTGAGGGAAGAGTCAGGTTACTGCTGATGCTCTGAGTTGTGCTGCTGGCCTGTTTCACTGGGGCCCTGCTGGTTGGGTCTTTTCCATCCAGAAGCCAGGACACTTTGGCATCATACGCAGAGTGGACCACACATGTCGCTGTTACCTCAGTCTGTGTCATCACTGTCCTGAACCTGGGGGTCTCAAGGTGGAGGGATGGAGTAGACGAGGGAAAAGCTGAGAGCAAAACAGATGAGTGTGAAGATAAAATCAAATAATAGTTTTTTATACTCCAAGGTAATTAGGTTATGATTTATGACTTTTGAAGCAACACTTTAAACAGGTAAGGGGCTTCTGTAAGTTTACAAACTACCTGTGCATAAACTGGTGCTCTTCCTGACAGTTTTCTGAAGATCTTTGTCTATGACCTCACAGATGAAGTCCTTCCCCTCATTCCACTCCTGCTGTGTTACTGTGATATGACTGGTTACTGCCACATGTCCGTCTTCCCTTATCCTTCTCTCATTGTCTGCTGCAGACCTCTGTTTAGTCCCAGACAGCCACTTGATCTGAGGGTTGAAGCCCCGCCCAGAACACATGATTTTCTGGGTCCCTGAGCCTGACAGATCCTCATTGGCGACTAGAAGGAGTTCCATGGACGGTTCACCTATAAACAACACAAACGCTTTTCAATTTTAGACCTATGGAGTGCTAAATTAAGACAAAACAACAAACAATGGAAACTTAATTTCATGTTGGTAGGCCTAATTACATAAAAGATTGAAATGGTATCATAAGGTAACGACGAGAGAAGTTCACCCACCAAAAAGTGTTCCTGTGGAGTTAGACATCCAGCTGTTGGAGTAGCCTTGGTTCACTTTACAGGTGAAAGTGTTGTCTTTCTTCCAGTGTGATGTGGGTATAGAGAACCGTCTGGTGAGTGAATGGTGGTCTTTGGAGGCAGGCAGATCTACATACTGTTTCTCAGGGAAATCAACCCCATTGGCCTGAAAGGTGACGTAGAGGTCACTGGAGGAGAGTTGTGTGATGGCACACTCCAGCACAGCACTGTCTCCATCCAGTAAGTCTGGGAGAGTTCTCCTGATCAGAACTGTGGGAGTGCTGCTCACTGCAGGTCCTGGAGAACACACACACAGAGGAGGGATCAAAAGGAGAAAGGAATATTCATCTGACTTAATGACAATATACTATACATTTATTTGATGTGGTAGACTTGTTGAAAGACATGGCAGCTTTGCTGCTGCAGTATCTCTGAGTATATGAGAAAATAGATACATTCTAACCATTAACATTGCTGGTCGTCTGTGTGGGGTTGAAGCAGCGATGTTCAGCTCTGCATGTTATTGTGTTCAGGGTTTTCCATTGGCTTGAGGGAAGAGTCAGGTTACTGCTGATGCTCTGAGTTGTGCTGCTGGCCTGTTTCACTGGGGCCCTGCTGGTTGGGTCTTTTCCATCCAGAAGCCAGGACACTTTGGCATCATACGCAGAGTGGACCACACATGTCGCTGTTACCTCAGTCTGTGTCATCACTGTCCTGAACCTGGGGGTCTCAAGGTGGAGGGATGGAGTAGACGAGGGAAAAGCTGAGAGCAAAACAGATGAGTGTGAAGATAAAATCAAATAATAGTTTTTTATACTCCAAGGTAATTAGGTTATGATTTATGACTTTTGAAGCAACACTTTAAACAGGTAAGGGGCTTCTGTAAGTTTACAAACTACCTGTGCATAAACTGGTGCTCTTCCTGACAGTTTTCTGAAGATCTTTGTCTATGACCTCACAGATGAAGTCCTTCCCCTCATTCCACTCCTGCTGTGTTACTGTGATATGACTGGTTACTGCCACATGTCCGTCTTCCCTTATCCTTCTCTCATTGTCTGCTGCAGACCTCTGTTTAGTCCCAGACAGCCACTTGATCTGAGGGTTGAAGCCCCGCCCAGAACACATGATTTTCTGGGTCCCTGAGCCTGACAGATCCTCATTGGCGACTAGAAGGAGTTCCATGGACGGTTCACCTATAAACAACACAAACGCTTTTCAATTTTAGACCTATGGAGTGCTAAATTAAGACAAAACAACAAACAATGGAAACTTAATTTCATGTTGGTAGGCCTAATTACATAAAAGATTGAAATGGTATCATAAGGTAACGACGAGAGAAGTTCACCCACCAAAAAGTGTTCCTGTGGAGTTAGACATCCAGCTGTTGGAGTAGCCTTGGTTCACTTTACAGGTGAAAGTGTTGTCTTTCTTCCAGTGTGATGTGGGTATAGAGAACCGTCTGGTGAGTGAATGGTGGTCTTTGGAGGCAGGCAGATCTACATACTGTTTCTCAGGGAAATCAACCCCATTGGCCTGAAAGGTGACGTAGAGGTCACTGGAGGAGAGTTGTGTGATGGCACACTCCAGCACAGCACTGTCTCCATCCAGTAAGTCTGGGAGAGACCTCCTGATCAGAACTGTGGGAGTGCTGCTCACTGCAGGTCCTGGAGAACACACACACAGAGGAGAGGGATCAAAAGGAGAAAGGAACATTCATCTGACTTAATGACAATATACTATACATTTATTTTATGTGGTAGACTTGTTGAAAGACATGGCAGCTTTGCTGCTGCAGTATCTCTGAGTATATGAGAAAATAGATACATTCTAACCATTAACATTGCTGGTCGTCTGTGTGGGGTTGAAGCAGCGATGTTCAGCTCTGCATGTTATTGTGTTCAGGGTTTTCCATTGGCTTGAGGGAAGAGTCAGGTTACTGCTGATGCTCTGAGTTGTGCTGCTGGCCTGGTTCACTGGGGTCCTGCTGGTTGGGTCTTTTCCATCCAGAAGCCAGGACACTTTGGCATCATACGCAGAGTGGACCACACATGTCGCTGTTACCTCAGTCTGTGTCATCACTGTCCTGAACCTGGGGGTCTCAAGGTGGAGGGATGGAGTAGACGAGGGAAAAGCTGAGAGCAAAACAGATGAGTGTGGAGATAAAATCAAATAATAGTTTTTTATACTCCAAGGTAATTAGGTTATGATTTATGACTTTTGAAGCAACACTTTAAACAGGTAAGGGGCTTCTATAAGTTTACAAACTACCTGTGCATAAACTGATGCTCTTCCTGACAGTTTTTTGAAGATCTTTGTCTATGACCTCACAGATGAAGCCCTTCCCCTCATTCCACTCCTGCTGTGTTACTGTGATATGACTGGTTACTGCCACATGTCCGTCTTCCCTCATCCTTCTCTCATTGTCTGCTGCAGACCTCTGTTTAGACCCAGACAGCCACTTGATCTGAGGGTTGAAGCCCCGCCCAGAACACATGAGTTTCTGGGTCCCTGAGCCTGACAGATCCTCATTGGGGACTAGAAGGAGTTCCATGGACGGTTCACCTGGAAACAACACAAACACTTTTCAATTTTAGACCTATGGAGTGCTAAATTAAGACAAAACAACAAACAATGGAAACTTAATTTCATGTTGGTAGGCCTAATTACATAAAAGATTGAAATGGTATCATAAGGTAACGACGAGAGAAGTTGACCCACCAAAAAGTGTTCCTGTGGAGTTAGACATCCAGCTGTTGGAGTAGCCTTGGTTCACTTTACAGGTGAAAGTGTTGTCTTTCTTCCAGTGTGATGTGGGTATAGAGAACCGTCTGGTGAGTGAATGGTGGTCTTTGGAGGCAGGCAGATCTACATACTGTTTCTCAGGGAAATCAACCCCATTGGCCTGAAAGGTGACGTAGAGGTCACTGGAGGAGAGTTGTGTGATGGCACACTCCAGCACAGCACTGTCTCCATCCAGTAAGTCTGGGAGAGACCTCCTGATCAGAACTGTGGGAGTGCTGCTCACTGCAGGTCCTGGAGAACACACACACAGAGGAGAGGGATCAAAAGGAGAAAGGAATATTCATCTGACTTAATGACAATATACTATACATGTATTTTATGTGGTAGACTTGATGAAAGACATGGCAGCTTTGCTGCTGCAGTATCTCTGAGTATATGAGAAAATAGATACATTCTAACCATTAACATTGCTGGTCCTCTGCGTGGTGTTGAAGCAGCGATGTTCAGCTCTGCATGTTATTGTGTTCAGGGTTTTCCATTGGCTTGAGGGAAGAGTCAGGTTACTGCTGATGCTCTGAGTTGTGCTGCTGGCCTGGTTCACTGGGGTCCTGCTGGTTGGGTCTTTTCCATCCAGAAGCCAGGACACTTTGGCATCATACGCAGAGTGGACCACACATGTAGCTGTTACCTCAGTCTGTGTCATCACTGTCCTGAACCTGGGGGTCTCAAGGTGGAGGGATGTAGTAGACGAGGGAAAAGCTGAGAGGAAAACAGATGAAGAAGTCAGATTTAGATTGTTACTATGTCTTTCAATTGTACAGTTTTCTATACCCATCCTCTGGCCTAATACACAGTTCTGTCACTGAAACCCACCTGAGCAAATGCTAATTGTCCTGGAGACTGTTGTTCCTGGAGGTGGTCCTTGCGCTGCGTTGTGGATGGCCTTGCATGTGACCTCTGACCCTTGAGTCCATTGGCTCTGGTCCAGCTCCAGCTGGCTGCTCAGGCTGAACGTTTTCTCCTCACCTTCTACACTCTGCAGCTTCCGCTGGACTGGAGAGGTGGTCACAGTCTTGTCATCCAGCAGCCACTCCACACTGAGCTTGTCAGGGTAGAATTCACTCAGAATGCAGAGGAGTCCCACCTTCGATCCTCCCTCCAGTTCCTCCCAGAGAGGATACAGGGTGATATTTGGAGGAATGACCCGCTGCACTAATACAAAGTGGAAGGAGGAGGAAAATTCAGGGCCACTTTTGACTTTACAATTTTTCCCGATTTGGTGATTAACAAGATGTAAACCAAAGTCAGATTGTAAACTTTTAATCAAATTCTTCATACCTTTTTTTATGCAGTTTAATGTAACCCAGTCTATGAAAACCAGGCCTGGGCTGAGTGTAAGGACTTTTAACATAGCCTAGATGGCGCTATGGACCTATTAGGGAGCTGGCTGGCTGAGCCCTGAGAACTGGTAATGGTAGTGGTCAGATGTGGAGTTGGAGGGTTGTGAAACGCAGGTGTTAGAGCAGGACATGCCTCAGCGAACAGGGAATGCAGCAGGCAGAAGCGTGGGGTAACACCCTGGTCCCAAAAAAGCATCCCAAAAAACAGAAGTGAAACATGTTGCTGAGCAACCGTGTGTATCAGAAGCCAGGTGTGAGGTCTAGTTCTGCTTAAGGAAATCAGTTGTCTTTTGCATGTTTCCGAGCTATTTACATAAGAGTTATTTTATTTACTTCTGTTATGTAACTTCTTTCCACTTGGTGTTATATTTTCATTGTCTTGACAACCCATCAAGCTATTTCTGAAAAGTTTGCATGCCAAGTGTAGCAAGGCCCACTGATTCCAGATGTGTTCATGCAGAACCCAGTATGCAAACAGCATCCAGCAAAAATAAGATGTAGATTACTTACTGTAGATTCATCCACACATCACAACAGCCACACAGTTCTAAAATAACTTTTAAAACACTTCTACTAATGTAACCGCAAATAAGAAATGTGTTTCTTCAATGTTTATAATACATTATAATGCATCATTCTAGCTGCATTTTCTTTCTAATGAATGGAGAAATGTTAAGGGAAGAACAATACACTGCTGTTCACTTCAGAAACACTTTTATTATCTTAATAGTTTAAAAAGAAACAATGAAATATTTACAAATCTAACCTCTACAGTTGAACTATTCAAACAAAGTCAACAATAAAGACAAGCAGAAGAACAGTTACATATATTGTATCCATTCATATATTGCAAGTATGAAAAGTTACATCTTCTTCAAGTACTTCAAACTCAGTTTCTTCATTTCACCTGAAATAAGAAGCAAACATTTGTTCACTTAAATGACTTACAATAATTGTGACATCTATTTAGATGCAATTATTATTTGTATTAGCTGACACTTCAACGAAATGACTTGTGTAATTAACTATACTTATATATAATATAACTATTAGGCCTATATAATAATACAGTTATAATGTAAGTTATATATAATATATTTAGCTTATTCCCTCTCACTAGTATGCCTCTTGCAGAGAATTGCAACACACAAAATAGGCCTATGTGTACATTCTTATCTTGCTAGAATCTGTTCATGTTGCTACTGAAAGTTCTACCACGTATACATGGATTGTTTGTTTGAATGTGGATCCATACAGACTATGGATCCATACAGAATGTGGATCCATACAGACTATGGATCCATACAGAATGTGGATCCATACAGACTATGGATCCATACAGAATGTGGATCCATACAGACTATGGAACTTTCAAAACCAAAATGTCTTCCTTTCACATTACTCTTCCCACACTACGGTCATGGCTAGAAGGGATACAGCTTTTGTCAAGTTAACTTTATTTTTGCATTTTAGCTAACCCTAACCTCTTTCCTAACCTTAACCTAATTATCCTAACCTGCTACGTTAATTCTCCTAACCTGTTGCGGCAGGTAGCCTAGTGGTTAGAGCATTGGGTCAGTAACCGAAAGGTTGCTGGTTCGAGTCCCTGAGCTGACAAGGTACAAATCTGTTGTTCTGCCCCTGAGCAAGGCAGTTAACCCACATCTCCCTCAGCTCTGAAGATGTGTTGGTTATGGCAGCCCCCTGCACCTCTCTGATTCAGAGGGGTTGGGTTAAATGTGCAAAACAACTGACTAGGTTACCCTTACCTGCTACAAAAAGTCAAATCTGACAAAAGCTTATCCCATTTAGTAAGAACCCCAGATTCCCAACAAGGTATTACCTTGATGGCAGTTGCTCCAACGCCATACAGCAGAGTTATGAGGAAGAGTATAATGAAGGTGAAGGCTGTTTTCCCCATGCTGTCCCTGTCGGTTTCCATGGTGTTGCTGCATGGACATTCAGTCGACACGAGACACTCTGCATGTGGATATAAGAACAGTGTCAGTAGGCAGTCAAAACGGTTACTCATCACTCTGGTGCCCAGTCTGAAACCCAATCACAAACCCCAACTTCTGGACACTCCTTGATGGCTCCTAAGAAATCTGAAAGTATTTGTTATAGATCTTAGTTCCGCCATAGCTCCAGCCATATTGTTAACAAGGGGGAGTTTTCACCGTATTGCATGTATGTTCATTGCAGATCTAAAGGGGCTATCAATAAGTGTCAAATGGTTGGAATGGGTATACTTTTAACTGTTTTATGGGAAACCATGCATAGTACAGCTGTCTCCGGTATCAGTCATAGATAATACTGTCTCCGGTATCAGTCATAGATAAAACTGTCTCCGGTATCAATCATAGATAATACTGTCTCCGGTATCAGTCATAGATAATACTGTCTCCGGTATCAATCATAGATAATACTGTCTCCGGTATCAATCATAGATAATACTGTCTCCGGTATCAGTCATAGATAATACTGTCTCCGGTATTAGTCATAGATAATACTCTCTCCGGTATCAATCATATATAATACTGTCTCCGGTATTAGTCATAGATAATACTGTCTCCGGTATCAGTCATAGATAATACTGTCTCCGGTATCAGTCATAGATAATACTGTCTCCGGTATCAGTCATAGATAATACTGTCTCCGGTATCAGTCATACATTTACATTTACATTTTAGCCATTTAGCAGACGCTCTTATCCAGAGCGACTTACAGTAGTGAATGCATACATTTCATAAAAAAAAATTCTCCGTACTCCGTCATAGATAATACTGTCTCCGGTATCAGTCATAGATCATACTGTGATATTTGGTAGGACATGAGAAAAAAATTTAAAGCATGCTTTGTCTATTGGACTTGAGCATTTTTTTCTGCCTCACCCCCTATGACCTTTCATCAATTACTGAGTTATTACTTAACGAATGCAACACATTGAAAATCTAAAACATGAGGATATCAAACCAGCAGTGAAGGTGACCCTGACTTGCTTTGGCCAAACGGCACACTTGCCGATCAATGGGGACTTCCAACTTCTACTTGGCTTGGCTTGCTTCTTGTGAACGAACCCTAGTCATATCTCATCCATTTCCAAACCCATGGTGGTAGACTTTGAATCAATAGAACAGACATATAGCATTTCTATAGGTGAAACCCAGTAGAGAGAACAGAAGCACACAAAGCCAAACAACAAGAAGACAGGAACACCTGATTAAGTTCAATGCACTACATCTGATTACACCAAAGACATGAGGAGAATATCTGAAACAGCAGATAACTGGGTGGCTAATGCTAGAGCTACACTTCGATAGTTCATTCCTGTCATCAGGGGAACATTTTATCAATGTGAGTGTATATCACTTCTCTATTGTGTACAAGACTATAGCTCAGTGTGCAAAATAAGCTTTATACTAATACATCATTCAGTGTCCACCATTATTGTATTACAGATATATTGCATGATAATTGTGACCTGATTGCAAATGTAAAGCATCTATACTTTGTTTGACTTGTATTGTCACTTTATCATTAGTCCTAGTAGTGTGAGAGTTGACATTTTCCCCAAACAGAGATACTGAAGCTTTGCACAGAAGTGGGGAGACGGGACAGACATGAGTAGGAACTGCATGACATACAGTACATAAACAGGATTAATGATTTAAAGTTTTTATTTGGATTTTGATTCTGCACTTAAAAGACACACAACATGTTATGTCACT
Organism: Salmo trutta; assembly: GCF_901001165.1. NCBI lineage: Eukaryota > Metazoa > Chordata > Actinopteri > Salmoniformes > Salmonidae > Salmo > Salmo trutta. Next base: position 62,788,500 of record NC_042957.1, on the reverse strand, counting down.
GACACAAACAGCAGAGGTAACACACAGCAACACACATCAACAAAACATAACACAACCTCTACTGGGCCTTGCAGCACTGAGGCACATTCAAGCTGAGGTTAACTAGGTTGGGTTGGTTTGAGGTTCTGTCAATGGTTCTCATAAGAATTTTTGTGGACTTGATCATGCTTTCGTGGTAAACTACACAGCTATACACCACTTCTTTGTTCTTCCACAAGTCATTGCTAAATGTGAGCTGACTGTAGACAGAGTAGGTCCTTCCTGATTGAATCTGGCTAGTGGTGTTGAATTGGTACAATGCTGAACTGCTCGTTCTCTCCACCGGCTCATCGTCAATAAGCCAAGCCACTAAAACTTCCTTGGGGTAGAAGTCTTTGACGTAGCAAGTCAGGGTCACCGTATTATCACTAGTTTGTTCTGCTGGAGCCAGCAGAAAGACAGATGGACGCTGTGGATCTCCTCCTGGAAGCACGAGAGAACAATCAGGGCTTCTCTCCATGCAAGTACTTGGCAAACAATTTACATTTTGCTAAATGCTGCCTATATTAACCCAACCAAACAATGTCTTCCCTCACAGGAGTTTCGTCTTGAGAGACCAAAGGGATCCATCATATACAAGCATTTTGTCATTTTGCAGTCAGTCATCATCTGATTTAATCAGATCAAATTGCTATCAGCTCCATTGGGTTCCTTGCAACTCTGACAATTAAAGTCATTTTTCACTAGTCTACACAATCTCCTATCATAATTTTTAATTCCCAGAATATGGCCAATTGGATATCTGTTTGATAGGTTTTGAAACATCGTAAATATGAAATCCCAATGAAGTAAAAAGAAAAGTGAGAGGGAAACCAAAGCAGTTTGTCTTACCGGTCTCCCTCTTGTAGGGTTTCTTTACCAAGGTCCCCAGGTTTTCCAAGTGATCTACAGCGCAGTAAAATACTGTCCCATTGCTCCAGTCCTCATAAGTGATGTCAAGTATGGCAATTCTGTCAGTGGCACCCTTCCGGCTGGTTAAGGTCTTTCCATTGTCATTTTCCCATTTGACACTCATGAAGCCAGGAACTAGTTCCTCGACATCGCACACAAGCTCAGCTTTTTTGCTCATAAGCATATCCTCAAGAGACGGCGGGGTGATCTTAATGACTACTGAATGTGCATGGACTGGACCTGCTGAGAAAGGATGTAAGGAATGTTCACCAAGCTGTTTGTGACAACAGCAACTAAAATGTAAACAGTTTGTATGTTTTGGATCAATGTAGGCTATTATGTTTTCCCTCCTGCTGGCTGGTCACAATCAATCCTTTTTCATGCATGAGCTATTTTGATGGAATTTAAGATAAACCTTTAAGTGCTCATTAGAAAAATTTGCTAACTTTTCAATCTGGCCTGGAGCTCTTCACAAAATCCCTGCTTCTTGAAGCTCTTTTAATAAGATACCAAGAGAAGATAATCTGACGTATTTTACTCACCATCTGATGAAGTGTAGCCCACAGTTCTCCTCACATTTCCAGCTTTGTTCTCAAACACGCAAGTGAATGATACTTCTTCACTCTTCCACTCACTCTCATTGACCCTGAGATAGCTGGTTGTGCTGTACAGAGTTTTCTCACTCTTCTTCTCACTCTCACAAGAACTCTTGAAATCAGATACAACTTCTTTTTCTATTCCTTTTTCCATCCTCATCCATTTGATTGTGTGTGTACGGGGTGAAAAGTCATTGGCAAAGCAGGCGAAGGAAGCCGTCTTATTTTCTGCCATCTCCTCTTTAGAGGGGGTCATTACGTAAAGAGACGGGTGCTGCAGATATTCCACTAAAAAACAAACATACACACATATATATATATATATATATATATATATGCAGAAGCAGAGAGAAAACAACATACATTTGCAGAAGCTGGCATAGGCTACAAATGCGCAGTAAACATGAATAGAACAGCTAAACAGCTTATGGGAAATTTCATGGTAACAGAGTGATAGTGAGACTCCGATTTTTCACTTCTAAAATGTTTCACTTCTAAACAAAAATCTGAGATTGTAAAGTTAAACAAACCATGCAACTCTATCCACAAGGAGTCATTTTTACAATTTCCACAGAAAATTTTACAAAAACACATTTACTTGAAGAACAGTGTAACATAATGACGGTTTGTGCTGTTTGTGTTGTCATTCTGTTACCAAACTTTGAATCGGTACTATTCAAGTAAATATCCTTTCATTTTTAAAAAGTGTATCAAAGTATATAAAGTCTTAGACTGTGGACATAGAATAATTATGCTGGCAGACGAAAGCAAAAAGCTCAACACTATTTGTAGCATGCCTTCTTGGGGAGATGGCTTAAATAGTCAGCAACTAAAGGGGCAAGCTACAGCCACTCCATCCAACCCTCATCCTAGTGCCATAGCACATTCACCACAACTAGACTGACACCTATTCATGTTTATACAATTGGCCTAAATGGTTAATTCTACAGTGGGTGACAGTGACACAAATGTTGATTGTTACAGTGAACAGCAATTAGCAATGACTACGTTTTAATGCATTTATTGTTTAATTAGCCCTAAGGTGTCAGGGAATTTAGGTGTTATACTTACTGCATGAGCGTTGATAGCAATTGTAATATGTAGGCATCAAAATGATTGTAGCCTAGGCTGTATGGTCCATAATTGCAGCAGTGGAATTTTCCAGCAAAAATATGTGCAAATTGTATGTCTTATTCAGATTTCATAAGCTTATTGTCTTCAATATTTAGATTTCTAAAAATGTATCTTTCAACAAAACTAAACATAAAGTAACCTGCAAATTATGATTCTCACAGAGGCTATGTTTTTTACAAAATTAGTAGATTAATAGGCTACATTGATATAAATACATTAAACTCAACAATATATTATTATTATTATTATTAGTGACATATGTTATTAAATGGATAAACAAATACATCTTACCTTGTTTCTTCACTGGTACAGTCTTTGAACCAGCTGAATGTTCCACGGCGCATTCAAAGATTTTACTGTCCCAGTCTGCTCTCTTTACACGGAGTTGACTGACTCCCGTGTAGCTTCCACCGGTTTGGACCGCAGGGTACTGAACGAAATCAGTCAGGGACTTCCCGCCTTGTTCATTCCATTTGAAGGTGAGGGAGGCAGGCGTGAAGCCAGTGGCAATGCAACCCAGAGTCATCATATCTCCGGTCCCGGAGCCACATTGCGCAAGAGGGAACAAAGTCGGAGCAGTTGATGAGGCTGTAAGATAAATAATGTGTTACAAATACTCCATAAAGCCCAACAGTTTTATAGAATACACCATGAAAAAATAAATACATAAATCAACCAACACTGACCAAATAAAACAGTTCTAACAGTTCTAAGGACCTATTCTATTTTACATCGTCAGGTTATTTAACATTCATTTAGTAGGCTAGGTTTAATACATGATGATTTATTACCAGACTTAGGGTAGGATATTGCTCACTCCAAATACATGCACATAGGTTACACCGAGTTGAATGTGTTATCAAAAACGTAAAATACAATATCCACTGATAAAAGACAGGTAGTTAGGACTGTAGGCTATATACTTTGATTGATTAAACATAAATATTTTCATTGATTATATATTTGTCCTTATATTTAAGCGATCATTTTCCACTATGAACTATGCCTTGCATCAACCAAAATGAGATTCTTACCTAATGAAACGGTTACTATTGTACCCTGACCCCAGTAGTCAAAAGCAGCGTAGCACTGTGTTCAATTACCTTAACAAGTGGTATAAAAAACATTCTCCCCAGGTTCTATACCCTCTTATTCCCATTCTTAACCAAAGAGCGCAAAAGGAACGCAAGTATTTTGTACCCTTTCTGATATTTACGTTTACTGTAATGTTAGGTTATGATGTTTAACTTTAAGTTTGTTTGGCACACTTTACTTCAAATAGGCTTCATTATAGACATGTATCTTAATTCCATTGCAGATTAAAAGTAACAAACCTTTAATTTAATAACCTAAAACAGAAAAATATAAACGGTTTTAAAATGTATTTGTAAGATTACGACATTTTCATTTGAAAGTCTCACCTGATGAAACTGTAACCATTGTCCCTTTCCCCCAGTAGTCAAAACCGTAGTCACAATGCAAATAACCAATACAGGCTATGCACAAAAACCTGTGCCAATGTATTTCGATATTTAATATTGTCCATATCATACTTTTTAAAGGTTTGTTTTAAAATCACATCAATGAATTTCTGTTGTTTTTGTCCAGATTATGAATATGCCTTTGTTATAGAGTAGGCCTACCGTTACTGTTTTTGATCCTCAATTCAATTTAGCAAATTGACAAAATGAAGCCTAGAATCGAGTTGTAAAAAAACGACATGTATTTGACTTTTTGAATGATCACTGACACATTTGATGAAATTATAATACTTTTTCTTACCTGATGAAACGGTAACCATTGTGCCTTTCCCCCAGTAGTCAAAAGCATTGTCACAGTGCAATCTTTCAATACGTGCAACGCACAAAAACTACCACAAGTGAAGACCAAAAATAAATATTTCAAGCCTTTAGGAGAGAGGGACTTTTAACTCAAAGTCCAACCTCAATAATAATGCAAAAATAAACAGAATATGTTTTTGTTTTACCTGTGGACACAGTCACCATGGTCCCTTTCCCCCAGTAGTCAAAGTAGCTGTCACAGTGAATGGTCTGACCAATACTTCGTACAAAATCAGTCAAATGACCTTAATAGTCACTAGTTATGTGTCAATAATGAAATAACTTTTTTAGGTCTGAATGTTAAGGCTACTTACCAGAAGTTATCGTGACTTGGGTCCCTTTCCCCCAGTAGTCGAAATAGTAATCACAGTGATAATTGTTTATCTGCCCCTAAACTAAAAACCCAATTCATTTCAAACGTATTGCTTCATTAACTTTATTTTGTGGCATCTTGATGGTTGGCTCCTTCCCTGGGGAGATGCACTTCCCATCAAAACGGAAGTGTTGCATGAAGTTAACTTTGGCCGAAAGTGTGAGCACATTTTTCTTCCTGTCCTTTTTGAGAGTGAGCCCCTGCTTTCTCTATCTGTTGTGAATGTTGATATATGGGAAGCATCTTCCTGATAGTTATTATTCCTGATAGGGATATTTCATTCCAGATACTGTGGGTGTGATATCTTGGTGACACACAGGATTGACAATCATAGGTCAAAATCTCTGCTCCTTGTTTCCATACAGTTCCTGGTAGTTGGTCGTGAGTGGTGGCCATCAGTCCTGAATTTGATATGTATAATCTAGGTCAACGCTTAACACAGACATTTGGCCAAAAACATTCATGGCTGACCATCACTTAATTGGTCTTCTCTATAGAAACAATTAGAAGACCACAATCATTCCAGTGCCCAAGAAAACCAAGCTGACATGCCTAAATGACTCACCCCGTTGCACTCACCCCTGTCATCCTAAAGTCCTTTGAAAGGCTGGCACACATCAAGGCCAGCATGCCAGACACACTAGACCCACTCCAATTTGCTTAACACTCCAACAGATCCACTCAAGATGCCATCTCCATTGCAATCCATACAGCTCTATCACACCTGGACAAGGGGAACACGTATTTGAGAATGCTGTTCATTAACTATAGTTCAGCATTCAATACCATTGTTCCCTCCAAGCTCGGGCCCTGGGTCTAGACTCCATCCTTTGCAACTGGATAGAGGCAGACCACAGGCTACAACAACTGAGGATTGGCAACAACTCCTCCACTACACTGACTCTCAAAAATACCTCCACTACACTGACTCTTAACACGGGGCCAGGCACGACACCAACTCCATCACCAAGTTTTCAGATGACGCCACGGTTGTTGGCCTAATCAACAACAGTGATGAGACAAGGGAAGAGGTAAGAGACCTAGCAGTACGGTGCCAGGACAACAACCTATCCTTCAATATCAGCAAAAAGAAAGGTGATTGTCAACTTCAGGAAGCAGGGAGAAGGATATGCCCAATCCACATCGATGGGACTGCTGTGGAGAGAGTCAGTGACTTCAAGTTCTTCTGCGTCCAAATCACAGAGAACCTGACATGGACACACAACACCATCACTCTGGTCAAGGCGGAGCAACAGCACCTCTACTTCCAAAGGCTGATGCAGAAATGTGGCATGTCCCCCCGGATACTCTCCAACTTCTACTGCTGCACCATTGAGAGCGTCTTGACCGGCTGCATCACAACCTGGTATGGAAACTGCTCCACTCTCAACCACAAGGACCTTCAACAGGTGGTGAAGACGTCCCTGTCCATCACTGGTGCTGTGCTCCCACCCGTAAAGTACATTAACTTCAAGCTTGTATATAGCCTGTTATTGTTATTTTATTGTGATATAATATTGTGTTAATATTTTCTTTTGATCTATTTGTTAATTTTCATACTTTTTAACTGCATTGCTGGGAAAGGGCTCGTAAGTAAGCATTTCACGGTAAAGTCTACACTTGTATTCAGCACGTGTGACAAATATAATTTTATTTTATTTGATATGCACAAACACACAAACCATGACTACTGCTTTTGGACTTATATAATTATTGCAGAAACTTACCTCATAATTCAACACTTTTTTCTCCATTCTCCCCCTCCCCAGCACATGTAAATATCCTACTGTAAATTGTTTGTGCCTTTCTTGAATTTATATTTCTGCTAAATGTGTTATATTTATATTCCATTGAGCTTTTATTTTTTACATATTTACTCCTATTCTTATTACTGTCGCATTGTTGATAGGTGAACCTGCAAGTAAGCATTTCATTATACTGTGTACTATTTGAATCCTGTGCATATGACAAATAAACTAGGGTCTATTTTTCTGAATTTCCACCTGACTGACGTGCCCAAAGTAAACTGCCTGTTACTCAGGCCCTGAAGCCAGGATATGCATATAATTGGTAGCATTGGATAGAAAACACTTTGAAGTTTGTAGAAATGTTAAACTAATGTATGAGACTATAACACAATTGATATGGTAGGAGAACATCCAAAGAAAAAACAACCAGAATTTTTGTTTTTAGTACCCATGCTCTTATCATTTACATTACATTTTAGTCATTTCGCAGACGCTCTTATCCAGAGCGACTTACAGTAGTGAATGCATACATTTCATACATTTTTTTCCGTACTGGTTCTCCGTGGAAAGCTATAGGTCCTATGCAATTCCAGCTCCCAGATTGCAATTCCTATGGCTTCCACTAGATGTCAACAGTCTTTGATCAAGGTTTCAGGCTTGTTTCTTCCAAAATGAGGAAGAATTTAGAGTTTTGGTACAAAGAGTCACAGTGGAAAATCAGCCCGTGGGCGCGCACTTGCTAATTTTACTTTTCTATTGAACATACTCCTTTCCGTATTAAATAGTATAGTTTATTTACATTTTAGGGTACCTGAGGATTAAATAGAAACGTAGTTTGATTTGTTTGAACAAAGTTTAGCAATAGATTTTTTTATTCCTTTGTCTGCATGTTGAACGGGTGGATTACTGAAATCGATGGCTCCAATTTAACAGACTTTTTGGGATATAAAGAAGGATTTTATCTAACAAAACGACCATTCATGTTTTAGCTGGGACCCTTGGGATTGCAAACAGAGGAAGATTTTCAAAAAGTAAGTGACCATTTAATCGCTATTTTTGATTTTATGAAGCCTGTGCTGGTTGAAAAATATGTTGATGTGGGGCGCCGTCCTCAAACAATCACATGGTATGCTTTCGCTGTAAAGCCTATTGTAAATCGGACAATGCAGTTAGATTAACAAGAATTTAAGCTTTTAACTGATATAAGATACGTTCATAAATGTTTAATGTTACGATTATTTATTTGAATTGCGCGCCCTCCAATTTCACCGGATGTTGTCGACGAGTGTCCGCGGGACACCTAGCCTTAGGAAGTAATTAAATCAGGGTTTGGCAACTCTGGTCCTGGAGAGTGCAGTGTGTCCAGACTTTTGTTCCAGCAAAGCTACATTTGATTATTTAGCCTTTATTTAATTAGGCAAGTCAGTTAAGAACAAATTCTTTTTTACAAATACGGCCTTTCCCGGCCAAACCCTAACCCAGACGACGCTGGGCCAATTGTGCTCTGCCCTATGGCACTCCAAATTACGTCCGGTTGTGATACAGCCTGGAATCAAACCAGGGTCTGTAAGTGACGCTTCAAGCACTGAGATGCAGTGCCTTAGACTGCTGCGCCACTCGGGAGCCCGAATTGTGGTGTGTTAGTGCAGGGCTGGTACAAAATGCAGTATTTAGCTGACAGCATAGAATGACCTTGCATATAATTGTGCAGTGACATTCACCCCTCTGAGGTAATATAAGTCCAATAGCAGGTAGGCCTACTGTTATCTCTGTATGATATCAGATCAAGCTTTCAGAATTAGCCGTTATTCTCACTGAAGTAGTAATTCACCCCTGCGCTTAAAGGCTGCAGAAGCTACCATTTATCCCAGGGAAGCATTGTAGTACTCCAGTCCAGTACTAATACTAGTCCAGTCCCGATTTTTATGCTCGTGACTAGATTCAAGACTCGACCAGTGATGACTCAGACTTGGACTCGGACTTGATCAATAATAATTATGATAATTTATTACATTTGAAAAGCACTTTTCATCATACAATAATAATCTCAAAGTGCATAAAATAAAATAGAAAAATTGTAAAAAAATACATAGTAATATGTAACCATATAATGAAAGCAACAATTAAAGTCGAGGAGGAAGGGTAGGCTAGCTGATAGACATGAGTCTTAAGGCCTGCTTTAAAAGCTCCAACAGTCTGAACAACCATGAGATCATCTAGAAGGGAGTTCCATAGGTATGGTGTGAGGGAGGAAAAAGCACGGTCACCCATTGTGAGGAGCCTGGTCCTGGGGGCATAAAGAAGTTTGGCGTGGCTTGAACATAGGGTGCATGGAGGTTCATAGGGGGAGAGTAGGTCTGACAGGTAGGCGGGTCCCCGATGCCATTTAGGGGTTTGTAGATGAGGTAGAGAATTTTATAATCAATTCTTTGAGGAACAGGTAACCAATGCAGATAATGGCGCCGGAGGGGATTGCTCACGTTTTACGGGCTCCCAACCAATTGTGCTATTGTGTGTTTTTTCACATTATTTGTAAATGATTTTGTACGTAATGTTTCTGCCACCATCTCTTATAACCAAAAATAACTTCTGGATATCAAAATAGCGATTACTCACCTTGTACTGGACGAATATTTTTTCTTTAACGAGTCTGACGCAAAGGATTTACTTCAGACACCAGACAAGAACCAAATACCCATAATTTGCATGAAGAAGAGACAGAGATATAGGTTGTGGTGCCTTATAAGAATCTGACGGCAAGCCAACGTGAAATCATTGGATAATAAACTGGATGAGTTTCGATCAAGACTATCCTACTAACTGGACATTAAAAACTGTAATATCTTATGATTCACTGTGTCATGGCTGAACAACGACATGGATAACATACAGCTGGAGGGGTTTTCCATGCATCGGCAAGATAGAACAGCTGTCTCTGCTAAGACAATGCGTGGCAGTCTGTGTCTATTTGTCAATAACAGCTGGTGCACGAAATCTACTATTACGGAAGTCTCAAGGTTTTGCTCACCTGAGGTAGAGTATCTCATGATAAGCTGTAGACCACACTATTTACCAAGAGCATTCATCTATATTTTTTTTGTAGCTGTCTATTTACCACCACAAACCAATGATCGCACTCAATGAGCTGTGTAAGGCCATAAGCAAACAAAAAAAATGCTCATCCAGAGACGGCACTCCTAGTGGCCGGGGACTTTAATGCTGGCAAACTTCAATCCGTTTTACCTCATTTCTGCCAGCATGTTAACATGCCCAACCAGAGGGAAAAAAACTGCAGACCACCTTTACTCCACACACAGAGATGCATACAAAGCTCTCTGGAGGGCAAGGGAGCCCTCCATTTGGCAATCTGACCATAACTATATCCTCCTGATTCCTGCTTACAAGCAAAAACTAAGCAGGAAGCACCAGTGACTCACTCAATACAGAAGTGGTCAGATGACGCAGATGCTAAGCTACAGGACTGTTTTGCTAGCACAGACTGGAATATGTTCTGGGTTTCTGGGGCGGCAGGGTAGCCTACTGGTTAGAGCATTAGACTAGTAACCAAAAAGTTGCAAGATTGAATCCCCGTGCTGACAAGGTAAAATCTGTTGTTCTGCCCCTGAACAAGGCAGTTAACCCACTGTTCCTCAGCTGTCATTGAAAATAAGAATTTGTTCTTAACTGACTTGCCTAGTTAAATAAAGGTAAAAAAAAATATTCTGATGGCATTGAGGAGTACACCACATCAGTCACTGGCTTCATCAATAAGTACTTTGATGACATTGTCCCCACAGTGACTGTACGTACATACCCCAACCAGAAGCCATGGATTACAGGCTACATCTGCACTGGGCTAAAGGGTAGAGCTGCCGCTTTCATGGAGCGGCACTCTAACCCAGATGCTTATAAGAAATCCTGCTGCGGCAATACAGGACTGAGATTGAATCCAACTACACCAGCTCGTTGGACGTGGCAGGGCTTGCAAACTATTACAGACTGCAAAGGGAATCAGAGCCGTGAGTTGCCCAGTGACACGAGCCCACCAGACCAGCTAAATGACATCTATGCACGCTTCGAGGCAAGCAACACTGAAGCATGCATAAGAGCACCAGCTACGCTCTCCGTAGCCAATGTGAGTAAGACCTTTAAACAGGTCAACATTCACAAGGCCGCAGGGCTAGACGGACATATACATTACCAGGACATATACTCCGAGCATGCGCTGGCCAACTGGCAAGTGTCATCACTGACATTTTCACCTGTCTCTGACCGAGTCTGAAATACCAACATGTGCCTAGGAACATCAAGGTAACCTGCCTAAATGACTACCGACCCGGAGCACTCACGTCTGTAGCCATGAAGTGCTTTGAAAGGCTGGTCATGGCTTACTTCAACATCATTTTCCCAGAAACACTAGACCCACTCAATTTGCATACCACCCCAACAGATCCACAGATGACGCAATCTCTACTGCACTCAACACTGCCCTTTCCCACCTGGACAAAAGTAACACCTACGTGAGAATGCTATTGATTGAGTACAGCTGAGCGTTCAACACCATAGTGCCCTCAAAGCTCATCACTAAGCTAAGGACTCTGGGACTAAGCACCTCTCTCTGCAACTGGATCCTAGACTTCCTGACAGGCCACCCCCAGGTGGTGAGGGTAGCTGTAATGGATTTTCTTAGAGAAGTGGAGGAGTCAGGCGCAGGACACAGGGATGAAGGTAAACAAAACGTGTTTACTAAAATTTATCAATCCATCTTCTCATAAAAATACATAGTTAGGAGAAACACATCCAACTACACAAAACAGACAAACAATCACCGACAAGACAAACAGGAAATGCAGAGGTTTAAATAATGAACATAATTAGGGAAACTCAAAACAGGTGTACACAATAAAGACAAAACCAAACAAACAGTGAAACATCGATCGGTGGCAACTAGTAAGCCGGTGACGTCGACCGCCGAACGCCGCCCGAACAAGGAGAGGGGTCGACTTCGGCGGGAGTCGTGACAGTAGCTAACAATCTGCCATGCTGATCCTCAACATGGGGGGCCCTCAGGGGTGCATGCTCAGTCCTCTCCTGTACTACCTGTTCACCCATTACTGCATAGCCAAGCACCACTCCAACACCATCATTAAAATTGACGACAATACAACGTTAGGCCTGATCACCGACAACGATAAGACAGCCTATAGGGAGGAGGTCAGAGACCTAGCAGTGTGGTGCCAGGATAACAACCTCTCCCTCAATGTGATCAAGACAAAGGAGATGATCGTGGAACACAGGAAAAGGAAGGCCGAGCACGCCCCCATTCTCATCAACGGGCCTTAGTGGAGCAGGTTGAAAGCTTCAAGTTCCTTGGTGTCCACATCACCAACTAACTATCATGGTACAAATACACCAAGATAGTCATGGAGAGGGCATGACAACGCCTATTCCCCCTCAGGAAAATATTTTGCATGGGTCCTCAGATCCTCAAAAAGTTTTACAGCTGCACCATCGACAGCATCCTGACTGGTTGCATCACCGCCTGGTATGGCAACTGCTTGGCCTCCGACTGGACTGCAAGGCACTACAAAGAGTAGTGCGTACCGCCCAGCACATCACCGGGGCCAAGCTTCCTGCCATCCAGGACCTTTATACCAGGCGGTGTCAGAGGAAGGCCCAAAAAATTGTCAAAGACTCCAGCCACCCTAGTCATAGACTGTTCTCTCTGCTACCGCACGGCAAGCGGTACTGGAGCGCCAAGTCTAGGTCCAAAAGGCTTCTTGAAAATAAGGGAGAGCCGCACACCCTAGGAGCTCAGATGCAAAAATGTAATGTCCAACGTTCCGACAGCCAAGCTGTCTTCATCAGGGTATGATCACAAACACTGTGAGATGACTCGTTTATATAGTGTCAAAAGACACACAGGTGGCTGTAATCATGGCCAAGTGTGGTCTAATATCATTGGTTAACTCTATATAAAAATGGCATACAAAGAACATACAAAAAAACAAATGGATAGCATACGATCATAGATTCATTTTAGACTACACAAGCTTACAAACAATTACAATGGCAAAGTCACAATAATCACAAGAATGGCTTCAGATCAAAGTCTACGTTGAGACCGAAGGGAGCAAGGGTCTTTAAGTTAAAGATCCAGGCAGCCTCTCGTTTTAACAAAAAATTGTCGAGGTCACCCCCTCTCCTAGGGAGGGTGACATGTTCGATGCCAATATAACGCAGAGACGAAATCGAGTGGTTTGCTTCCAAAAAGTGGGCCGCAACTGGGTAAGTCAAGTTTTTGCACCTAATGGTGCTACGATGCTCTGAGATATGTACTTTTAATTCACGCTTTGTTTTACCCACATAATTTTTACCACAAGGACAAGTTATAAGATAAATAACTGCCTTAGTGGTGCACGTGATAACACCTTTGATTGGGATTGATTTCCCTGTTTGAGGATGTTTGAAGGATCTACATTTATAAGTGCCATTGCATTGAGCCAAAAGGCTTCATAACAGCTTCTACCCCCAAGCCATAAGACTCCTGAACAGCTAATCAAATTGCTTCCCAGACTATTTGCATTGACCCCCCCCCCCATTTTTACGCTGCTGCTGCTCTCTGTTTATTATCTATGCATAGTCATTTTACCTCTATGTACGTGTCACCTCTATTACCTCAACTAATCTGTGCCCCCACACATTGACTCTGTACCGGTACCCCCTGTAAATTGCCTCGTTACTGTTATTTTATTGTTGCTCTTTAATTATTTCTTATTTTCTTATTTTTTTACTTTTCTTTTTTGTACTTTTCTTTTTTTATATTGTTTTTATAACTTCTTAACACATATTTTTCTTAAAACTGCATTGTTGGTTATGCGCTTGTAAGTAAGCATTTTACTGTAAAGTCTACGCATGTTGTTTGTGACCACTATGTGACAAATACAATTTTATTTTATTTTGAGATCAGCAAGGATGGGAGTGATGTGGGCTGATTTTTTAGTTTGTGTCACTATCCTTGCGGCACTGTTTTGGATGAGCTGTAGTTTATGAATTGAATTTGCTGCAGCCCCCCCAGTAAATGCATGTATTAGCTTTTCTGCATCAGATGTGGTGAGAGAGGGTCTTAGTCGGGAGATGTTCTTCAGGTGAAAGAATTACGTTTTACAGAAGTGACTTATGTGGGAATTGAAGGAGAGAGCAGGGTAGAATTTCACACCCAAATTTGTGATGACTGATGTGAGTGGGATGATGTGGCCATCTATGGCAGGGCGGATGCTGCAGGAGTTGGTGGTCTGCTGGGGTATGCTTATCAGCATTGCTTCTGTCTTGCTGCTGTTGAGTTGGAGGAAGTTGTTCTGCATCCAAGATTTGACCTCTTCCAGACAGTTGGACAATATTGACAAAGCAGATGATGTGTCAGGATTTGTTTTCATGTTCACCTGTGTGACATCTGCGTAGCAGTGGAAATGGACACTGTGTTGTCTGAAGATCTGGCCAAGTGGGAGCACATAGAGCAGGAAGAGGATAGGTCCCAACACCTACCCTTCTGGGACACCGCAGGTTATGGTGGAGTCCTCTGATCTTGCCTCACAAAGTGTGACGTACTGCTTGCGGTTAGTGAGGTAGGAGGTGAACCAATGGTACCTTGTTGTCTGAAAGTCTCTCTCCTTTGCTTAATTCAACATAGTTACAATAGCTACTGAATTACTGTAGCAAGCTATCCCGACTAATGTGCAATACTCTAAGATAGTTAGCGTTCTGCTTTATGTAATGTAGGTTCTAGGATTGTTAGAATGCAGCTTTTAGCACTACCAAAGGACTCATGACTCAAGCTTGGACTCGAGGACTCTGACGCGATCACTAGTGACTTGACTTGGACTCAAGGTTTAGTAACTAGACTACATCGCTGCAGGGAAGAGAGCTGTTTTGCTTATATACCTAGAACTTCTAAATATCGGTCAAACATGAAATTCATGGAAAATATTGTGTTTTGTGTTGACTAATTATGTGGGCTGAGGGAGGGGAAGACATGTTGCCACTGTGACAGATGTTTAGACAACATTGTGGTGCCATGTAACTTTTCTAGTTCGAGAGCTGTATGGCATGTAGTAAAAGGGTATCCAAGTCCTCAGGCTGCAGTTTGCCGGTTGTCATCCTTGCCTTCAGGGACTGCGTTCATTGGTGGGCCATGAATTTACATTCTCTACCTACTGTTTAAGTCGGAAGTTTACATTCACCTTAGCCAACTACATTTAAACTCAGTTTTTCACAATTCTTGACATTTAATCCTCATAAAAATTCCCTGTCTTAGGTCAGTTAGGATCACCACTTTATTTTAAGAATGTGAAATGTCAGAATAATAGCAGAGAGAATAATTTCTTTCAACTTTTATTTCTTTCATCACATTCCCAGTGGGTCAGAAGTTTACATACGCTCAATTCGTATTTGGTAGCATTGCCTTTAAATTGTTTAACTTGGGTCAAATGTTTTGGGTAGCCTTCCACAAGCTTCCCACAATAAGTTGGGTGAATTTTGGCCCATTCCTCCTGACAGAGCTGATGTAACTGAGTCAGGTTTGTAGGCCTTCTTGCCCTCATGTACTTTTTCAGTTCTGCCCACACGTTTTCAGTGTGGATACGCTCTACCACAAGACCAAAATGTTCCCACTATGTCTGTTTAGTTTAATCATCATTAATTTGTATATTTATCTACAGTATGTTTCTGTCCATCCATACATCAACTCATATCAACATCAGTTTTATGACGAGCGATATGACACTGTAAACGATAATGGCAAATTTAGGTACCAGTGTTCAACACAATTAAAGACCTAGACCTTTCATTGCTACCTCTTATCATCAAGATGGGCCCGTGTGGCTCAGTTGGTAGAGCAAGGTGTTTGCAACGCCAGGGTTGTGGGTTCGATTCCCACGGGGGACCAGTATGGGGGAAAAAATGTATAAAATGTATGCATTTACTATTGCAAGTTGCTCTGGAAAAGAGTGTCTGCTAAATGACTAAAATGTAAATGTAAGATAACTTAGCAAATTTTAGGGAAACATTTTCAGACTACATATGTATAGCTCAGCTGCGAAAAGTGCCAACCCTTCGTTATTTTGATAGTATCTTTGTAGGTGTCTTGTCACATGATATAACTAAAGAAAACAAAACATTTCACATTAGGTCTGTGTAATGCAAAGTTGGATATCGGTATTAGATATAAGGTATCAGTGAACTAAATCTGCACTAAATCTATTTGGATTGGGGCAGGTATTGTCATATAAGCAGTCACTTGGCATAGAGTCTGCTGAGGTTTCAGTAAGTATGTGTGGTCATGACCAGCATGTAGGCTGAGGTTTTTGTATTGGTGTGTATCACTGTGGCTGCCCCCATACACAATGATACACACCATTACAAAAACCTGCGTCAAATGCTCCCACAGTAAGGGTAATGTATTTATGTGAAAAATCTTTTCATTTGCAGCAAAATTTGACGTTTGTAGAAATGCCTAAATGTGACAAATAATTCAGCTTAAAAAATGTCAATGTGACTTTTTAAGTCCAGACAATTGAACGTTTGTTCCAATGATGAAAAAAATGATGAAAAAAGAAAAAACAGGAGACCTGCTAGTTTAAGATTATGAACATAAAATTTAAAAAAGAGGATATGAAAAAGGATGTCATGGTTTCAGTGCTTATCAAAGCTTAAGCGCAAATAGAGTTTCTAAAACATAAAAAACTTTGACAAAAAACTATGATATTCAACATAGCCCATAGTCATTATATCCAGAATTCATATAAGGTGTATTCAGAACATTCCAGTATGATCCGTCACTTAATACAGAGTAACCACTTGTGCTGAGGTTTTTGTACTGGTGTATATCATTGTGGCCCCCAGTGTACACAGTGATACATGCCAGTACAAAAACTCATGCCACATAATCACACCCTCAATAAAACCATTTGCTATTTTATCTCCAACATTGACACCATAGTTTTCCCCTAATAAACTTACATTAACAATCAACTTAGGCATAAACTGGTTGTCACGCCCTGACCCGAGAGAGCCTTTTTTATATCTCTATTTAGGTGTGGTCAGGGTGTGATTTGGGTGGGCATTCTATGTCCTTTTTTCTATGCTTTGTATTTCTTTGTTTTTGGCCTGGCTCTTAATCAGGGACAGCTGTACATCGTTGTCGCTGATTGGGAGTCATACTTAGGCAACCTGTTTTCCTTTGGGGTTTGTGGGTAGTTCATTTCTGTTTAGTTATACCTGACAGAACTGTTTGGCTGTCATTTTCTTGTTTTGTTCAAAGTGTCTCAATTAAATATGAGCACTCAACACGCTGTGCCTTGGTCTACTTCTTCAGACAGCCGTTACACTGGTTTCCCACTTCATACCAACGTTATGTCCAATTTTCATAGATAAATGTTTCTCCTTAATTAACAGATGATAAATATGTTGGTAAAACGGAAGAATTAAAAAAACAACCTATAAAATATCAAGCATGGTGAACCAAAGGTATGAGAAACAGACTATGCCCTTCACCTAGTTTCTCCCCTAATACACACTCTAAACCCAGCATCAGTGTTAGAGAGGGGGTAGGGTTTTGTCATGGGCTGTATCACTGTGGCCGTTATTCTGCACTGTTATACATCCCTGTACAAAACCCCCTTTCCTGTCTAGACGGGGGAGTTGACAATGTAGTGAGGGCAGCTGTGTGAAACATTAGACATTGATGCATTTTATCTCAATATCAAAAGGAAGCATCTGTTGTGTTCTGTACAACATTGTTTCCAAACAATTGATTATGAACAGTATGGTGTCAACATCTTTATGGATCATTCATGTAGCCTATCAACTAACCTCAGATGGAGCACTTGACATTGCTTTATATTCCTAACCTACTACTAGCTAGCTATGTAGCTGCTAGCTACAGAACAAACAAGCAACCAATGGCATTTACGTGCTGATCAATATACACTGCTCCAAAAAATTAAGGGAACACTAAAATAACACATCCTAGATCTGAATGAATGAAATAATCTTATTAAATACTTTTTTCTTTACATAGTTGAATGTGCTGACAACAAAATCACGCAAAAATAATCAATGGAAATCCAATTTATCAACCCATGGAGGTCTGGATTTGGAGTCACACTCAAAATTAAAGTGGAAAACCACACTACAGGCTGATCCAACTTTGATGTAATGTCCTTAAAACAAGTCAAAATGAGGCTCAGTAGTGTGTGTGTGGCCTCCACGTGCCTGTATGACCTCCCTACAATGCCTGGGCATGCTCCTGATGAGGTGGCGGATGGTCTCCTGAGGGATCTCCTCCCAGACCTGGACTAAAGCATCTGCCAACTCCTGGACAGTCTGTGGTGCAACGTGGCGTTGGTGGATGGAGCGAGACATGATGTCCCAGATGTGCTCAATTGGATTCAGGTCTGGGGAACGGGCGGGCCAGTCCATAGCATCAATGCCTTCCTCTTGCAGGAACTGCTGACACACTCCAGCCACATGAGGTCTAGCATTGTCTTGCATTAGGAGGAACCCAGGGCCAACCGCACCAGCATATGGTCTCACAAGGGGTCTGAGGATCTCATCTCGGTACCTAATGGCAGTCAGGTTACCTCTGGCGAGCACATGGAGGGCTGTGCGGCCCCCCAAAGAAATGCCACCCCACACCATGACTGACCCACCGCCAAACCGGTCATGCTGGAGGATGTTGCAGGCAGCAGAACGTTCTCCACGGCGTCTCCAGACTCTGTCACGTCTGTCACATGATCTTAGTGTGAACCTGCTTTCATCTGTGAAGAGCACAGGGCGCCAATGGCGAATTTGCCAATCTTGGTGTTCTCTGGCAAATGCCAAATGTTCTGCACGGTGTTGGGCTGTAAGCACAACCCCCACCTGTGGACGTCGGGCCCTCATACCACCCTCATGGAGTCTGTTTCTGACCATTTGAGCAGACACATGCACATTTGTGGCCTGCTGGAGGTCATTTTGCAGGGCTCTGGCAGTGCTCCTCCTGCTCCTCCTTGCACAAAGGCAGAGGTAGCGGTCCTGCTGCTGGGTTGTTGCCCTCCTACGGCCTCCTCCACGTCTCCTGATGTACTGGCCTGTCTCCTGGTAGCGCCTCCATGCTCTGGACACTACGCTGACAAACACAGCAAACCTTCTTGCCACAGCTCGCATTGATGTGCCATCCTGGATGAGCTGCACTACCTGAGCCACTTGTGTGGGTTGTAGACTCCGTCTCATGCGACCACTAGAGTGAAAGCACCGCCAGCATTCAAAAGTGACCAAAACATCAGCCAGGAAGCATAGGAACTGAGAAGTGGTCTGTGGTCACCACCTGCAGAACCACTCCTTTATTGGGGGTGTCTTGCTAATTGCCTATAATTTCCACCTGTTGTCTATTCCATTTGCACAACAGCATGTGAAATGTATTGTCAATCAGTGTTGCTTCCTAAGTGGACAGTTTGATTTCACAGAAGTGTGATTGACTTGGAGTTATATTGTGTTGTTTAAGTGTTCCCTTTATTTTTTTGAGCAGTATATAATCAATCATGAAGCAAAAGTATATGCAGATCATGTTGTGTGCACTGAAGAGTTTGCAAGCTAGTTAGCTTTAATTGGTTGAACGTTAGCTACTTAACCACAGTAGCATGTCAACTTGCTAGCTGTCTTTTGGATTGCTGTGATTTAACGTTAACTAGCTAGCTAAACTTATTGTTTAATCAAAGCCTTCCTTGAATATCTATATTTTGCCACCTATGTAACTGTTAGCTAGCTAACTGGCTATGCAAAACAACATGTTAGCTGTGGTATCTAACTATCTAGCTACTTGTAACATAGCCAAACTAGTTGATGATTAAAAAAAGTGATGTAAGTTTGAACACTGTACCTTGTTGTCAGTTGAGGAATTTATAAATAACTATTGTTTAACTTCATTGGGATAGGGGGCAGTATTTTCATGTCCAGATGAAAAGCGTGCCCAAAGTAAACTGTGTTTTCAATTGGTTTCTATGGGAAACTATATTTATGAGGAACCTGGTTGCAGTTCCTATGGCTTCCACTAGATATCAACAGTCTTTAGAAATTGATTGATGTTTTTCTTTTGAGAAATGAAGAAGTAGGGCTGTTCATTGTGAGTGTCAAGCCAAGTCGACTCTTCTGTGTAGCGCGGGTGACCAGGAGCTTGCTCCACGTTGTTTTTATCCGCTATTGAACACAGTATATTCCGTCTTAAATTTTTATTGATTATTTACATTTTAGGATATCTAAGGTTGGATTAGGAACGTTGTTTGAAATGTTTGGACCAAGTTTACAGGTAACTTATTAGATACTTTGTAGTCATGTTGGGCGAGTTGGAACCGGTGTATTTCTGAATCAAATGCGCCATATAATGGACATTTTGGGGATATAAAGAAGGAATTTATCAAACAAAAGGACCATTTGTGATGTTTCTGGGACCTTTTGGAGTGCCAACAGAAGAAGATCTTCAAAGGTAAGGCATTTTTTATATCGCTATTTCTGACTTTTGTGTCGCACCTGCCTGGTTGAAATATGTTTTTCATGTGGTGGTATGCGGGGCGCTGTCCTCAGATAATCGCATGGTTTGCTTTCGACGTAAAGCCTTTTTGAAATCTCACATGGCGGCTGGATTAACAACAAGTTAAGCTTTATTTTGATGTATTGCACTTGTGATTTTATGAAAGTTAAATATTCATAGTAATTTCATTTGAATTTGGTGCTCTGCAATTTCACTGGATGTTGTCAAGGTGTCCCACTGACCCGAATGAAGTTAAACATCCTGTCCATTGTCAACTTGTTTTCTGCAACAGTCTGGAATGCGAGTTCACTCAATGTAGCCCGGCGTTTGATTGTTTGGTCTGGACTCTGACGTGGCATTCTAGAAAGTCCCACAAAATTAACTGGTTAGGTGGCAAGGAATTAATGTATTTTCATTCAAAAGTAGTCGACAATGCTACATTTATGTCTCAAATTAGCTGAACACATCCTATATTCTAAACACTCACACACGTTTCTCTTATTGACCTTGCTTGCATTGGATGCATTGACATGGTGCCCCTTTGAGGAATTAGGATCTGCAAGTTTATAGCATCTTCCCATTCAGTTTATGGATGGGACAGCATAAGATGGAGACTCTGGGGTTTTGTCAACCGATTTTATTATAGATGCAAGTGCATGTTGGTCTGATCCTGATAGCTCCACCTTTACTTAAGTGAATGTATTATCCCATGCATAAAATGGATGTCTTGTGAGGAGTTTGTCTTTTTCTAATACCAGTCACTCTAAATATATGGACTAAATAAGATTTATTGTGCACAATTACAATTAGGCCTACATGGAGATAAATTAGTTGCTGGGGGATCACCCTGGTCTTGAGATGCTGCTGCATTTCTTGATGGAGTTTCAGCAAACAGATACTGTTTCTTTACCCTCTAGTCAGACAAATGGGTTTGGCTCACTCATATTTCCAACTGCTGTTGATAAGATACTATCACACTTTCAGCCCTGATCGGGCAGGGGCTTGCAAAGGAAGACTATTTCAGAAGTTGTGAAGAATTTGCCTTTCTTCTTGAACTTGCTCTTAAAGTGATGCAAAACTAGAAGAACAATTTCTTAATTACTTCATTCCCGGGTATTATCCGTCCTACTGTTGTTGTACAACTGGTTGTCCCTTCCAGGTATCTCCGGGAAGAGCCAGATCCTATTTGCTTTGGTCTTCACTACTCGTTACCTGGACCTCCTCAACTCCATCTCCCTCTACAACACCACAATGAAAGTAAGAGGATGGCAAGGCCTTAATACTGAGCCTTCGTTTCCTTCTCTCCATACCTCCAAACCACTGATAGTAGTGATTAACTGTTATGAGTTGGGCCAGGCGGAATCTGTGGAATCCCTTACAGAGTTGACTGCATAAGCAATTGACAACGCCATCACCAAATCTCTCTGGGGCTTCAGAAAAGTTCTCTCTCTGTAGATTTCATCTGGCCCTAGTCCTTATGAGAGACGGTCTAGACTGTGCTACTATTTTCTTCACAGCCCCATTAACATGGGATATGCTCATTTTCTCCCTCTCCTCTTCCCTGAAGGTGATCTACATTGGTTTTACCTGATCTACATGAAGTTCAAGGGCACCTACGATAGGAACAACGACAGCTTCCGAATGGAGTTCCTGGTGGTTCCTGTAGGGGGCCTCGCCTGCCTGGTCAACCATGACTTCTCTGTCCTAGCGGTTAGAGACATTTACATTACATATGAAGGAGAAACCCCTAGTTGATGGCTACTTAACCTATTCCGTATGTTCAGTTGTGAGAGAGCTGGCGGATGAAATTAATGGCTAATATACAGTGTTGCGTGTTTGTCTTTCTATCAGATCCTGTGGACATTCCCCATCTACATTTACATTTACATTTACATTTACGTCATTTAGCAGACGCTCTTATCCAGAGCGACTTACAAATTGGTGGATTCACCTTATGATATCCAGTGGAACAACCACTTACAATAGTACATCTACATCTTTTTTGGGGGGTGGGGGTTAGAAGGATTACTTTATCCTATCCCAGGTATTCCTTAAAGAGGTGGGGTTTCAGGTGTCTATGGAAGGTGGTGATTGACTCCGCTGTCCTGGCGTCGTGAGGGAGCTTGTTCCACCATTGGGGTGCCAGAGCAGCGAACAGTTTTGACTGGGCTGAGCGGGAACTGTGCTTCCGCAGAGGTAGGGGGGCCAGCAGGCCAGAGGTGGATGAACGCAGTGCCCTTGTTTGGGTGTAGGGCCTGATCAGAGCCTGAAGGTACGGAGGTGCCGTTCCCATCACAGCTCCGTAGGCAAGCACCATGGTCTTGTAGCGGATGCGAGCTTCAACTGGAAGCCAGTGGAGAGAGCGGAGGAGCGGGGTGACGTGAGAGAACTTGGGAAGGTTGAACACCAGACGGGCTGCGGCGTTCTGGATGAGTTGTAGGGGTTTAATGGCACAGGCAGGGAGCCCCGCCAACAGGGAGTTGCAGTAATCCAGACGGGAGATGACAAGTGCCTGGATTAGGACCTGCACCGCTTCCTGTGTAAGGCAGGGTCGTACTCTGCGAATGTTGTATAGCATGAACCTACAGGATCGGGTCACCGCCTTGATGTTAGCGGAGAACGACAGGGTGTCCAGGGTCACGCCGAGGCTCTTAGCACTCTGGGATGAGGACACAATGGAGTTGTCCACCGTGATGGCGAGATCATGGAAAGGGCAGTCCTTCCCCGGGAGGAAGAGCAGCTCCGTCTTGCCGAGGCTCAGCTTGAGGTGGTGATCCGTCATCCACACTGATATGTCTGCCAGACATGCAGAGATGCAATTCGCCACCTGGTTATCAGAAGGGAGAGGAGGGTTGAGGAGGCAGAATCAGGAGATTGGTTGGAGAAGGATTGAGCAGAGGGAAGAGATGATAGGATGGAAGAGGAGAGAGTAGCAGGAGAGAGAGAGCGAAGGTTGCGACGGCGCAATACCATCTGAGTAGGGGCAGAGTGAGTAGTGTTGGAGGAGAGCGAGAGGGAAAAGGATACAAGGTAGTGATCGGAGACTTGGAGGGGAGTTGCAGTGAGATTAGTAGAAGAACAGCATCTAGTGAAGATGAGGTCAAGCGTATTGCCTGCCTTGTGAGTAGGGGGGGACGGTGAGAGGGTGAGGTCAAAAGAGGAGAGGAGTGGAAAGAAGGAGGCAGAGAGAAATGAGTCAAAGGTAGACATAGGGAGGTTAAAGTCACCCAGAACTGTGAGGGGTGAGCCATCCTCAGGGAAGGAACTTATCAAGGCGTCAAGCTCATTGATGAACTCTCCAAGGGAACCTGGAGGGCAATAAATGGTAGGATGTTAAGCTTGAATGGGCTAGTGATTGTGACAGCATGGAATTCAAAGGAAGAGATAGACAGATGGGTCAGGGGAGAAAGAGAGAATGTCCACTTGGGAGAGATGAGGATTCACTCATCAACCCCAGTGGTGTGCCAGGCGTGTGGACTCTCTAGCTACATAATGGCATCAATTCTCTCAAAAACAAGAATTTGGTTGTTATTTGAATGGCAGGTGGCAGTTAAGATAATTGATCAGTAAACAAAAAGTCACTGGTTCAAATCCCCAAGAAGACTAAGTGAAAAGTCTGTCAATGTGCCCATGAGCAAGGCACTTAACAATAATTGCTTTGGATAACGGTGCCTACTAAAAACATTTTTATAGAAATATATTTAAGATTAACTGTGACAGTACAATTGAAGAACAACCCTGTGAGGCTAAAGTCTGAATGCTTGCTGACTTAGATAGTGACATTTGGACACGCTGTTTCATAACCTAGTGGTTGTTTCAGAGGGCTCTATATACCCTCCGTCCAGAAGAGGTTTCAGTCAGTGTGCCTATGTTATGAGGAAGCACCTGTTCCCTCAGTGTGGTGAATGGCATGGCTGGTTTCCTGTCTGTTACTGCTCATTACATAAATAATATCCGGTGTGGATACGTTCTACCACAAGGCCAAAATGTTCCCACTTTGTCTGTTATTTTAGTTTAATCATCATTCATTTGTATGTTAATCTATGCTTCTGTCCATCCATACATCAACATCAGTTTATGACAAATGATATGACAATGTAAACGATTATTGCAAATTTAGTTACTTGTTCAACAAATCATTAAAGACCTGCCACTGCTACCTCTTATTGTGAATGTGACTGAGCAAGTTTTAGGCAAATATTTTCAGATCAGCGTAGCTCAGCTAAGAAAAGTGTCGACCCATTGTTATTTTGATATTACCTTTGTAGGTGACATACAGTTGAAGTCGGAAGTTTACATACACCTTAGCCAAATACATTTAAACTCAGTTTTTCACAATTCCTGACGTTTTTAATCCGAGTACAAATTCCCTGTTTTAGGTCAGTTAGGATCACCACTTTATTTTAAGAATGTGAAATGTCAGAATAATAGAGAGAATGATTTATTTCAGCTTTAAATGCTTTCATCACATTCCCAGTGGGTCAGAAGTTTACATACACTCAATTAGTATTTGGTAGCAATGCCTTTAAATTGTCGTGGGTCAAACATTTTGGGTAGCCTTTCACAACCTTCCCACAATAAGTTGGGTGAATTTTGACCCATTCCTCCTGACAGAGTTGGTGTAACTGAGTCAGGTTTGTAGGTCTCCTTGCTCGCACACGCATTTCCAGTTCTGCCCACACATTTTCTATAGGATTGAGGTCAGGGCTTTGTGATGGCCCCTCCAATACCTTGACTTTGTTGTCCTTATGCCATTTTGCCACAACTTTGGAAGTATGTTTGGGATCATTGTCCATTTGGAAGACCCATTTGCGACCAAGCTATAACTTCCTGACTGATGTCTTGAGATGTTGCTTCAATATATCCACATAATTTTCCTACCTCATGATTCCATCTATTTTGTGAAGTGCACCAGTCCCTCCTGCAGCAAAGCACCCCCACAACATGATGCTGCCACCCCCGTGCTTCACGGTTGGGATGGTGTTCTTCGGCTTGCAAGCATCCACCTTTTCCTCCAAACTTAACAATGGTCATTATGGGCAAGCAGTTCTATTTTTGTTTCATCAGACCAGAGGACATTTCTCCAAAAAGTATGATCCTTGTCCCCATGTGCAGTTGCAAACCATAGTCAGCTTTTTTATGGAGGTTTTGAAGCAGTGGCTTCTTCCTTGATTAGCGGCCTTTCAGGTTATGTCGATATAGGACTCATTTTACTGTGGATATAGATACTTTTGGACCTGTTTCCTCCAGCATCTTCAAAAGGTCCTTTGATGTTGTTCTGGGATTGATTTGCACTTTTCACACCAAAGTACATTCATCTCTAGGAGACAGAAAGCGTCTCCTTCCTGAGCGGTATGACGGCTGATTGGTCCCATGGTGTTTATACTTGCGTACTATTGTTTGTACAGATTAACATGGTACTTTCAGGCGTTTGAAAATTGCTCCCAAGGATGAACCAGACTTGTGGAGGTCTACAATTTCTTTTCTCAGGTCTTGGCTGATTTCTTTAGATTTTCCCATGTTGTCAAGCAAGTAGGCACTGAGTTTGAAGGTAGGCCTTGAAATACATCAACAGGTACACCTCCAATTGACTCAAATGATGTCAATTAGCCTATCAAGCTGTTAAAAGGCACAGTCAACTTAGTGTATGTAAACTTCTGACCCACTGGAATTGTGATACGGTGAGTTATAAGTGAAATAATCTGTCTGTAAACAATTGTTGGAAAAATGTATTGTGTCATGCACAAAGTAGATGTCCTAACCAACTTGCCAAAACTATACTTTGTTAACAAGAAATTTGTGTATTGTTTGAAAAACAAGTTTTAATGACTCCAACCTAAGTGTATGTAAACTTCCAACTTCAACTGAAACTCAAGAAAACAACAAGTATTTTTTAATGTATATCTTTGGTATATGGTCTGTGTAATGCACAGTTGGATATCAGTATTTGATATTTGTAATCAGTGCACTAAATCTGCACTAAATATTTTTGCATTGGGCCAGGTTTTGTCTTGTAAGCAGTCCGATGAGCAGTCACTTGGCACAGAGTCTGCTGAGGTTTCAGTAAGTCTGTGCTGCCATGACCAGCATGTAGGCTGAGGTTTTTGTATTGGTGTATATCACTGTGGCTGCCCCCATACACAGTGACACACACCATTACAAAAACCCACGTCAAATGCTCTCACAGTAAAGGTAATGTATTTATTTGAAACATGTTTTTCATTTGCAGTCAAAATTTGACGTTTGTCGAAACATCTATATGTGACAAATAATTCTACTTTAAAATGTCAATATGTCACTTTTTTTATCCAGCCAATTCAATGTTTTTCCAAATATGATGAAAGAATCTAGTTCAAAGTTATGAACATAATTTTTAAAGAAAAGCGAGAATGTTTACGTGCAGACAGAATTCAATGGTTGTTCCAAATATGACATAAAAAGGAAAAGCATGAGACCAGCTAGTTTAAGATTATGGATTGTTTAATCTTAAGATTAAATATTCAACATAGCCCATTGTCATTATATCCAGAATTCATATAAGGTGTATTCAGAACATTCTAATATGATCCATCACTTAATACAGAGTCAGGAGAGGTAACCACTTGTGCTGAGGTTTTTGTACTGGTGTATATCATTGTGGCCCCCAGTGTACACAGTGATACATGCCAGTACAAAAACTCATGCCACATAATGACACCCTCAATAAAACCATTTGTTATTTTATCTCCAACATTGACACCATAGTTTTCCCCAATAAACTTTCATTAACAATCAACTTTAAAAAAACTAGCATAATAGAATTGGAAATCATGTTTATGCACAAACTGGTTTTCCACTTCATACCAACTTTATGTCCAATTCTCATAGATAAATGTTTCTCCTTAATTAACAGATGATAAATATGTTGATGAAACAGTATAATTAAAGAACTACTATGAATATATCAAGCATGGTGAACCAAACGTATGAGGAACACACACTACGCTCTTCATCTAGTTTCGCCCCTAATATACACTCTAAGCTCAGCATCAGTGTTAGAGAGGGGGAAGAGTTTTTGTCATGGGCTGTATCACTGTGGCCGTTATTCTGCACTGTGATACATCCCTGTACAAAAACCCCTCTCCTGTCTAGACTGGGAATTTACACTGTAGTGAGGGCAGCTGTGTGAAACATCAGACATCGTTGCCTTTTCTCTCAATATCAAAAGGAAGCATCTGTTGTGTTCTGTACAACATTGTTTCCCAACAATTCATTATGAACAATATGGTTTAACGTCTTTATGGAGGAAACATAAAAGTGTCTCATCAATCGTTGATATAGCCTACCAACTAACCTCAGATGGATCACTTGACATTGCTATACCTGTATATCAGTAGTTGGCGAAATAGAATGTTTCTAAATGATGTTACAGTAGAAGGAATACTCTTTGGACTAAGGCAGTGTTTGATATGACTATAATAGGAGACTTGGTATTTGATACCTCCTGTAAATAAAGCTATATGTCTGGACAACTTGATAACCATGATTGTTACATCTGAAATGTCAGGATAGACCACCTTTAAAGAGTGCTACTGTATATTTATATGGACAGGCATGTCAGAAAAACAAACATGATTGTCATACAACATTTTGGCTAAAAACAGCACAGTAGGAATCAGTATGAAATCAGAAACATAGGACACAATAGCAGAATAGCAACCAATACTGTAATGGAGAAAATGAAGATGAGAATTTGACCATTCAAATTCATAGCAGTGAAATGCTCTCCCATATGGGTCCAGAGTGTAGTCAGGGTGCAGACAGTACAATCCTGTCAACCCTCATGTCCATGGAGAGGTTTTTGTATTGATGTTTATCACTGTGGCCATTCCCATACACAGTGACTCACACCATTACAAAAACCCATGTCACATACAGCCACAGAATCCTCTCAGTAAAACTCACTGAAACCTACAATGTCTCCATGTGGACAATGATTTTTCCAATCCTACATCATTTACAACAACCATTGAAGCTCAATTCAAGCAAATTTTTAGATCACATGATTTACAGCGTACAGAAAATAGTTGTTCCCCAGTGTATGCCTGCTTTAAAGTTTTTAATGTTGAGATTTCTTTGTCTGAAGTAGGCCTGAAGAGTATGGACATTTGTTTGAGTTGATAATGTGTATAAATGTACCAGCACGTTTAGGTTAGCTGCCTATAGACAATCAGAATGTATATGTCTGTGTTCCTTAGCTGTCAGCACTCTCACACTCTGTGCTTGGTAGAGGTGGTAGGTTTTTGTCATGGACTGTATCATTGTGACCCGCTATATGGCACAGTGGTTTAACCCTGTACAAAAACCTCCCCACCACTCTGTGCAGGGCCAAAGATGGAATAAACATGTGTGTCACGGTTGTCGTAAGGAGAAGTGGACCAAAGTGCAGCGTGTGTGTCATTCAACATTTTATTTTCACTGTGAAACTTTGCAATACATACACAAATACACTGAACGAACAAAAACAACAAACCGTGATGCAGAGTAGAAACATACACTAACTTAGAAATAATCTCCCACAAACCCAGATGTAAAAAAACCCTACTTAAGTATGATCTCCAATTTGAGACAACGAGGACCAGCAGCCTCTAATTGGAGATCATCCCAAACAAAACCCAACATAGAAATAGAAAACTAGAACCTGACAACATAGAAATAGAAAACATAGAATAGAACAAAGAACTACAAATCTCGAATGCCCACCCAAATCACACCCTGGCCTAACCAAAATAGAGAAACAAAACGTCTCTCTCAGGTCAGGGCGTGAAAATGTGCAACTTTTCAAAACAACCATAACATGATTTACTGATTTTAATCTGATGAACAGTATGTCAAATGATGTTTTACTACTTATAACTATTTTATTAGTTTGGGCTTTCAGCTTTTGTTCTGTCAGGCATTTTGACCATAACAAGGATTAAAGAACCTTGCTGGGACAGTTTTATAGACAGTGATTAAATTCATTTTTAGTTCTTATATAAAATGTAAAAATACTGCTTTTTTTATTTAAAACAAATACATTCTGTTGTCGGAATCCAATAGTTGGAGTAGCTGTTTAAATGTTTTATCTTGTAATTGCATATGAGATAGTAGGTAGCCATTTCCACTACAGTGGTTTTTGTTAAGGCGTGCAACACTGTGCCCCCGTAGTTATCACGATGACACACACCCATACAAAAACCTCTCCACACACCAGAGACCAATACATCTATCAGGTACCTGTCATATCTCCCTGGAGTCATCACAAATCTCTCTGATTCAATAAATGATCTTATTTTTACCTTGGAAATTTGTCTTTAGCCACTAGAGTTGATCTTGTCAGATTTTATAATCCAA
Source organism: Salmo trutta (assembly GCF_901001165.1). Classification (NCBI taxonomy): domain Eukaryota; kingdom Metazoa; phylum Chordata; class Actinopteri; order Salmoniformes; family Salmonidae; genus Salmo; species Salmo trutta. Next base: position 62,758,939 of record NC_042957.1, on the reverse strand, counting down.
ATGTATATGAAGAAATGCCAATCCGTTCTCACCGTCCGTTGTGGATGAAGGATAGAGTGCACAGATGAGCATATATAATTATAAAACTTAAAGAGTGAGTTGTGCATCATCTCTTTAGGTTGTAAAATAAATGTTCTTTGCACTACAGGAATATGAATGAGAATTTGTAAGAATGTGGAGTGTTACGTGTTATTGTACAGTATTGAGAGGTCATACTGTAGAACAGTGGTACTCTAAGAAGGGGCAGTGACCCCTAGGTGGGTGACAGAGGTATTGCGTGTGCATATGTGGCGTAGTTTTGACCTGCTGGTTTTGGAGTAGCTGCCCCAGCAATTTCAGTCACAGTGCCTCTCAAGCACAATAATAAACAGCAGAGTGTTCTGATCTCAGACTCTTGGCCTCTAAGAACTGGGTGCTTGTGGAGATGTCCTCAGTCAAGGTGAACTGGCCTTTCAGGGAGTCTAGGTAGTCTGGTGCATCTCTTGAACCAGACTTATTTCTCCTAATCCACTCCAGAGCTTTGCCTGGTTTCTGCCTTATCCAGTTCATGTAGTAGCTTGTCATGTCAAACCCAAAGATTTTACTGGACAATTTAACAGTTTCACCTGAGAAGGTGACTGATCCATCTCATCACAGCAAACTCATGCAAACATTACAGCGGTCATTCAAAAAATTATTAATTCAACAAATGTAACTTTTCTGGTGAAAATGTACTGGATTCATACTCACCCAATATTCATACTAGTGTAAAAAATACCAAACCCACAGGTATTCATAATCTGGTTTCTGAAATATCATATAACTCTGGCATTGGGCTATTCAACTTATCACCTGTAGGTTCTACACCTATCACTGAAATTGTTTTACCATTTATTACACAATGCATAGGATAGACTTTTTCCATCTTATCCATCATTTCATTCCATATTCAAAAAGAGTGATATTGAATAGCACTAGAGATCAAATCAAAGCTGTCATAACACCTGAAATGTCAAACACTGATCTGTTTCACCTGTCATTGTGATTGTCTCCACCCCCTCCACTTGTCGCCCATCTTCCCCATTATCCCCTGTGTATTTATACCCATGTCTGTCTGTGCCAGTTAGTCTTGTTTGTTCAAGCCTCCCCAAACTACCCTCAGCCAAGGAGAAGGCCCAGCTTATGGTGCAGCACGTCTTCCGGATCCAACCCTTCGCTGCCTAGGCTTGAACAAACAAGATGAACTGGCACAGACAGACAGAAAACACAGGTATAAATACACAGGGGATAATGGGCGACACCTGGAGGGGGGGGTGGAGACAATCACAAAGACAGGTGAAACAGATCAGGGTGTGACATGAAAATTGTATATGCAACCAATAAACTTTGATTTGATCTCCAGGACTTTTCAACATCATTTTCTCAAAATAATACTTACTGTATTATATGTGGCAGAGATGAGGGCCAGTCTATTATTATGGTAAAAAAATACTTCCTTCATGGTGTGACTTCAGATTTCCACTAGATGATAGTGTTTAGCTGGTTTACAAGATCTGCTGTCTTCAAGCTCCCTGTAGTTGTTAGCAGAAGAAGCCTCATGCGCTGAATACAAGTGTTGCTGTGAATAGCAGCTCTGATGCCTGGCAGCCTGTTAGTCTCCAGTAGCATTTACACACATAGTAAGTGACCTGTATTGAAGTCAGTGGTTCACAACATTTTTTTAAATGTGGTACACCTTGATGGGATATATAATTCTGTGGCACACCTAAAACTTCCCTATTGATTTATTTAGTGGTTAAAACCTCTCTCATCTGATCCATACTGCAAATCATTTATTTTCTGTGACAAATGTTTTCTATCGATGAAATAGGGTTTGTTTGAAATATTTTTCAGTTTCTTACTCATGCTGGTGAATTTGTGTGTACCCCTTTAAAATCCTTAATCGATTGACCTGTGTGTCAATGTAATTAACATAATACAACAATCTAAATCTGTCAGTTTAAGATAGAGGGAAGAACTACACTGTTTGTATTCTGCCATATTCCCAGTCACCTTGCCATGGTTTAATGCAGTAGTTTGCGCTTTCAGTTTTGTGTGAATGTTACCATCTATCCACGGTTGTAGAATAATAGTGAAGACATCAAAACTATGAAATAACACATGGAATCATGTAGTAACCAAAAATGTGTTAATCAAAATATATTTTAGATTCTTCACAGTAGCCACCCTTTGCCTTGATGACAGCTTTGCACACTCTTGGCATTCAGTCAACCAGCTTCATGAGGAATTCTTTTCCAACAGTCTTGAAGGAGTTCCTACATATGCTGAGCACTTGTTGGCTGCATTTCCTTCACTCAGCGTTCATCCCAAACCATCTCAATTGGGTTGAGGTCGGGTGATTGTGGAGGCCAGGTCATCTGATGCAGCACTCCATCACTCTCCTCCTTGGTCAAATAGCCCTTACACATCCTGGAGGTGTGTTTTGGGTCATTGTCCTGTTGAAAAACAAATGATTGTCCCACTAAGTTTAAACCAGATGGGATGGCATATCACTGCAGAATGCTGTGGTAGCCATGATAGTTAACCCTTGTGTGGTGTTCATATTTTTGTTATTCATCCAATGTTCGCAGGTCTGATGGACCCACAACATTATTCGGTTTTTAAAACAATATAGCCACAACAATTTACATAAAAATACTTAATTCTTAATACTTAGATGTTGACATATCAATAACCAGCAATACAGACAGCATACATGGTTAATATTTGCCATTTACCTATGCTAGATAACATTTAGCAATAAAAGTGCTATTCGTTCTACATTTTTTACATACAATGTTTTATGGAAATTATAAATTAGCCCCATTGAACATAAATTAAAGCCGGTCTACACACCACATGAGGGACATATTTTGTGTGTGTTGCAAATGCATTTCTTGTATTTGATGCATGTGTACTGTGTCTTCCTGTCCTTCTTGGGTCCACACACATCACAGCGCTTGTTCTTGTTGCTACGAGCTGCAATCTAGAATGATGAAAACACTTAGTTCAGGAATTTTACCAACATTTCACTCACTCACTCACTCACTCACTCACTCACTCACTCACTCACTCACTCACATATATAGTTACAGCAGGCCAAGGTAGGAGAGTCAGACACACACATGCAACATCACTCACACTTACTTCCGGTATTGGAGTTGTTGGTTCTGTGGGTCGGGCAGATGGGGAACCAGCATCCCCCTCCTGAATCCTCCTCACGGGTGTCCTTGGGATATGTTGCCTCCTCTGGAGGTTGAGGTCTTACCAATGCCTTGCCCAGCTCTTCGAGAAAGAGCTGTCACTTCTGGAGCTTCCCTCTGTTCCAATCTGGGTTCAACGCCATCCAAATGACAATTGCGTTGTACGCCGAGATGTCCAAGATGTTGAATATCTCAAGTGGCCAGTGTAGGGTTCTTCTTTTGCAGCTGTAGCCAGTCACCAGCTTGTCTAAATTGTCCACCCCTCCTTTTGTGGCATTGTAATCCATTATGATTTCTAGTTTTTGATGTTCCTGGCCACAGATTCTCCCATTCCTATGCAGCGTTCCTATGCAGCGCACCACATTTTTGCCTTTCTTTGGCACGTAGAACACTAGGGGCGTGTCGGCCGTTAACACAAACTTAGAGGAATTGATAGGTCTGTTCCGTATATTCAACAGTTGAGGTAGTGTTCCTACCATTGTCAGCTCCCTCTTGAGGAGCTCCTGTCCCAGCTTGTGCGAAATAAAAAAGTTATCACGTGATGTTGTGGTCAGAGTCCCTGTGTCACATCCAGAACAACTCACATCCCTTGGTTCTTCTCAGGGGCTCCTCCATCTGACTTCCCCTTATATACTTACAAGTTCCACACATATGATGAAGCAGCATCACAGGCAGCCCAGATATTGATTCCACATTTTGCGGGTTTAAACAGTATGTACTGCCTGAAGGGGCAGCAGCCACTAAATGGCATAAGCTGCTCATTAACAGTACTGTTGGGCCCAGGGTTGTAAAACAGGGGACCTAATTGTTTCACTCTGACCTGATTGCAGATAGCTTGTCTTTCTGCTGCCGAGCTGGTCTGGTGTCTCGGTTTTTGAAGCGGGTAATCCTGAAAATAATCTGGAAGTTTTCCAGAGACATTGTTACACGGAAAACTTCTCTGCCAGTGTATTCTGTGGATTCCCCTTGGGATATGAAAACGCCAGCAGGGATAAGAACACCAAAGTATGCATTTAAATGAGTCCAAAAACACGTCTTCCCTGCAAATTAGTGCAGTCCAGAATAATTTTCTGGGTGGTGTCTGGGATGAACAGTTCAAAATAATACCTTTTGTCCTGCACATGAGTAACCACCATCCGCGTCTGCCCTGGTTGCATCCTTATCACATTGGCAGCCATGCGGGGTGGCTCATTCCTTGGGCAAGAAGACCATTCAATTAAAAAAAATGTTGACATCCATATTTCTCCTCCTTCAGGCTGCTGATGAGCTGGTTGCTGACGGGCTGGTCCTGGGGCTGGCTGCTGACGGGCTGGTCCTGGGGCTGGCTGCTGACGGGCTGGTCCTGGGGCTGGCTGCTGACGGGCTGGTCCTGGGGCTGGCTGCTGACGGGCTGGTCCTGGGGCTGGCTGCTGACGGGCTGGTCCTGGGGCTGGCTGAGGGTTAATCTCATCCTCTTCTTCCAACTCACTATCAGACTCCGAATTGACAGAGACATGATCCTCATATTTGGAAGATGCTCCTTCCACACTAGCTTCTCTCCACACTAGCTTCTCTCTCCTTTTTGCCATACTGATTGATTGTGGTAAGGAGCCACACATGCAAAGCTATTTATTTGTTGTTTCCCTCCCCCAATTTGCACCTGGCTGGGGTAGAGTGTGGGAAAATACTGAATTGTTTACAATGTATCGAAATAATGTATTGAAATAACATTGTGAAGGTTCCTGCAAGATATTGTGTAGTTTCACACACTACAAAGGGTAAAGAGTACAAGAAAAGCGGGGGATAGGCAGACAGGCAGGGAGACAGACAGGTTCTTGGTGCTGTGTTGAAAAAGCAGGTCCAGGGAGGAGGAAGACAGAGTGAAGGCACACAGCAAATATTTTTGTTACATTTTTACTTGTTTTCACCTACACACGCACACTTTTCCACGCTTTTATAAACCTCGGGTGCAGTGGACCCAAACACCACATATGTAATATACTGTAAATGTGTGTAGGGGGGTTGAACAGTGTGCATTAAATGAAAATGTGTTATTTTACATGCTCGCACATCTGAGCTATCTTTTTTGCAAGTGCATGGTAACAGTTGAATAAAATGAGAAAAAAGAAGAAACGCGCACACTGCTCTTGATAGTATCACTGCTCTTTAATAAGCTTTACGTATCGGCCTCACAGCCTTCGTCAGAGCTTTTGTGAGTTAAAAAAAAAGCACCCTTATGTAGACCTAGCCCCACCCACATCCGGAACGGTACTGTATACAGCGGTGTTTGTCAGACGAGTAGACATCCCGAAAATCGCATAGCGTCCCAATGGATTGGCTACAAGATGAGACTCTCATAAACAGCATTAACACAATGGTGTTTTCCATTTGTTCTACGACGCCCACAAGTCTCACAAAGGTAACCTGGTACCGGTTAAAAAATTCATGGAAGTATGGAACTATTGTTGTGCCAACAAAAACAAAAGGGGTTAAATGTAAAAAAATATATATATCTAAAACATTATGAGCTTTCTTATACACTATATATACAAAAGTATATGGATACCCTTCAAATAAGTGGATTTCGCTATTTCACCCACACCCGTTGCTGACAGGTGTCACGACATGGCCCTTTGGGGTGTATATCGTGGCTCCACCCCTCTCCCTCTCCTCACCATAAGTCTTATGACTTTACGACAGGTCATAAATACCTGGTAGAAACTGCCATGCAGTATTGAGGGAAAGAGTCTACCAGCACAAAGAGCTTCTCTTTGTTCAAAACTCCTAATTCACAAAATGTGAAGACTAAACAATATTTATATTTTTGAGAATGTTGGAATGGTCCGTGGACACTTAAGGGACAGTCATGTCAAGTGTGTTTCATTTGGTGACATCATGAAGGACAGGAAACACACATAACTATGTCTCTTAAAGTGTACATTTCCCAGCTGTCTGGTTAACATATAAATATTGTGAAACGTATGTGATTAAACATGAAACTATTTGTTAAAAGATGTATTGTAAAGTTAAATGAGAGTATGGATTGTCATTGGCCACACCCCCGTGAGCCCAGACATCACATTAGGCGTTATAGAACCACCCCTTTTTCCACAGAGTATAAAACCCATTTCCTACAAAATATACATTGAATCAGAGAACGCCGGGACAGAGTCCCCACGTTGGTTTGGCTACAATTCTACAGACCATTAGACCATTCAGCTGTAGTTTTGGCTACACGGCTGGAAATGGTTAACCTCTTGCATCTAGACGTTCCGCTAGCGGAACCCCATTCCGCCAGCGGAACCCCTAGCCAACAGCCAATGGCATCGCATGGCGCGAAATACAAAACCAACTAAAATACCACAATTCAATTTTCTCAAACAATCAACTATTTTACACCATTTTAAAGATAAGACTCTCGTTAATCTAACCACATTGTCCGATTTCAAAAAGGCTGTCACGTCCTGGCCAGTATATAAGGTTAATTGTTTTGTAGTTTGGTCAGGGCGTGGCAGGGGTATTTGTTTTATGTGGTTCAGGGTGGTGTGTTTGGTTAAAGGGTGTTTGATTTAGTATTTCCGGGGTTTTGGTTTATAGTCTATGTTTATGTATTTCTATGTCTAGTCTGGTGAGTGTGTTTCTATGTTGTGTTGATTGGGGTTGGGACTCTCAGTTGAAGGCAGGTGTTGTCTATCTGCCTTTGATTGAGAGTCCCATATATTAGGGTGTGTTTGTTTGTTATTCGTGGGTGATTGTTCTGTGTTGAGCCTTCGGCTTTGCCAGACTGTTTGTTGTTCGTTCGTTAGTTATCGTGGTTTTGTTCCTTTTGTATTCATTTTTTGAAAATAAATAATATTCAAGATGAGCATACACGTACCTGCTGCGTTTTGGTCCTCCTTCACCGACGACAACCGTGACAGAATCACCCACCACCAAAGGACCAAGCAGCAGAGGAAGGAGCAGACGGCGTTCGAGTTGGACTGGCGGGAGAAGTGGACTTGGGAGGAAATTCTGGACGGGGCCGGACCTTGGCATCAGGCTGGGGTTTATCAGCGCCCGCAGTGGGAAATTGAGGCAGCCAAGGCGGAGAGGCGATGGTACGAGGCCAGAGACGCGCTGAGGGAGAAGCACGAGAGGCACCCCCAATAATTTTTTTGGGGGGGGCTCACGGGTAGTTTGGCTAGGCGAAGGAAGAGCCGGAAGCCAGCTACCCGTGGTTATATGGAGGAGCGTATGGGGTGGAGAGCGCTATGTTTCGCTGAGAAGCGCACTCTCACCCATACGCACGCACAGTCCGGTGCGAGTTATTCCAGCCCCTCGCAGGTGCCGTGCTAGAGCGGGCATCCAGCCTGGTAGGAGGATGCCTGCACAGCGCATCTGGTCGCCGGTACGCCTCCGAGGACCAGGCTACCCAACTCCCGCTCTACGCACGGCTACCATCAGGCCCCTGCACAGCCCAGTCTGCCCTGTACGAGCACCCCGCTCGTACAGGGCTACTAGTTCCATCCAGCCAAGGCGGGTTGTGCAGGAGGTAAGATCTAGACCGGCTGTGCGCCTCCATAGCCCTGGGTTTCCAGCTCCTGTCTCTCGTGCGGACCCGGAAGTGCGTCCACCCAGTCCGACTCGTCCTGTTCCCGCTCCCCGCACTAAACTGCAAGTGCGTAAACCCAGCCTCGCCAGTCAACAGTCGTCAGAGCTGCCCGCCAGTCAACAGTCGTCGGAGCTGCCCGCCAGTCAACAGTCGTCGGAGCTGCCCGCCAGTCAACAGTCGTCGGAGCTGCCCGCCAGTCAACAGTCGTCGGAGCTGCCCGCCAGTCAACAGTCGTCGGAGGTGCCCGCCAGTCAACAGTCGTCGGAGCTGCCCGCCAGTCAACAGTCGTCGGAGCTGCCCGCCAGTCAACAGTCGTCGGAGCTGCCCGCCAGTCAACAGTCGCCGGAGTGGTCAGACTGCGCTGAACTGCCGGAGTGGCCAGACTGCGCTGAACTGCCGGAGTGGCCAGACTGCGCTGAACTGCCGGAGTGGCCAGACTGCGCTGAACTGCCGGAGTGGCCAGACTGCCCTGAACTGCCGGAGTGGCCAGACTGCCCTAAACTGCCGGAGTGGCCAGACTGCCCTGAACTGCCGGAGTGGCCAGACTGCCCTGAACTGCCGGAGTGGCCAGACTGCCCTGAACTGCCGGAGTGGCCAGACTGCCCTGAACTGCCCGAGTGCCCACACTGCCCAGACTGTCCCGAGTGGCCAGACTGCCCAGACTGTCCCGAGTGGCCAGACTGCCCAGACTGTCCCGAGTTGCCAGACTGCCCAGACAGCCTGGAACGGCCTGAGCCGGAGCCACCTCCAAAAATAGGTGGGTTGGGGAGGGGGGGTGTAGCACAGTGCCGTCGTTGACGGCAGCCACCCTCCCTTCCCTCCCTTTAGTAAGGGGGAATTTTTCTTTTGGGTATTGTTTGGGGTTATTTTTTTTTGTTAAGGTGCTTCCGGGGTAGCACCTTTAAGGGGGGGGTACTGTCACGTCCTGGCCAGTAAATAAGGTTAATTGTTTTGTAGTTTGGTCAGGGCGTGGCAGGGGGTATTTGTTTTATGTGGTTCAGGGTGGTGTGTTTGGTTAAAGGGTGTTTGATTTAGTATTTCCGGGGTTTTGGTTTATAGTCTATGTTTATGTATTTCTATGTCTAGTCTGGTGAGTGTGTTTCTATTTTGTGTTGATTGGGGTTGGGACTCTCAGTTGAAGGCAGGTGTTGTCTATCTGCCTTTGATTGAGAGTCCCATATATTAGGGTGTGTTTGTTTGTTATTCGTGGGTGATTGTTCTGTGTTGAGCCTTCGGCTTTGCCAGACTGTTTGTTGTTCGTTCATTAGTTATCGTGGTTTTGTTCCTTTTGTATTCATTTTTTGAAAATAAATAATATTCAAGATGAGCATACACGTACCTGCTGCGTTTTGGTCCTCCTTCACCGACAACAACCGTGACAAAGGCTTTACAGCGAAAGCAAAACATTAGATTATGTCAGGAGAGTACCCTGCCAAAAATAATCACACAGCCATTTTCACCAAAACCAAAACCACAGCTAAATGCAGCACTAACCTTTGATGATCTTCATCAGATGACACTCCTAGGACATTATGTTATAATCTTTATAAAACCAGGAGAGTCTTTCAGCATCTCCTGCAAATTCTCTGGGTTTTCTATATATTCTTACTGTCCTCACTGGATATGACAAGCTGAAAGGAAGAGCAATGCAGGATATTGGTTATACATGCAGTACTTCCACTGTAGATTCACTGAAGAGCAAGATCAGTTCTAGTTATAACAGCTCCAGCAGTACAGTGTTTCTACAAGGGAACAACTTCCAGACTGAAGACATAGCTGTGTATTATTGTGCTCGGTGGACACAGTGATGCAGACCACCATCAGAGCTGTACAAAAACACTTCCTCCAGGGATTCATTGTATACCAGGACTCATTAAATTACACAGAACAGAGATATTTTTCAATATCAAATGTTTAAATGAATATAAGCCCTACTGGCGGTGCTGGAAATTAATATCTTAATTGTTTGCCAATTATACTCCTTCCAGCCTGATAAGACTTCAGACCTTAATGGTATTCTAACGGATGTCTATCAAACATTCAATAAACTCATTCATGATCTATTACATGTTTGTAATCATTCATATGATAAAGGTGACCTCACCAATACTGAACAATAAGCTAAGCTCTGTATTATCAAAAAGATACAAAGAACAAATAATATGTTATAAATAAAAATGTATACAACATAAAAACTGGAGACTATTAACACAGTTGTGACTAGTTGGAGTACAGCTAGGTTAGGAGAGCATTTTATCTAACCCTAACCCTTTTCCTAACCTTAACCTAATTCTCCCAAACTGCTACAGTATGTTAATTCTAACCTGCTGTATAAGTTCTCCTAACGTGCTGCATAAATTATCCTAACCCGCTGTGTAAATTCTCCTAATCTGATACAAAAAAGTCACTTCCGGTCATAGCTGTATACCATCTAGTCAAAACTCATTAACACTTCTGAGTTATGATACCAAAAACATTGGCAGAGTGTAAAACTCATTGTATCACAGTCCTGCCTAACATAATCCATCAGTATAAGTCTATCTTTTTACATGGACTACACAGAGTATTTATAGCTTCCAAAGTTATTAAATAAATTCATTTCTACTGATATCCCCATTAATTTAATGTCTGTCCTCTACCTATGCAAATTTCAACTAGCCCCTCTTCCTTTTTCTACCTCCTCCATATATAAAACCTCTTTGTATCTGAGAGTCCTAGTACATCCTTCTGAGTCCTGGAGAGTAGAGAAGAGCAGCTCCCAACAGCTCAGCTTCAACACAAATCATATTCCCTGCATCTCTGCTGCTGCTGCTGGCAGCTGTCTCCTGTGAGTCTCTCTGGATTTTGGTTGATAAACATTTTAATGCAACTAGTAGACTTTTGTATGCCGTACATATTCATGTTGTCAATATGTTGCTGTTTCAATTTAACAGGTGTACGGAGTGATGTACTCACTCAGTCAGCCTCTTTGACTGTCCAGCCATGTCAATGACCATCTCCTTTAAGGTCTCATATTCAGTTACTAGTTTTACTACATCCTGGATTCGACAACCTGCAGGGAAAATTGGAGTGGATTGGATATATCAATAATGCTTAACCCTCTTGCTGTGTTCCCTTCGAATTAGACCGATTTACAAGTTTTCATTTAAGCTGATTGTCATAAGGTTCCATGACTTTGTCCACACAGGGCATCTGAACACACATTTTGGGTGTTTTATTTAACTTTTGTACACCTGTGGTGTTCCCGGTCAAAAATGACCGGTCATTAGATATTAATGGGTGAGACTACAATTAGTGTATAAAATTGAGTTCAGGCACATGCCCATTCATCAGATAGACACGCTTCCTCTCCCAGACCCCCACATGCATGTGTGTTTGAGCACACACACACACACACACACACACACACACACACACACACACACACACACACACACACACACACACACACACACACACACACACACACACACACACACACACACACACACACCACTCCCTTCTTGGCTTCCATGGAAACCCCCACAGGAACCTTTCCCCAAAATTATCTTTCCCCCCACGGGAACCACACCTGTTGGTATTCCCCCCAAAAATTGCAACATTGATTCAATAATATGTAGAACTGGTATATAAAGCTTTTTTGAGGACCTGCTCACAATTCATTCTGTGGCAGCACAATGACCAAGCGATGTACTGTATGTGAGGCTCTTGATCATATCTTTGATTATGACGCTGGTGAGGAGGAGAGAGTCCTTGTTAAACTTTGACACTACGAAGTCTGTGATAAATAGCACAATATGTTTCATCTGAGTATTTGTTATAGTCAAAATAATCCATACATTATGCTTTTTTTTACTCAAAAACAAGTTGAATGAGCTCAGGTCAATGAGGCCTACAGGCCATAAATGGCAAATATAATGTTCACAATAACTTAAGTTGATTAAAACATCTAACACAACATTAGGTGATAATATATGAATTATTATGGATTTATAATCAGCTATAATGGGGTGGTCATTTTGGACCAGGAAACAGAATTAATTAAGATGAAACGAACACAACAGGAGGGTTAAAGCACCAGTTACAAACATTCACTGAAACACAAGTTCAGCATCACCAGAGATACTTCCAGCAACACGTTGTTCTTAAAAGGACATAGTCTTCAGGCTGTTGACACAGCTGTGTATTATTGTGCCAGACCTGTACAAAAACCCAATCTGTGGGTAGATCATGTTAATGGACTCATGAGCACAGAGATGTACAGATGTAGGATCTTAATTTAAGTCAGTTTGCTACATCAGGAAAAAAATCGTGCAGCAACATGAAATGCACATTATTATTTGGATTATAATTAATGAACGTTTTTGAAGGGGTTGTTAAACCTTCGTAAGCAAAAATTAAGTCTGAAATTCCAAAGAGGAAATAACAACCTGCACAAGCCTTTTAAAACCTCAAATACACTACACTTTTTACATTTCCACTTTTTAAAGTTCTCCTGCAACAGGGTGATCAAATTAAGATCCTACATCTGTGGTGTACTTCTCAATTTCAATGTTATGTCACGTCCTGACCAGCAGAGGGAGTAGTTGTTTAGTATTTGGTCAGGACGTGGCATAGGGATGTTTGTTTTGTATTGTAGGGGTTTTGTGTGTGTTAGAGAGGGGTGTTTGATTTATGTGTTCCTGGGTTTTGGGTGTATGTTCTAGGTTAGTTGTTCTAGGTGGTATTTCTGCATGTTGTCTAGTTTAGGTTTTCTATGTTTAGGTTTGGGTGCTGGACTCTCAATTGGAGGCAGGTGTTTCTCGTTGCCTCTGATTGAGAGTCCTATATATGGGTAATTGTTTGGGTTAGTGTTTGTGGGAGATTGTTTCTTGTTTTGCGTGTGTGAGCATGACAAGACTGTTTGGTTGTTCGTGAGTTCGTCGCCTTGTTATTTGGTGTTCACTTTATTTTCAAATAAATATCAAGATGAGCATCCACATTCCTGCTGCGTTTTGGTCCTCCATTCCAGACGACAACCGTGACATGTTATTTCTTATTTTTCATAAACCATGTGTGTGAGGTGTATACTTTTGTTTCAAAGTAGATTTGTTTAAGACTACCAAGACATACTCTGTGTGACCCTGATTTAGCCCACTGCAGCAAAATATTTACAAGCAGACACTGTAAGGAACCCTTATCACTGGTGTCATACAACATCATCTATTGAGGACCATTTTGGAAATTAATATCTGACTTTTATTGAAATACAAATACTAGACACCAAATGTGTTGTGATGCTAACATGTTGGCAAAAGGTTTTGCTCATAGTGCTTATTATGCACCAGTTTCAGTCCAGCTGTTTACAGGGACAATATAATGGAGTATTACAATCTGGCATAGTTATCAAAGAAAAGGGTTACTGTTATTCCCATTCCTTCCATACCTGCCTCTTTTCCCTATGCAAATTGTACCATGCTCTTCGTCTCTTTCTCTCCACCTCCACCTTATATAAACAGTCTATGTGTGTGTCCCTGAGTCCTGAACAACACAAACCATGTTCCTTGCATCTCTGCTGTTGCTGGCAGCTGCCTCCTGTGAGACTTTCGGGATTTAGGGGGAAAGACAAAATAATAATTGTTAAAACTCTAATATGATTCTATTTGTAGTGAGCAACATTTTAAATGCTTCATCCACATGTGTGAACTGTGAAGAACTCACTCAGCCAGCCTCTATGACTGTCCAGCCAGGTCAACCACTGACCATCTCCTGTAAGGTTCATATACATTATCAGGCTATTGGACAGCTTGGATTCGACAACCTGCAGGGAATGCACTGGAGTGGATTGGAAGCATATATACTGGACACATCCAAGGATTAACCTCTATGGGACCGGCGGGACGAATTCGTCCCACCTACGTAACAGCCAGTTGAATCCTGTGGCGCGATTTTTAAAACGGTTGAAATACTATTACTTAAATTTCTCAAACATATGACTATTTTACAGCTATTTAAAGACAAGACTCTCGTTAATCTAACCACACTGTCCGATTTCAAAAAGGCTTTACAACGAAAGCAAAACATTAGATTATGTCAGAAGAGTGCCCAGCCAGAAATAATCAGACACCCATTTTTCAAGCTAGCATATAATGTCACAAAAACCCAAACCACAGCTAAATGCAGCACTAACCTTTTATGATCTTCATCAGATGACACACCTAGGACATTATGTTATACAATACATGCATGTCTGTTCAATCAAGTTCATATTTATATCAAAAAACAGCTTTTTACATTAGCATGTGACGTTCAGAAAAAGCATACCCCCCGCAAACTTCCGGGGAATTTACTAGCAATTTACTAAATTACTCACGATAAACGTTCACAAAAAGCATAACAATTATTTTAAGAATTATAGATACATTACTCCTCTATGCACTCGATATGTCCGATTTTAAAATAGCTTTTCGGATGAAGCACATTTTGCAATATTCTAAGTACATAGCCCAGCCATCACGGGCTAGCTATTTAGACACCCGGCAAGTTTAGCCTTCATCAAAATCATATTTCCTATAAGAAAAATGGTCTTACCTTTCCTGTTCTTCATCAGAATGCACTCCCAGGACTTCTACTTCAATAACAAATGTAGGTTTGGTCCCAAATAATCCATCGTTATGTTCCATCAGCGACGTTTTGTTTGTGCGTTCTAGACACTATCAGAATGGTAAATCACGGTCGCTCGCATAGCGCATAACGTGACAAAAAAAATCTAAATATTCCATTACCGTACTTCGAAGCATGTCAACCGCTGTTTAAAATCAATTTTTATGCAATTTATCTCGTAGAAAAGCGATAATGTTCCGACCGGGAATCTGCCTGTCTGTAAACAGAGGGAAAAACCGAAAGCCGGGGGCGGGGCAGGTCACGCGCCTAAGCCTTTATCCTCTGATAGACCACTTAGCAAAAGCTCTCGTGTGTTTCAGCCAGGGCTTTGAATTACGTCATTCAGGTTTTTCCCGGGCTCTGAGACCCCATTGGAGACGTGGGAAGTGTCACGTAACAGCAGAGATCCTGAGTTTTTGGAAGAGATGTCAAAGAAAGCAAATAAATGGTCAAACAGGCCACTTCCTGTAAAGGAATCTCTCAGGTTTTTGCCTGCCAAATGAGTTCTGTTATACTCACAGACACCATTCAAACAGTTTTAGAAACTTTAGGGTGTTTTCTATCCATATATAATAAGTATATGCATATTCTAGTTACTGGGTAGGATTAGTAACCAGATTAAATCGGGTACGTTTTTTATCCGGCCGTCTTCGAAGTATGGTAATGGAATATTTTTACATTTTTTGTAACGATATGCGCCGGCGCGTCACCCTTCGTTACCCTTCGGATAGTGTCTTGAACGCACGAACAAAACACCGCTATTTGGATATAACTATGGATTATTTGGAACCAAACCAACATTTGTTGTTGAAGTAGAAGTCCTGGGAGTGCATTCTGACGAAGAACAGCAAGGTAATCCAATTTTTCTAATAGTAATTCTGAGTTTAGTTAGCGCCAAACTTGGTGGGTGTCAAAATAGCTAGCCGTGATGGCCGAGCTATGTACTCAGAATATTGCAAAATGTGCTTTCGCCGAAAAGCTATTTTAAAATCTGACACCGCGATTGCATGAAGGAGTTCTGTATCTATAATTCTTAAAATAATTGTTCTGTTTTTTGTGAACGTTTATCATGAGTAATTTAGTAAATTCACTGGAAGTTTTGTGTGGGTATGCTAGTTCTGAACATCACCTGCTAATGTAAAAAGCTGGTTTTTGATATAAATATGAACTTGATTGAACAAAACATGCATGTATTGTATAACATAATGTCCTAGGAGTGTCATCTGATGAAGATCATCAAAGGTTAGTGCTGCATTTAGCTGTGGTTTTGGTGTTTGTGACATATATGCTTGCTTTGAAAATGGCTGTGTGATTATTTTTGGCAGGGTACTCTCCTGACATAATCTAATGTTTTTATTTCGCTGTACAGCCTTTTTGAAATCGGACAGTGTGGTTAGATTAACGAGAGTCTTGTCTTTAAAATGGTGTAAAATAGTCATATGTTTGAGAAATTGAAGTTATAGCATTTTTGAGGTATTTGTAGTTCGCGCCACGCTCTACCATTGGATATTGGTGAGGCGTTCCGCTAGCGTCCCACCTCGCCCAGGGAGGTTAAAAGTTAAAATGAGCACTCAACCCGCTGCGCCTTGGTCCTTTTCATACGACGACCGTTACAGAACTTCCCACCACCAAGGGACTTAGCAGCGGGCCCAGGAAGAGGAAGGAACCTGGGCCAGGGAGAGAAGGGAGTGGAGGACATTTTGGACATGGGAGGAGGTAATGGCAGGGGACAAGACCCTGCCATGGAAACAGGTGGAGACAGCGAGGGAGGAACGGCAAAGGTGGAGCGAAGAGCGGGCCCAACGTAGGATGCATGAGAGGAGGGGCACACGGGTAGTGGGAGGGGCACACGGGTAGTTTGGCTGGGCCAGGGTTAAGCCCCAAGCCAACTCCCCGTGCTTATCGGAGGCAGCTTGTTACTGGTCAGGCCCCGTGTTATGGGGTGATGCGCACGGCATCGAGGCCGAGCATTCACAGGCCGATGTGCGCGGTTCCAGCGCCCCGCATTTGCCAGGGGGAAGCGGGCATCCAGCCAGTAAGGGTGGTGCCAGTACTGTGCTCAAGACCGCCAGTGCACCTTCTCTGCCCAGTGTATCCTGTTCCCGCTCCTCACACTAGCCCTGAGGTGCGTGTATCCAGTCTGGCGTCTCCTAAGCCAGCACCATGCACCAGGCCTCCAGTGCGTCAGCCCAGTCCAACTCGTCCTGTTCCTGCTCCCCGCACTAGCCTTGGGGTGCATGTATCCAGTCTGGCATCTCCACTACCAGCCCCATGCACCAGGCCTCCAGTGCATCAGCCCAGTCCAACTCGTCCTGTTCCTTCTCCTCGCACTAGCCTTGGGGTGCGTGTCTCCAGCCTGGTACCTCCACTACCAGCCCCACACATCAGGCTTTCAGTGTGCAGTACCCCGTCCAGAGCTTCCGACGACAGTACCATGTCCAGTGCTTCCGGAAATAGTGCCCCCTCCAGAGTGTCCGACGACAGTGCCCCGTCCAGAGAGTCTGGCGACAGTGCCCCGTCTAGAGATGGCCCACAGTCCGGAACCGAGTGAGACGGCCCACAGTCCGGAACCGAGTGAGACGGCCCACAGTCCGGTTTTGTGTTTCCAGTGTTCTATATTAAAAGTTATAAAAGTAGCGAGGCTACATACAGACACCGGTTAGTCAGGCTGATTGAGGTAGTATGTACATATAGATATGGTTAAAGTGACTATCCATATATGATGAACAGAGAGTTGCAGTAGCGTAAAAGAGGGGTTGGTGGGTGGGACACAATGCAGATAGCCAATTTCAATCCAATTTGTCCAAGTGTTAGAAACAGAATAAGCCCCCCCAATATATATATATATATATATATATATATATATATATATATATATATATTCAGATTTTTCAAGGGGTGCTGCAGCCCTACTTCCCGCGGCTATGCTGGTATTAGGCCATATTGAGTTCTGATATGAAGAAGAAATCCTGCTGTTTGTGTTCCTATTTATGGTATATCTATTTTATCAGGTAGATTGGTGGACAACACATTTCCCATTTACAACACAAACCTGAAGAAGAATTGTAAGGACAGTTTGAGAATTACTGTACTAATTATTACTCATGAAGTTAGAGTAATATTGATACTGTTACGCCCCTGAAAAAGGGGAGAAATAATCACGAGCGTGATACGGTATTGTTTCCTCAATAACCTTTAGTGCAATGAGGAAAAACCCGCGATTTCCCCACGAACTTGGGTGGAGACCAGAGCAATCGACCTCAGGCTCATAGATTAAGAGCATTTAGTAGATCACAGATTAACACTTTTCCCCTTCAATTAGGCACCACAAAATAAAGTAATCAATATGTTTACACATTCCTTTTACAATTCTTACCCTTTGTACGCTTGAATTTTAACTTAACACAATTCTATGAATGTTATCAATCTCTATCAACTAGTACTGAATGCATAATCTTTTTAACCTTAGATGTTTTAAGATCCTCACATACTGTCACAATACAACCTGTCATCAGGTTATCACAGTATGATAAAGGGCATATTTCTGAAACTACCACTGAATCAATCACACAATATGCATTTGTTGAATAACATTGTTATTGTCATACATGTTTAATAGTGAGGGTATTCCGTTATACCTATATCTGCTCTTATCCTACAGTAGACCTTTGCTATGACAAGGAGGTTTGAGTTGAGCAGGGAACAAGTCAAACTAACACTTTGTACACCCAGAAAAGGCTACTCTCCTCAATGTTATTCTCACAAATAATCCTGACAGGTATCAGTCTGGTGTTTTCTGTAATGAGCTTAGTGATCAATGTTTTACAGCCTGTGTTCGTAATGGCTGCTCAGTGAAACGACCTGTCCTGATTTGTCATAGACGTTTGCTAAAACACTTTAATGAGCAAGCCTTCCTTCATGAACTGGGCTCTTTAAAATGGTTTAGAATTAGCTTGATCCCCCTCAGTCGAAGAAGCTTGGACCTTCTTTTTTGATATTTTCATTGATATTGTTAACAAACACTCCCCATAAAGAAAATGAGATTTAAAAACAGGTTCAGCCCCTGGTTCGACCGTGATCTTGCAGAGTTACTCCACCTCAAGAATTGCATTTGGTGAAAGGCTCGGCACACGCACACTGAGAAATAACTGCACTCAGGCTATCCGGAAAGCCAAAGTTAGTTACTTTAAGGAGCAGTTCTCTCTCTGTGGGTCTAACCCCAAGAAGTTCTGGAAAACGGTTAAATACACAAAATAGCAACATCTTACACTATATAAATTCTAGTAGTTGTGTTTAAGTCAGTTTTATACTACGGCTATTGTCTATGTTTTGTCTTTCCTCCAAATCCAGAGAGACTCACAGGAGACAGCTGCCAGCATCAGCAGTAGAGATGCAGGGAACATGGTTTGTGTTGAAGCTGAACTGGTGGGAGCTGTTCTACTCTACTTTCCAGGACTCAGAGGGACGAAATTGGACATAGAGATACTGTTTAACCTGTTGGGGCTTTCAACAGGTTTGTGCGTTCAGATCACTATCCAAAGGCATAATGCGCGAGCGTAAATCCAGACACGAAAAGTCAAATAGTTCCATTACCATTCGTAGAAACATGTCAAATGTTGTTTACAACATTTACAACAAGAAATTAAGCTTTTAAATGATGTAAGACACTTGTATTTTCATGAATGTTTAATATTAGGATTTTTGTATTTAGAATTTCACCGGATGTTGTCGTAGGTGTCCCGCTAGCGGGACATGCGCCCAAACAGGTTTTAAAATGTCCATTGGAAAAAGGTCAATCTGGTAATAATAACTCAGAGTTAAATTGAATGAGACATCGATATTCAATCAATTGCGATTGGCTGGATATCATAAGTAACCACTTGCTAAACGTGATCAACGTTTGTGTGTCACCTAATTATTTTTAAAGAAATGTACTGGCGATTCGTCACCACCAGGGGTCACTGATTGCAGAAAGCTGAAATCAACGGAAGTAGACTTCCATCACCCAAGGCGGAGGAATTTCAACATGACACAGGAAAAACAAAATGTCTGTTTTCCCTTTGTTAGCTTAACATCTCGTGCAAGCTAATCCTATTTTGTACACTTTCAAGCATAACATAGGATCCCCTTCAGCAAGGGAACGGGCTACTTATAATGTATTATGTTCAAACCATTTTCAGCGTTATTTTGATGAAAACATCTAAATTCACCGTGGTCTCTTTACACTACTGAAAACGCAAGGGACAGAAGATTATCACTTGGTCAAGTTAATATATCCTCAGATTTCAATCGTCTGGCTCTTTGTTCTTGCTCAAGAAATTAATAACGACCGAGTCTACCTGGTTCTGAAACACGAGAGACAGAAATAGCACGTTTGGCCCATTGCATCTATTTGTAACATTTCGATAATGTCACGTCCTGACCATAGAAGCTTTTATTTTTCTATGGTAGAGTAGGTCAGGGCGTTACGGGGATGTCTAGTTTAGATTTTCTATGTTGTTATGTTCTAGTTTCTGTATTTCTATGTTTTATTTTTTGTGATGATCTCCAATTAGACGCAGCTGGTCATCGTTGTCTCTAATTGGAGATCATACTTAAGTAGTTGTTTTTCCCACCTGGGGTTGTGGGAGATTGTTTTTGAGTTAGTGTATGTTGCACCTCTTCGTCACGGTTTGTTGTTTTTGTTCTTTAGTTTATTTGTATGTATTGCATAGTTTCACAGTTTAATGAAGAAAATGTGGAACGATACACACGCTGCGCTTTGGTCTGCTCCTTCATCATACGACAACCGTGACAGATAAGTAGCTGGATCGAGTCCTAGCACTTAGAAATGTAACTACTTTACAACTCTTGACACTCTGACGTCATCTTATATGCAAAACCGAAGGCACTTCCAGTGGTGTTCAAATGGAAACACACACACAACCAATATCTGTATACAACGCGGTCTGTTTGTAGAATTCTGTTAGCACAAATGATATATACATAATTCAACATCAAAGTCTCGTCCTATCTTAGATTCCTCGCAGGGGGCACCATAAATGTCGTGTCTTTAGTATAAATAAATGTGAAGATTGTTATTTTATCAAATCAATTCTCTGTAATTATTATTACGTGATTAAACTAATCATGTACATTTAATTAACTAAGAAGTCGGGGCCCATGGAAAATCTTCATATTTCAAAGTTATAATTTTCTGAATATAACTCTTCAGATATTTTAATATCTGATCAATTAGTCTTCTATTAATGAATTATTATTGTTACCTTCGTCAATCTCATTTGAACGTTGTAAATTGTTGGTTATTTGCACAATCCCAGCCTCTTCTATGACTCATCCATACACCAATTGGCTCAATTATTTATTTATTAACTAACTAAATAATCACAGAAATACATAAACAAACAGTAGATATTGGTTACTAACAATGATAGGAAAGAGTCCCTAAGTGTGGACGGCTTGGTGACGGCTTGGTGGACAAAGGGAAAGGGGTGGGATTGAGAAAGAGCAGGAAAGACAAATGGATTCATCACACACAGTCGATAATTATATACATTAAAATGCTAATGCTTTTCACATGAACGGCCGCTCATTTGAGAATAATTGCAAGTATGTATTTACGCCCATATGTCAATGTTGTCTTCTCTGTTGGAATCCGGTTCATCTGCTAAAGAGTTCACCAGAGACTCTCTGGTTGCGTTTCCCCGCAGATCAAAGTATTTCTTGGTTAGGATGCATACTTCAGAGTACCATTCAGAAATGTTCTCATAGAATAGGTGTTTCGGCGGTTGTCTGTATTCTCGTCCTCAGATTACGTAATTTCAAGCTGCAGACTAGTAATTTGTGTCTAAGATTTGTTCTTATTCTGTAGGGATTGATAGTCTTGGAGTTTAACCTCTCTTGGGTAGGGGGCAGTATTTTGAATATTGGATGAATGAGATGCTCAATGAGGTGCTAGGATATGCATATGCATGGGAGTATTGGATATAAAACACTCTAAAGTTTCCAAAACTGTTAAAATAATGTCTGTGAGTATAACATAACTGATATGGCAGGCAAAAACCTGAGGAAAATCCACCCAGGAAGTGGGATATTTTTGATGTGTGTAGTTTTCAATTGAATACCTATAGAGTATCTAAATGGATAGGACCCAGATTGCAGTTCCTATGGCTTCCACTAGATGTCAACAGTCTTTAGACATTGTTTCAGGCTTATTTTCTGAAAAATGAGGAAGAATGAGACCATTTTCTAAGTGGCATGCAGAATGAACCAGAGCTGTTTTGAGCGGGTGACCGATTGTGCGCCATTCGTTGTTTTCCTTTCTATTGAAGACTATTGTCCGGTTGAAATATTATCGATTATTTAGACGATAGACAACCTGAGGATTAATTATAAACATTGTTTGACGTTTCGACGAACTTTACCGGTACTATTAGGATGTATTCATCTGCATGTCATGACCGCCTTTGAGCCAGTGGATTACTGAACAAAACGCGCTAACAAAACTGAGTTTTTGTGGACATAAAGAGGGACTTTATCGAACAAAACAAACATTTATTGTGTAACAGGGACTCTTGTGACTGCAACCATATGAAGATCATCAAAGGTAAGTGATTAATTTTATCGCTATTTCTGACTTTTGTAATTCCTAAACTTGGTTGTAAAATGTTTATATGCTTTTGTAAGTGGGGCGCTGTCCTCAGAAAATCGCATGGTTTGCTTTCACCGTAAGAGCCTTTTTGAAATCTGACACAGCGGCTGGATTAACAAGAAGTTCATTTTTAAACCGATGTATAACACTTGTATTTTTATGAATGTTTAATTTGTCTATTTCTGTATTTTGAATTTGACGCTCTGCAATTTCCCCCGGATGTTGGCGCCCATAAGAAGTTAACCATTTCCAGCCGTGTAGTCAATGCTCCACGTGGAATAGTCTTGTCCTTTGGTAGGGTTCTAGTTTCAACCACCTGTCTTTCATGAGATCACCAAATGAAACACACATAACTGTCCCTTAAGTTTCCACGGACCATTCCCACATTCTCAAAAGCAGAAACATTGTTTAATTCTCCCATTTTGGGGATTTAGGTGTCTCCAAGTGAAGTCCATTGTGCTCTCTCTTTCTGCATGACCAGGGGGAGAGAGTCTCCGCCAAGGGGGATCTACACCCAGAAAGGGCTATGTCATGTCAGTGTTTGTTACCTCGATTTGTGGATTGAGAAATCAAACGGAACCCTGTTTACAACTCTGTACAGAAAATAAACGGAAAGAAATACTCTATTACGTGGAAGCTTCTACCATGAACCATTAAAAAAAGGACTTCCAAGAAGCCAGGATTCCAGACTGCACCACATATGCCACTACAGAGAGGACTATCTTGAAAAAGAAGCAAAGATACGCAATGGGTTTCTAAGAGGCTACTATCCATAATGTGTGGATGAAACTCCTAAATTGGCATTAGGGAAAACAAGATAAATTGCTACAAATAAGGCCCACTAGTGCGAAAGAACACTGTAATGTTCACCACCATATATACTTTGAAGTGGGAGATACTGCCAAGAAACACTGGCATGTTATATCATCGGACCATGAATTTAAGAACCAACCACTTATTGTGTATAGGAGAGGTAGCAATTTACGCAAAAAAATTGTCCATGCCAACTGCCACCCACAAAAGAAAATGAGCCATGCTCTTTTCCGCCCTCTTACGAATGGTAGCTATAAATGCAGAGGCAGCGCACAGTGCAGCAATATGAGGAAGTGCAAATATTTCTGCCATACACATACAGGAAAACGGTTCCAAATAAATTACATTATTACGTGCTCCACCACCTATGCTATATACATGATTAAATATCCATGTGGGCTGTGTGATGCAGGTAAAACCTCTCGTTCTCTCAAACTAAAAATTTGTGAACATAAAAGTTCAATCAGGAGAAACAACAGGGATGATCCAGTCGCAGGACATTCCATGCATGTTATGTTGTAAATGTGAACATGAACTAATGCCACCACTTCAGCCTACTCTGACGTTTTTTCTTGCACTGTACCCAATGATTTATGAAAAATTACTTGATAGGTCAATGTCCTCATTGTGGTTTTAAAGACACGTTTAATACGTTTTATGTACACACTTTATTAGAATACTTATGAAATGCAAATTGTTATTAAAAACACTCACAAAAGCTCTGACGAGGGCCGTGAGGCCAATACATAAAGCTTAATAAAGAACAGTGATACTAGCAAGAGCAGTGTGTGGGTTTCTTCTTTTTTCTCCACAGTTCTTTATGAAATGTAGTTATTTGTTTTATTTGACTGTGTAAAAACTAGCAAAACTAGCGTTTTGCAAAATATGAGAATTTTCCTTTCTGAAATGAAACGAAGTGCGAGATTTTAAACAAAAACAGGTCTTCATTGAACAACACACAATCTCTTTCATAATTTCTTTAAAAAATAAAAGCTATTTTAACAGCAGCATAAGGTTTGCCACAGGTTGGGCTCGAAAGCCTGCAGGGAAAGCAATGGAGTGGATTTCCCATATATGGGATAATGGACATATCTACAAAACTGATTAACTGAAAAACATGTTCAGCATTTCAAGAGATGCTTCCAGCAACTCTGTGTCTTTAAAAGGGCAGAGCCTGCAACCTGAAGACACAGCTGTGTATTACTGTGTTCGTTACCCTCCACAGTGATACAAACCAGTACCAGACCTGAACAATTACCCAGATACCCATGGGAGAATGATGCAAGTACAACATAATATAAATGTATCTCCACACCAACATATCAACATATTTAAGATTAACACTCAGTCTCAAAAACAGTTAAATTATAACTTGATAAATAAACATTACAAAAATCATTAATACCATACATCATTATAAACGTAAACCCAAATAAAAATGCAGAACTTTTGTTCCCGATCTTCAACACATCATACTAAAGCCATTATATCTAGTCAACACATCTCATGAGTAAAATCTGAACTACAGAGAGTAGAGATAATCAAGGAATAGAGCAGAAGATTTCTCCCACTAAGTCTATTTAAACCTCTAGAGGGCGGTCTATGCAAAGTCTCCCTCCCCTTCATCCCATTATAATCACACACTCATCTCTGGCCTTCTCATTATAGGAAGCTTCGACTGACATTACAAGTCCTGTACTAACTAATACTGAACAATGGAGCTTCTGACTGTCTGGAGTTTAGTTGTCATGGTGATGTCCATACACAGTAAGTAAAGCATACCAGGACTGAAGAATGTATGAGTATCATGGTTAAACTCAACATGTATGTAAATACCAGATCATCAACTGAGTGTCAACATTTTTGTTTTGCAGGTGTTTGCTGTGATGAGATGGATCAGTCTCCTTCTCAGGTGAAAAGACCTGGAGACACGTTTAAATTGTCATGTAAAATCTCTGGGTTTGATATGACAAGCTACTACATGCACTGGATAAGGCAGAAACCAGGCAAAGCTCTGGAGTGGATTGGGAGAGTTAACTCTGGTTCAACAAATGCTCCAGTCTACTCAGAATCCCTGAAAGGCCAGTTCACCTTGACTGAGGACGTCTCTACAAGCACCCAGTTCATAGAGGCCAAGCGTCTGAGATCAGAACACTCTGCTGTTTATTATTGTGCTCGACAGACACACTGACTGAAGCTGGTGAAGCAGCTGTACATAAACCTCTCTAACAACATGGCTAACTGGTGTACTACTTCCTCTCTTTGTGTCACACCATAATAATACTGAGTATCATTACTGTAAAGAATACAGCAATATCACAAAGCTCTACACAATAAAAGCCTCCAGCCTCTAACATTCAAAGTATACAAAAATCCGATCTCTTGCCCAGTGTTTCTTCAAGTTTGAAATGCTCTCTTTTCATCAACAGGTGTTCAGGGTCAGACACTGAATGAGTCTGGACCAGTAGTTAAAAATACAGAAGAACCACACAAACTGACCTGTACAGCCTCTGATTTAGACATGAATAGCTACTGGATGGCTTGGACCAGACAGGCTCCTGGGAAAGGATAGGAGTGGGTTGCAACTATTACCCATGACAGCGGAAGCACTTTCTATCCCCAGTCTGTTCAGGGTCGGTTCACCATCTCCAGATGAACAGCTTGAAGAGTCAAATGGGACGTGAGGCAGACAATAAACGGAGGATCCAGCAAAAATTCCAAGTTCATTTCAAAGCATATCATTCCTCATCAAGGTTAAGGCAGCTTAATCTACTCCTCTGGCTATTTTGATCAGTAAACATCATCTTCATTACATTCACCTGTATATCATCCTAATACAATTAAGAGTTTGAATTGCTGGTAGGTATTAATTCATGTCCTCATTGAGTATAATGAAATATACAAGAGGAATTTTGACAGCAGACTTTTACTGTTAACTAAAAAGAGTAATAGGCCATTATATACTGTATCTTTGGGGACACCAATAGTTGGATTCTCACCATCTGTGACTTTTGTGTAGTTCTCCAAAGCATTATAATAATAATTATGATAACGTACTGTAAACAATGAGCAGAACAGATTCATTCATAATAATTATGAATGGTTTAACCTTTAACCGAGAGAGCCATGAGATGGCGCACAATTGGCCCAGCTTCCTCCGTGTTAGGGGAGGGTTTGGCCGGCTGGGATATCCTTGTCCCATCGCGCTCTAGCAACTTCTTGTGGCGGGCCGGGCTGTACAGTGTTTCCTCCGACACATTGGTGAGGCTGGCTTCCGGGTTAAGCGAGCAGTGTGTCAAAAAGCAGTGCTTCGTGGCAGGGTCATGTTTCAGAGGACGCATGGCTCTCGACCTTCGCCTCTCCCGAGGCCGTATGCGAGTTGCAGCGATGGGACAACACTGTAAATAACAACTATTAAAAGGTTAAACCATTCATAATGATGCTGACTAAATAACAACTATTAATAAAGGTTAAACAATTCACACTAATGCTGACCAAATTACAATTATTTTGAGTGAGTTGAAATGAAAACGTTATAAACCTTACTATAAGAAAGGCTCATACTGTACATGATTGTTACAATTATAAAGCATTGTACCTGCAAGATTTAGGTAACATTTTGTAATTCTAAAGAATAATTTAATGTTATGATATATACTACTTTACAAAACAGTTAACTGATGGTTAAAATATGTTTTAATATTTGAAGAAATAATAGATATTTATTTGATCACCTATCCACAACCATCTGAATGTGTTGCTATCCTCATAGAGCAGGTGTGTGGTACTGGTGGGAGATTTTTGTTATGGTGTGTATCACTGTGACTATATGGGGGTCACAGTGATATTACATCATACAAAAACCCTTTGCTCCTGTATGGACACATCAACACTGAACAGGTCAAATTAACACCCTCCACAACAATGGTGGTAAACCTAATGAAACCTCACCATAAACATGATTTTGGAAATAGCCATGTTAGTGGATTTTATACTGCAACACTTAAATCCATACATTTGCAAACAACTGTTACAAACTGACAATGGCACAAACATGGAAGATGAATCCAACAACTCATAGATTAATCTTATAATGTAAGAATCTGTTTTAATGCTATACTATAGTGTCTACCATGGTTTATGTTTCTTACACCTCACTGAGACAGAGTCATATTGTCACATCCTGACCAGTAAAGGGGTTATTTGTTATTATAGTTTGGTCAGGACGTGGCAGGGGGTATTTGTTTTCTATGGTTTTGAGTGTGTGTTTATGTAGAGGGCGTTTTATTTATGTTTCCGGGGTTTTTGGTTTAGTTCTATGTTGTACAGTTCTATGTCTGTTTCTAGGGTGTTTATTTCTATGTTTAGTATTTGGGATTGGGGCCTTCAATTGGAGGCAGCTGGTTATCGTTGCCTCTGATTGAAGGTCCTATAATTAGGAGTTTGTTTGTTTTGGGGATTGTGGGAGATTGTTCTTTGTACTGCTGTGTGAGCCGACAAGGCTGTTTGTCGACCGTTCATTGTTTTCTTGTTTTATGTTAAATAAAATGAGCATTCACATACCCGCTACGCCTTGGTCCATCCATTACGGCGACCGTGACACATATTGAATCCCTACAGAGATGTGAAGGAAGTGTTTTTGTACTGGGGTACATCTAACATTTTTACATTTGTATTTTTTCTTCAGAAATTATTACTTATGGGTTACCTTCATGTGTGTTCAAAATATTACTGTTCTCATATTATTACATTTTTTAATTTTAGATGTGTATTAAAAAACAAATTGGGCGGGGGCAAAACCTAATATATTCCTTGTATAGCTGGAATGACATTTTCATATCCTATATATTTTACTGTGATATGTGATTGTCTCACCTAGCTATCTTAAGATGAATGCACTTACTGTAAGTCGCTCAAGATAAGAGCATCTGCTAAACGAGTAAGATATCGAATGTTTTACATACAGATCTCATATTACTGTATTGCATTATAAAAAAAATATACATTTAAATATATTAGTGTCAGAAATGTATCATTTGTACAGTTCTTTATTAAAAATGTAGTTATGAATTACTTATTTCTCTGAGAGTGAGGCGGATATATTGCATTTTGCAAAAAAACATGATTATTAGTCTACTTGATGAAACCATCAAGTGATAGACTTTAAACAAATACATGTACATGTCATGATTAAATAGTGAAAAAACACAATCTCTTTCATAATTTCTTTAAACAATAAATGCTAATTTACCAACATTTCTGAAAATGGAAATATAGCGTTTGGAATGAAACTCTTCAAATGTACTTTTCGATACCAGATGAAAGTCATTAAAGTAAACAAAAATCATTAAATGGACCAAGGATAGATCCTTGAAGAACATCCTGAACTAAGTTAAGAACAAATTCTTATTTACAATGACAGCCTACCGGGGAACAGTGCCTTGTTCAGGGACAGAAAGACAGATTTTAACCTTGTCAGCTTGGGGATTCAATCCAGCAACCTTTCGGTTACTGGTCCAACCAATCAATGGAGTGGATTTCCCATATTTGGTATGATGGAGATATATTAAAAAATGATGCACTAAAAAACAAGTTCACCATTTCAAGAGATGCCTCCAGCAACTCTGTGTCTTTAAAAGGACAGAGTCTGCAACCTGAAGACACAGTTGTGTATTACTATGTTCGCTTCCCTCCACAGTGATACAAACCAGTACCAGACCTGAACAAATACCCAGATACCCATGTGAGAATGATGCAAGCACAACATAAAGAAATGTATCTACACACCAAGATATCAACATATTTAAGATTAATGCTGTCTCAAAAACGGTTAAATTATAATTTGGTAAGTTAACCTTACAAAAAAAACATTAAAATGTAAATCTAAATAATAATGCTGAACTTTTGTTCCCGTGTTGCTGATGTTCAACATCATACATAAGCCATTAGTCAACATGTCTCATAAGTAAAATCTGAACTACAGAGAGCAGAATAAAGGACAGAGAGTAGAGAGAATCAAGGAATAGAGCAGAAGATTTCTCCCACTAAGTCTATTTAAACCACTAGAGGGCGGTCTATGCAAAGTCTCCCTCCCCTTCATCCTTTTATAATCCCACATTCAATTCTGGCCTTCTCATTATAGGCAGATTGGACCGACATTACAACATTACAAGTCCTGTACTAACTAATACTGAACAATGATTGTCTGTAGTCTAGTTCTCATGGTGATGTCCATACACATTAAGTAAAGCATTACATGACTGAAGAATGTATGAAAATACCAGATCTGCAACTGAGTGTCAACATTTTTGTTTTTCAGGTGCTTGCTGTGATGAGATGGATCAGTCACCTTCTCAGGTGAAAAGATCTAGAGACACTTTTAAATTGTCATGTCAAATTTATGGGTTTGATATGACAGGCTACTGCATAAACTGGATAAGGCAGAAACCAGGCAGAAGTCCGGAATGGATTGCGAGAATTAACTCGTGTTCAACAGATGCTCCTGATTACTCAGGCCAGTTCATTCTGACTGAGGACGTCTTCACAAGCACACAGTACCTAGAGCTCAAGAATCTGAGATCAGAGGACTCTGCTGTTTATTATTGTGCTCGACAGACACACTGACTGAAGCTGGTGAAGCAGCTGTACAAAACCACCCCAACAAAACAGTTGGCTGGTGTACTACTCGCTCTCTTTGTGTCACACTAGAATAATACTAAGTATCATTACTGTAAGTAATACAACAACAATATCACAAAGCACTACACAATAAAATACTTTAGCCTCTAACAATCAAACTACACAAAAATATGATCTCTGTCCAGTCTGGTCAATCTTACTTGTTGTCACATGAACAAGTATTTAACAAAGTATTCAGAACATATGAATCTGTTCCCCATCTCTGAATTCTCTATTTAACCTCTAAGGTACTAAGCTAAAATATGGAATTGTTTAAAGATTGTCATACCTTGGTTCATTTAGCT
Organism: Salmo trutta; assembly: GCF_901001165.1. Taxonomy (NCBI): domain Eukaryota; kingdom Metazoa; phylum Chordata; class Actinopteri; order Salmoniformes; family Salmonidae; genus Salmo; species Salmo trutta. The sequence goes on along the minus strand of NC_042957.1, from coordinate 62,729,059 downwards.
ATTTGATTTAGATTTTTAGTACCCCTTCAGGTTTAAAAAAAAACTTTTTTAGAAATGATTTAAGAAAATATGGAATTTGGCTTTTCCTGCTATAGCCCATAGAAACAGATTGAATAACATATGTAAAAATTGCAAAAATTACATTTAAAAATGTAAGTTATCATATGTAATTATTTAGATTTTTAGTACCCCTTTAGGTTAAAAAATATATATATTTCAAAAACGATTTGGATAAAATATTTAAATGTGGCCTTTCCCACTATAGCCAGTGGAAATGCATTGAATAACACCTTCATGAATGTAAAATATATTGGTGTTTTTTGGGCACATATTTAAAACCTTATTTTTGTTGGCACAAAACTACCTCCATACTTCCATTAATTTGTATGGATTACCTTCATACGAGTCCCGTGACACTTGTGTTCGAGCCTCTCCCTTTTCCACAGTGAGGTCATACAGTGTGGGAAAAAAGTATTTGATCCCCTGCTGATTTTGTACGTTTGCCCACTGACAAAGAAATGATCAGTCTATAATTTTAATGGTAGGTTTATTTGAACAGTGAGAGACAGATTAACAACAAAAAAAACAGAAAAACGCATGTCAAAAATGTTATAAATTGATATGCATTTTAATGAGGGAAATAAGTAATAGTTTCATATTTAATCATATAAGTTCCCCAACATTTGGATGTGAACCTGACAACTGGGAAATATACACATTCAGAGATACATTATGTTCTTATACTGTCCTTAGTTACATCACAAATTAGAAACAAATTCAACAGGATTGTTCTTTAAGTACCCACGGACCATTCCAACTGTTTGGATTACAGAAATATTGTTTCATTACTCAACCTTTTCATGTCACAGTACTACAAAATCTCTCCCTGTTGTAACGAAGAGATTTTTCACTTCCCTTTCATTGTGTGGGAGAGAGAGAGTTCCTGCTGGTATTTATGACCGTCATAAAACTGTGGTGGGAGAGAGGGGGGGAATCTGGTGCCTATGATCCTCACCCAAAAGGGCAATATGACAATACCATTTGAAGGTTTGTGGAAATGTGAAATTAATGTAGGAGAATATAACACACTAGACCTGGTTAAAGATAATACAAACCAAAAAACATGCATTCTTTTTTTTGTTCCATCATCTTTCAAATCCAAGAGAAAAGCCATACATTCAGATAGGAGTCTAGGTGTAATTTACATTTGGGCCACCAGATGGCAGCCGTGTGTGTGGAAAGTTTCAGACTGATCCAGTAAATAATTACATTACTACACAATATTTTTATCAAGTCTGCCAGTAGTTTGCCCAAATGTGCCAAATTGGTCAATTTATACATTTTCAAGTAGATAACTATAGAGAACATACAAAAACACTATGGTAAAAAAAAATGTACGTTTACACACTCCCAGGAATGTCATACAATGGATAATTAGCTTCCCTATAGAAAATACACAAACCTTCACACATCTAGATGGCCACGCGGGGTGGGTTTGGGGCCAGAGACAGCAGTGGTTCACACTGTAGAACCCATTTCCTACATTTGAATATAAAAATGGATTTTATCAAACAAAACTATGCTACATTTTATCTCTGGGACCCTCAGGATGACAAATCAGAGCAAGATTTCTGAATTGAAGTACATTATTTACCTTCAGATGTGAATGTATCAAACCAGTTACTGTGATAAAACTGTTTTGTTGTTGTCCACTCTCCTCAGACAATAGCATGGTATTTTTTACAGTAATCGGACACTGCAGTTAGATTAACAAGAATTTAATCTTTCTGCCCATATATGTCCCGGAAAATTGGTTGTTGTTAACAACGTCATTCTAGTCACTTTAGCGCATGTTAGCAACAACCGTCCCGGTATAGGGACACCGATCCCTTAGAGGTTTAAGGATTTAACCTGAAAAATCAACAAGGGAAATCAACAAGGGATCAAAGCTTTCACCTGGATTCACCTGGTCAGTCTATGTCATGGAAAGAGCAGTTGATTACATTTACATTTACATTTTAGTAATTTAGCAGACGCTCTTATCCAGAGCAACTTACAGTAGTGAATGCATAGATTTCATACTTTTTTTCCCCGTACTGGCCCCCCGTGGGAATTGATTATAATGTTTTGTACACTCAGTGTATAATTTCATGATTGTGAGAAGAACATGAGGTGTTTACTATAAATCACTGTAAATCCACCGTGATCAGAATTCACATACTAAAAGAGCACTTGGTAAAAATACCCAATTCTAAGAATACTTAAACCAGATGGCAAACATTTATCATCTACAAATTACAATACAGCCCCTCTTGAGTAGTGAAGTAATACATGACATTATTTAAACTTTGTCATCTTCCCACCCAGTGAGGAGGAACTCATCCATCACTACTTATCTCACTGCAGAGTGGATGAAATGCACACTGACTAGATTGAGGAACAGACACATCATGCTAAGAGTTCATCATGACATTTACTATTGTGTTTCTACTGATGACAATAGGCCTGACATGTGGAAACTTTAAGATTGTTAGAATAAAACCTTAATATTGTTATTATATGAAGTTTTGAGTTCAGCTATTACCTCTAATGTTACTTTCTTTCAACAGGTGTTCAGAGTCAGACATTGACTGAGTCTGGACCAGTGGTTTAAAAGCCTGGAGAATCCCACCAACTGACATGTACAGCCTCTGGTTTAGACATAAATGGCTACTACATGGCTTGGATCAGACAGGCTCCTGGGAAAAGAGTGGATGGCAGCACTTACTACCCCCAATCTGTCCAATCTGTTCACCATCTCCAGAAAAAATAGCAAGCAGCAGGTGAATCTCCAGATGAACGGTCTGAAGACTGAAGATAGTGACACATGATGCTGCAGGGCTGTACAAAAACTGGTCAACACTGATCTCTAAACTGTAAAATGAGTCTATTGTCCACTCAGTCACCATCAACTCCATGTCACAAACTTCAAAATGATCGGACCAAGGCGCAGCGTGCATTGAGTTCAACATCTTTTTAATAAACAGTGAAACTAGACACAAAACAACAAAACTTACAAAGACTGTGACGACGTAGTGCCCAAACACACTAACACAAACAATATCCCACAAAACACAAGTGGGAAAAAGGCTACCTAAATATGATCCCCAATTAGAGGCAACGATTACCAGCTGCCTCTAATTGGGAACCATACAACTCACCAACATAGACATAGAATGACTAGAACACCCCCATAGTTAAGCTCTGACCTCAACACCATAGAGAACCAAGGGCTCCCTATGGTCAGGGCGTGACACTCCATGACATCCACAACACACACACTGGTTGGCCCATACACTACCGTTCAAAAGTTTGGGGTCACTTAGAAATGTCCTTGTTTTTGAAAGAAAAGCACATTATTTCCATTAAAATAACATCAAATTGATCAGAAATACAGTGTAGACATTGTTAATGTTGTAAATGATTATTGTAGCTCGAAACTGCTGATTTTTAATGGAATATCTACATAAGTGTACTGAGGCCCATTATCAGCAACCATCCCTCCTGTGTTCCAATAGCACGTAGTGTTAGCTAATCCAAGTTTATCATTTTAAAAGGCTAATTGATCATTAGAAAACCCTTTTGCAATTATATTAGCACAGCTGAAAACTGTTGTGCTGATTATAGAAGCAATAGAATTAAAATTGGCCTTCTTTAGACTAGTTGAGTATCTGGAATATTAGCATTTGTGGGTTCGATTACAGGCTCAAAATGGCCAGAAACAAAGAACTTTCTTCTAAAAACTCTTCAGTCTATTATTGTTCTGAGAAATTAAGGCTATTGCATTTGAGAAATTGCCCAGAAATTGAAGATCTGGTACAATGCTGTATACTACTCCCTTCACAGAACAGCTCAAACTGGCTTTAACCAGAATAGAAAGAGTAGTGGGAGGCCACGGTGGACAACTGAGCAAGAGGACAAGTACATTAGAGTGTCTAGTTTGAGAAACAGACGCCTCACAAGTCCTCAAATGGCATCTTCATTAAATAGTACCCGCAAAACACCAGTCTCAAAACACCAGGTTCAAGAGCGAAGAGGCGTCTCCAGGATGCTGGCCTTCTAGGCAGAGTTCCTCTGTCCAGTGTCTATTCTTTTGGCCATCTTAATCTTTTATTTTTATTGGCCAGGCTGAGATATGGCTTTTTCTTTGCAACTCTGCCTAGAAGGCCAGCACCCCGGAGTCGTCTCTTCACTGTTGATGTTGAGACTGCGTTTTGTGGGTACTATATAATAAAGCTACCAGCTTTATATAATATATAATCTATATAATAAAGCTACCAGCAAACCTTGTGGCCAACTACAAGACACGTCTGACCTCTGTGAATGCCAACAAGGGTTTTGCCACCAAGTACTAAGTCATGTTTTGCAAAGGGGTCAAATACTTATTTCCCTCATTTAAATGCAAATCAATTTATAACATTTTTGACATGTGTTTTTCTGGATTTATTTGTTGTTATTCTGTCTCTCACTGTTCAAATAAACCTACCATTAAAATTATAGACTGATCATTTCTTTGTCAGTGGGCAAACGTACAAAATCAGCAGGGGATCAAATACTTTTTTCCCTCACTGTATCTCTTACTGCTCATCCCCTCTTGGGAATCTATTGTATATAGTATTCAAGTATAAACACCATGGGACCCGTCATACTGCTCAGGAAGGAGATGCGTTCTGTCTCCTAGAGATTAATGTACTTTGCTGTGAAAAGTGCAAATCAAACCCAGAACAACAGCAAAGGACCTTGTGAAGATGCTGGAGGAAACAGGTACAAAAGTATCTATTTACACAGTAAAACGAGTCCGATATCAACATAATGTGAAAGGCCGCTCAGCAAAGAAGAAGCCACTGCTCCAAAACCGCCATAAAAAAGACAGACCACGGTTTGCAACTGCACATTGGGACAAAGATTTTACTCTTTGCAGAAATGTCCTCTGGTCTGATGAAGCAAAAATAGAACCGTTGGGCCATAATGACCATCGTTATGTTTGGGGGGAAAAGGGGGAAGCTTGCAAGATGAAGAACACCATCCCAACCGTGAAGCACGGGGGTGGCAGCATCATGTTGTTGGGTGCTTTGCTGCAGGAGGGACTGGTGCACTTCACAAAATAGATGGCAACATGAGGATGGATAATTATGTGGACATATTGAAGCAACATCTCAAGACATCAGTCAAGAAGTTAAAGCTTGGTCGCAATTGGGTCTTCCAAATGGACAATGACCCTAAGCATACTTCCAAAGTTGTGGCAAAATGGCTTAAGGACAACAAAGTTAAGGTATTGGAGTGGCCATCACAAAGCCCTGACCTCAATTCTATAGAACATTTGTGGGCAGAACTGAAAAAGTGTGTGCGAGCAAGGAGGCCTACAAACCAGACTCAGTTACACCAGCTCTGTCAGGAGGAATGGTCCAAAATTCACCCAATTTATTGTGGGAAGCTTGTGGAAGGCTAGCCGAAACGTTTGACCCAAGTTAAACAATTTAAAGGCAATGCTACCAAATACTAATTGAGTGTATGTAAACTTCTGATAAACTGGGAATGTGAAAAAAGCTGAAATAAATCATTCTCTCTACTATTATTCTGACATTTCACATTCTTAATATAAAATGGTGATCCTAACTGACCTAAGACAGGGAATTTTTAATAGGAATAAATGTCAGTAATTGTGAAATACTGAGTTTAAATGTATTTTGCTAAGGTGTATGCAAACTTTCGACTTCAACTGTATTTATCAAGTTATTTTTGTAAAAACAAATGTATGGTAGTGCTTGTGAACATTTCCGGCCATCTAGATGTGTGAAAGTTAGTGTATAAGCTAATGATCCATCATGTATGACATTCCTGGGACTGTGTAAACTTACATTTTGAATTACCATATCATTTTTGTATGTTCTCTATCGTTATGTACTTGAAAATGTATCAATTGACCGATTCGGCACATTTGGGCAGACTTGATACAAGATATTGTCCAGTATTGCAATACTTCACTATATCAATCTGAAACCTTGCACACACACTGCTGCCATCTAGTGGCCGAAATCTAAATTGTGCCTGAACTGCAATATTATATTATGACCTTTCTCTTGCACTTCAAAGATTATGGAAAAAATATATAAATAGAAAACAAATGTATTATATTATTGTATTATCTTTTACCAGATCTAATGTGTTATATTCTCCTACATTGATTTCACATTTCCACCAACGTCAAAGTGTTTCTTTTCAAATGGTATCAAGAATATGCATATCCTTGCTTCAGGTCTTGAGCTACAGGCAGTTAGATTTGGGTATGTCATTTTAGACGAAAATTGAAAAAAAGGATCCGATCCACATTGTGAAGAACCTACAGGATAGGGTGAGTGACACTCCTAGCTTAACAACCATTGAACCTGGCTGAGTTAGAACAACATCAAAATGAACACCTGTAAGGAGAAAAAAAATATGAAAACCATGTATTGGTATCACTGTGTACATGGAAATGACTGAGTGTATATTGAAGCTTTTAATGTTCCTTTTAGTTAATACTGTTGATGTAGAGACTCACAAGAGGCAGCTGCCAGCAGCAGCAACAGAGATGTAGGGGACATGGTTTGCGTTGAAGCTGAACTGGTGGGAGCATCTCTTCTCTACTCTCCAGAACTCAGAGGGCCTCTAAGGACAGACAAACACACTGTTTAAGTAGGGAAAGGGCCTGAGGGAGGGTTTGCACTGATGTAGGAAGAGGGCGGGAGTATACTGTATTCAGTATGTAGCCATACTAATGCATTTATCCAGGTCCTCTAGATAGATGCAATAAATAATAAATTAGGCTATGTTTATTATGAATAAAAGATAATAGCTCCAATATTTAACACAGTAGGACATTCATATTAAATAAAATGTTTTATTCTTTGGGAGTTAAGAGGCTTTTATCATGTAGATATCTATCAGGTTAGTGGTTTACATATATATTTTTTTATGATTATCCCCATTTTTTGAATGATTGCAGGGTTGGGGTCAATTTCAAATTAATTTGAAATGTCAATTCTTGAATTCACTCAAAGTGAAGCATTTATGTGGAATTCAATTTGAATTTCAACAATCTTCAAGTTATGGAATTGGAATTGAATTGGAATTAGACAGTTTGAACTGTTTGAATTGGAATTGTAAAAACATTTAACCGTCAGAATTTTTATTAATATTAGTACATTTCCTAGTTAAAGGAATGAATCCATGTAGTATCAAACATTTGTTTTTAGTCATTTCAACTATTATTTCCAGTATGGCTTTCTGAACAATGACATTGTCCGCCTGAAAGCCTGAGGGAATTTGAATTTGAATTTGTGGAATTGTTGAGAATAATATTGAATTGGTAATTGAATTCTTGGAATTTTCCTAACATTAGAATTCAGAGGAATTGAATGATCTCTGAATTCAGAGACTGACTTGGAATTAGAATTTAATTAAATGGAATATACAGAGAGAGGGGGTTGAATTAGAATTTAATTTGTGGAATTAACCACAACCCTGAATGATCGACTTTCACTGTGATGACAACAGTCATTAGTTAATAGGCTTCAGTTCATTGGAAGGTTAGCTTGGCCCCTCCTGGGATAAATATACAGTATAATATACTGAGTTTTGTACAGGTCTGCTGCTGGTTTGTATCACTGTGGTGGAAAGCACAGTAATACACAGCTGTGTCTTCAGCCTGCAGTCATTGTATTGGTGGATGAGTGTGAGGCTGAATTACATTTTCAATGATTCCTTGTACACTGAACAAAAATATAAATGCAACATGTAAAGTGTGAGTCCCATGTTTTATGAGTTGAAATAAAAGATACCAGAAATGTTCCATACGCACAAAAAATGTATGCACATTTGTTTACTTCCCTATTAGTGAGCATTTCTCCTTTGCCAAGATAATGCATACACCTGATAGGTGTGGCATATCAAGAAGCTGATTAAACTGCATGATCATTACATAGGTGCACCTTATTCTGGGAACAATAAAAGTCCACTCTAAAATGTGCAGTTTTGCCACACAACACAATGACACAGATGACCTAAATTTTGAGGGAGCATGCAATTGGCATGCTGACTGCAGGAATGTCCACAAGAGTGGCTGCCAGAGAACTGTATGTTCATTACTCTACCATAAGCCGCCTCAAATGTCGTTTTGGAGAATTCAGCAGTACATCCAACTGGCCTCACAACCACAGACCACATGTAGCCACGCCAGCCCAGGAACTTCACATCTTGCTTCTTCACCTTTGGGATCATCTGAGACCAGCCACCTGGACAGCTGATGAAACTGAGGAGTATTTCTATCTGTAATAAAGCCATTTTGTGGGGAAAGACTCATTCTGATTGGCTGGGCCTGGCTCCCCAGTGGGTTGGCTTATGTCTTCTCAGGCCCACCCATGGCTGAATCCCTGCCCAGTCATGTGAAATCCATTGATTAGGGCCTAAAGAATTTATTTCAATGGACTGATTTGTTTATATGAACTGTAGCTCAGTAAAATCTTTTAAATTGTCGCATGCGTTTATATTTTTGTTCAGTATATGTCCGAGGGGTTTTTGTACAGCTCCACCACTCACGTCACTGTACCCAGCGTGCCCAGTAATACACAGCAGAGTCAGACCAGACAGTTTCTGATGTCATGCTTCTGATGTCATGCTCACTGAGCTGTCTTTGGTCAGTTCAATCTGTCCGTCCAGGGTTTTGGCATAGCCTGCTGCTACAGTATTGGTATTGATCCAGCCCATCCATTCCAGTGGTTTCCCTGTAGGTTGGTGAATCCAGTTCATACCATATGTTGAAAAAGGTATACCCAGCTCATCTACAGGAGAGGTTGAGAGTTTCTCCAGGCTTGTTCTGGAGTGGACTGGAGGGAATGGACTCCATACTCTGACAACGTAGACCTGATGGAGAGAAAGAGAGAGAGGAAACAGGGGGAAAGGAGAAAGGAGAGAGGGTGGAATATTGAGGGAAAACATGAAGGAATTGTAAATCTTCTTTGCTCAGCATATGAAGAGTTGATGAGGAGTAAAACCAAGCAGAACTCACAGGGCAGACAGGTAGATTTTTCCCTTCATACTGAGGGTGGAGATATGAACTCAGCTGCTCCACAGCTGATGTCATGGGGGGAGTGTCTGATGACTTTAAGGTCAGGGGTCAATCTATGACTCATCGGTAGGGCCAGGAGTTTTTGTTGACCACATGACATGTCACAGACAAACTAGGTCCCCATTGTCACGTCCTGACCAGCAGAGGGCGTATTGCTTAGTCTTGGTCACGATGTGGCACGTGGTTTGTGTTTGTTAAATGTTGTGCTGGTGATTGGGACTTCCAATTGAAGGCAGGTGTGTATAGTTGCCTTTGATTGGAAGTCCTATATAGGTGTGTGTGTTTTTCTTTGGGGTTGGGGGGGAATTGATTTTGCACTGCGTTTTGTATAGCCTGCAAGACTGTCCATGTCGTGAGTACTGTCTTGTGTTTTTTTTCCAAGTGGATGCCTTACATATTTTGTCAGTAATAAACATGAGTGTCCACAATCCCGCTGCGCCTTGGTCCTTCTCTCTCCCATACGACATATTCGCCGAAGAGTACAACATTTTCTGTGACACCCATGCCCGAACCAGGGCATAGAGTTTTTCCTGCTCAGGTCACGGAGGTTGGTAAAACTGTAGGGAATCTTCGAGAATGATTTTCTAAATATTTAGAGAAATCCTTCACCGTTTGGGTTACAGTAATTTACTGTAAATGTCAGATTAGGGATCACGCTATCAAGGACAGCTCATCTACAGGAGAGGCTAAGAGTTTCTCCAGACTTTTTCTGGAGTGGACTTGAGGGAATGGACTCCATACTCTTACCATTTAAACCTGACGGAGAGAAAGAGAATGAAGAAGTGAACATGAGAAGGAGAACAATACAAATTGATCAAAACAAAGAATAAAACAACTAACTCAAGGGTTAGCTCATATTTTAGTGTAAGCACAGTAATTAAAGGAGAACACCTCACATAGCCTGTACTCTTTGTTTCTGCATATATGTGTATATACACTGAGTGTACAAAATATTACTTTCTATGATGTAAGACTGACCAAGCGAATCCAGGTGAAATCTATGATCCCTTATTGATGTCACCTGTTAAATCCACTTCAATCAGTGTAGATGAAGGGGAGGAGACAAGTTAAAGAAAGATTTTTGAGCCTTGAGACTTGGGTTGCGTATGTGTGCTTTTCAGCGGGGGAATGGCAAGACAAAATATCTGTGCATTTGAAGGGGGTATGGTAGTAGGTGCCAAGCTCACCAGTTTGTGTCAAAAACTGAAACGCTGCTGAGTTTTTCAGACTCAACAGTTTCCCATGTGTATCAAGAATGGTCCACCACCAAAAGGACATCCAGTCAACTTGACACAACTGTGAGAAGCATTGGCGACAACATGGGCCAGCATCTCTATTGAATGCTGGAGCCACCTTGTAGTCCATGGTCGAATTGAGGCTGCTCTGAAGGCAGAAGGGCCCCCAGAACAATATTAGGAAGGTGTTATTCATGTTTTGTACCCTAAGTATAGATTATGTAATTGAGCAATAAGACAAGAGGCCATGCTATGTGCTGAATACAGTCATAGGTAAATGCCGTTGTTCAGCCCGATGCAACAGCCCATGTGTTGGTGATGCCTGCCAAATCTTACAATGCCTGGATAGGTCTCGGAGCTCTACAGACAATTCCTTCGACCTCATGGCTTGGTTTTTGCTCTGACATGCACTGTCAACTGTGGGACGTTATATAGACATGTGTGCCATTCCAAAGCATGTCCAATCAATTGAATTTACCAAAGGTGGACTCCAATCAAGTTGTAGAAACATCTCAAGGATGATCAATGGAAACAGGATGCATCTGAGCTCAATTATCGAGTCTCATATCAAAGGGTCTGAACACTTACATAAATAAGGTATTTCTGTTTTCTGTTTTTGATAAATTTGCTAACAATTCTAAAAACGTGTCTTGCTTTGTCGTTATGGGGTATTGTGTGTAGATTGATGAGGAATTGTATTTATTTAATACTTTTTACAATAAGGCTGTAACGTAACAAAATGTGGGAAAAGTTAAGGGGTCTGAATACTTTCCGAATGCACTGTAAGTACACAGACAGAATTTGCATGACAACCATTGTTGGGTGGTAGAATGTCACATGCATATAAAAGAGGTTTCAAGGCCATGATTAAATTAAAGACAAAGCCAGACATCAGTGATCACTGTCGATAAGAAAACATTTTCTATATTGTTTGAAGAGTAAAGTAATTTTGTGTATTTTTCAACATTAAGAACAGTCATTTAATTATTTATATTAAATCATATTGCATTTTGATATTTATCACAACAATATCACAGGCACATTCACACAAGTGGTGCCAGAAAGAAATTGTGGTATCTTGTCAACATAGTTTTTAATCTGGCCTACTGCCCTACAACCTCTATATTTTATCACTGTCATCCTCTCTCACTATCTGTTCAATAGTCAGAAAATACCTTTTTTTATTATTCCTTTTATTAAACACATAAATCAAGATACCAAAAAAATATATACTATTCACATCCTGAGGTACTGTACCCTAAAATCTTTTATTTTATTCAACCTTTTATCAACAATAGAAAACATAAACATACAAACAACGACATGATACAAACATCAACAACATCACACCTACCCAGACCAACTAGCCCTCACCCCTATCTCCAGTGCCCGTATCACTTTCTGCCACATGGCCTCAAACTGTATGATTTTGTTTCTCTCCATTGCCCACGCACTTTCAATTTTTAGATAGTAAATCATTTGACATTTCCATTGTGTAAATGACAGACAATTGGTTGATTTCCAGTTTTTAAGTATATGTATTTGTTATAAGATGATTGATGACAAAAGTATTTTCCAACGCACCAGGTATTCCACTGTACCCTCATGTCTTGAAATATGCATACAGACAAATTAAAAGTACATTTACATTGGAATACTTCTGACAGCCGTCTTTCCAACTCTGACCCTAACTTTTGGACTTTATAACATTCCCAGAAGTCATGAATTATTGAGTAACTGTTAGTTTTACACTTCAGATATAACTCTGCCTTGTAGAATTATGCTGTCAATTGTATAATACATTCTATACATTCGTTTATGTTGGATTAATTGTACATTTGCAATAACTGTAATCTCGTTAGTTATGTTCCAACATTCCCTCCATCTTGTGCCAATATCAGTTATTTTAAAATCTTGGTTCCAATCATTTATATTTATTTCTAAGAAATTGTCAGTTGGATAGCCTCTCTGCAACGTTTTGTATAGCTAACCAATCATATGAAAGTATGTTCACATTTCATTTGCTCTGTTAACTGTTAAACCTACCCTTTGCAATGACTTTGATAACAACAGTGAATTTATTTAGTTTTTATATGTGTTACTGCACTTTTACAATGATATATTGGTCATTTTTGGGTTAATCAAGATACTATACCAGGGAAATGTCTTTATCAGAGTGCAGGTGCATCCTGGGTAGAAGTCATGCTTGGGTAGCTATGAACTACTGCACCCAACACTCATTTTGATAGATACGCCTGATAAAAACAAATTCTTAAACTCTCTCCCCTATAAACAATTAGAATCAAGACATAGTAAAGTATTTAGGGGGAGTTTCCCAGGACAGCTATGAGAAACCACATAGAGCAATTTATTACTTTAGTTAAGGACTCATTGTTCAATGCAATTCTTGATAAGTGTGTTATATTTATTACAAACACAAACTATGAATATGGTCTGTCAATAACATTGTGTGTGATGAATATCAGTGAATGACTGAAAATATGAAATAATATAATTAATACAACTGTTAACAAGGTCTATCATATAAATGAAACCGTGACAAAATGGTCTGGCTATTTGATCATTCTCCCCATTTAATCAAACCAAATGCTAATCGTTCTCATGTGGTTGAAACATTATATGGTCACCAGCAACCAGCTGGCTTATGCAAAAGTCAGTTTCTCCTCAGCTGAAACAAGGTAGTGAGAATTAGATCATGAAAGTGTTTAGGAACAGTCCCTGCAGTCCCTGGGCTACTTAACTGCTTTAACTGTCTATCTGAATCATCAGAGATGCTAAACTGGGACCCTGAAACACCCAGGTGACAGACTGGAGTTCACCAAGCGTGGTGCCACACAGCTGTGAGGGTCACAGAGGGGAAGAGAGAAGGGTGGGGTGTGTGAGAGAAACAGACACAACTGAGAAAAGGAGAGCAGGGCCTGTGTGGAATGGAATGGATTATCAAACATAAACCCTTAGACTATGGAATGGATGCATTAATAGTTACTTCTCATACAGTTTGACCAAAAATGATGGAAACTATGGTGGTTCTGTGTGACTTGAAACATAATAATTATGACAAAAGTAACTGTAAATTAGTTTATTCCATACTTTAAGTATGTGTGTATTATTAAGTAGTCCGTTTATATTGATATATTCAGTCAATGTGGTCAGAATCTGTGACTATTTGGCTTCTTGTACACTTAACTCTTAAAAATTTCATAAGTTTCAATATCTCGGGCCCAGAAAGTAAGATTCTGACTATGTAAAGTTCTCCTGGTTCAGTTTTCTCGGAGGGTCTACGTCATCAGAGAATGGTCCTTGGTGGTGCAATAGACCACAACTGCATTTTCATCCTTTCTGTATATTTGCATGTCTTAAAGCATAACAACTGTTTGAAAAGTAACAGTCCGCTGTAGATGGACTGCTCTGTCCATAATAAGTCCTGAGACAGGATAGACTGGGCATTAAGTTTAGCATGTTCAACGTTCATTGGTTCTACTGACAGTGGCTCCTCCTTTAAAAGTTGTGTCATACTGCGGCACACCTAGCGTGCTGCTGCAGCATTCTGTGGCACGTCATTTAATTCTCAACAATTTTTTCTGTTACAGCAAGATATGGCTAGTTTGACCACCAGAGGGCATCTTTGAAAAAAAATTGATAGTATTCCGTATTGGCATTACCAGAGAATATAAAACCTTTTTTGTAATAACATAATATATGGGATTGACTTGAAGAAATTTGGCTTAATTAATTTGATTAATATTATGGTGTTTCTATTCAGAGAAAAACCAAAACCAAAACCCTCAGGGTTTCTATGTCGCTGTACAACAGTCAGGAGCAGGCTACAGGATCGGAGGATTCTAAATTGTTTGTCTTCATTAGATAACTTTGTTCCAATATTTCTGTAAATCAGGGCATGAGGTTTTCTGTCAAAATGTCAATACCTCCTGTAAATAAAGCTATATGTCTGGACAATTTGATAACCATGATTGTTACATCTTAAATGTCAAGATAGGCCACCTTTAAAGTGTGCTACACTGTATATTTATACGGACAGGCATGTCAGAAAAAAAAACATGACTTTCATTCAACAATTTGGCTAAAAAACAGCTCAGCAGGAATCAGTACGAAATCAGAAACATAAGACACAATAGCAGAATAGCAACCAATACTGGAATGGAAAAATTGAAGATGAGAATATGACCATTCAAATTCATAGCAGTGAAATGCTCTCCCGTGTGTGTCCAGAGTGTAGTCAGTGTGCAGACAGTACAATCCTGTCAACCCTCATGTCCATGGAGTTGTTTTAGTACTGATGTTTATCACTGTAGCCATTCCCATACACAGTGACTCACACCATTACAAAAACCTATGTCACATACAGCCACAGAATCCTCTCAGTAAAACTCACTGAAACCTACAATGTCTTTATGTGAACCATGTATTTTCCAATCCTGTATCATTTACAACCACCATTGAAGTTCAATTCAAGCTCATTTTTAGATCACAGTGTACAGAAGATAGTTGTTCCCCAGTTTATGTCTGTTTTAAAGTTTTTAATGTTGAGATTTCTTTGTCTGAAGTAGGCCTAAGGAGTATGGACATTTGTTTGAGTTGATAATGTGTATAAATGTACCAGCACGTTTAGGTTAGCTGCCTATAGACAATCAGAATGTATATGTCTGTGTTCCTTAGGTGTCAGCACTCTCACACTCTGTGCTTGGTAGAGGTGGTAGGTTTTTGTCATGGACTGTATCATTGTGACCTGCTATATGGCACAGTGGTTTAACCCTGTACAAAAACCTCCCCACCACTCTGTGCACAGCCAAAGATGGAATAAACATGTGCAACTTTTCACAACAACCATAACATGATCTATTGATTTTGATCTGATGAACAGAATGTCAAATTATGTTTTACTACTTATTAATAACACTTTGATTAGTTTGGGCTTTCAGCTTTTGCTCTGTCAGGCATTTTGACCATTACAATGATTAAAGCACCTTGCTGAGGACATTTTTTTTTTGTCATGATTGAAAGTTCAAAATATATTTTTTTACTTAAAATAAACACATTCTGTTGTCAGAATCCAATAATTGGAGTAGCTGCTTAAATGTTTTCTCTTGTAATTGTGTATGAGAGGAAGTAGGTAGCCATTTTCCACCACAGTGGTTTCTGTGCCCCGTAGTTATCATGATGACACACACCCATACAAAAACCTCTCCACACACCAGGGACCAATATTTCCCTGGAGTCATCACAAATCTCTATGATTCAATTCATTATCTTATTTTTACCTTGGAAATGTGTCTTTAGCCAGTAGAGTTGATCTTGTCAGATATTATAATCTAAATGTATATGAAGAAATGCCAATCCATTCTCACCGGCCATTGTGGCTGAAGGATAGAGTGCACAGATGAGAATGGATAATCATATAAACTTAAAGAGGGAATTATGCAGCATCTCTTTAGGTTGTAAAATAAATGTTATTTGCACTACAGGAATATGAATGAGAATTTGTAAGAATGTGGAGTGTTACATGTTATTGTACAGTATTGAGACGTCATAGTGTAGAACAGTGGTACTCTAAGAAGGGGCAGTGACCCCTAGGTGGGCCACAGAGGTATTGCGTGTGCATATGTGGCGTAGTTTTGACTGGGTGGTTTTGGAGCAGCTGCCCCAGCAATTTCAGTCACGATGTCTCTCAAGCACAATAATAAACAGCTGAGTCCTGCTAGTGTAAAAAATAACAAACCCACAGGTGTTCATAGTGATTCTGGTTTCTGAAATATCATATAACTCTAATACCTATTGTATGAGTTGAATGATGAGTTGGCAACATGCTGCTTTATATACAGAGGGGGAAGGGAAGTAAGTTTGCATAGCTCGCCCTCTGGAGGTTGGCCACAGCTGGCACTGGGCTATTAACCTTATCTCCTGTAGATTCTACACCTATCACTTAAATTGTCTTAACATTTATTACAACATGCTGCTAAGGATAGACCTTTTCCATATTTTCCATTATTTCATTACATATTAAAAAAGAACAATGTTGAATAGCGCTGGTTATTAAATAAAAGTTGCCATAACACCTGCAAATCATATACGCGACCATTAAACTTTGATTTGGTTGATCTTCAGGACTATTCAACATCATTCTCTCAGAATAATACTTACTGTATTATATGTGGCAGAGATGAGGGCCAGTCTCTTATTACAGTAAAGAATATTTCCTTCATGGTATGACTTTAGATTTCTACTAGATGATAATGTTTAGCTGGTTTACAAGAGCTGCTGTCTTCAAGCTCCCTGTAGTTGTTAGCAGAAGTAGCCTCATACGCTGAATACAAGTGTTGCTGTTGATAGCAGCTCTGATGCCCTGGCAGCCTGTTAGTCTTCAGTAGTTGTAAGGTTCTGCTTTTTTTTCTTAGTCAACCTTGTGTTCTTTTTCTTTGTGTTCTTTAACGTAGCCCTGTTTCTTTGTGTTCTGGAACGTAGCCCAGTCTTTCATTTTTGTTAATTGATTTCACCTGTGTTCATTTTTCAGCTCCCTATTTAGTTCAGTTCTTTCTGTTTGTATGGTTGTGAGGTATTGTTTGTTTTTGACTGCCTGCGACCACGATTCCTGCCTTCTGCTAAGGCTTAATAAACGTCTGCCGTGCTCTGCGAGTGAATCTACACCTTTTTCTCCCTGAGTATTCATTAACGTTGTATTTACACACATAGAAAGTAACCTGTATCTAAGTCAGTGGTTCACAACTATGATGGGATATAAAATTCTGTGGCACACGTAAAATGTCCCTATTCATTTATTTAGTGGTAATGACCTCCATCACATCTGATCCATTCTGAAAATCACCTATTTTATGTGACAAACATTTTGACAATAAATGATATAGGGTTTATTTGAAATATGTTAATAGTTTTCATAGTTTCTTACTCTTGAGCGTTAATTTGTCTTTAAGAGTCGATTGGTCCGGGGTTAACATAACCATTTTTTTTTTTTTTTAAATCTGTCAATTTAATCTGTCAGTTTAAGATAAATCAATGAATTTTTATTTTTATGGGCTGCCTTTGGCATCTGCGGTGGAAAGTGGCAGAGCTACAACGTTGTTTGTCAGACCAGGAGACATCTCGGAAATCTGTCTTCTCATGAAAATCTGTAGTGTCTGAATGGATTGGCCAACAAGATGAAACTCGCACAAACACAATGGTGTTCTCAGTTTTGTCCTACAACCCCCACGAGTGTCATAAAAGTAACACGGTACCGGGTGAAAAAATTATGAAAATCCTGAGCTTTCTCATATCTCCAAAATATAGGACAGACACTTCAAAACCATATTTATTTTGATAGATATGACTGTTTTGCCATTTATAAATGTGTTATTCAATGCATTTCTGTGGACTTGCAGTAAAGGCCAAATTCAATATTTTATCAAATACTGTAATTTGTTTATATATTTTTGTTGATACCTAAAGGAGTCCTAAAATTCTAAATCAAATAGATAAATTATCCGTTATGTCCATCTTTAAACAATTCCATATATTCATTTACGTGCCCCTCAACAGCCTGAGGGCACTGGACATGAAACAACGTTACAGATGTAACCATGTTCCATTTAATGTATTATCTGACCGGGACTAGAGCTCCCAGGTCAAAAGTCCATGTGCATACATTTTTTGTGTTCCATTTTTTTTCAGGAGAAGTTTAAAAGCATACCTGAGAGTTCCTCAACTCACACCAGTGTGCGGCGACACATTGGTTGGGAACCACTGATCTAAGTTACCAAATAATCAACAACTATAATAATAATCATCAAAGCACTGAAATATAAGTATACGTGTGTGTGTGTGCTGGTGTGTGTGCGTTGCTTTCGTACATGCAATGTTTCTCTTCTTTCAAGGAAGTGTATTTGTGGCCCTGGCAGTTGCTGGACAGTCTCAGTGCCACAGGTGTGGTATCAAGGGGATAGAGAGAGAGGAAGCTGCTTTTGCATTATACTATTATTAGACAAGTTAGAGAACCAAGAAACCACCACAGATCAACTGATAACAGAATGTTGAAGTCTTGTTGTGTATTGCGGATATAGCCTAACGTTGTTTTAGTCTGTCCTGGGAGGAAGTACAGCTGTAAATTGGCTCCATAGATAACTGCCAAGCAGAAACATTTCAATAGGCAATGTCTTTTTATTTTACCTTTATTTAACCAGGCAAGTCAGGTAAGAACAAATTCTTATTTACAATGACGGCCTAGGATAAGGGGGTTAACTGCCTTGTTCAGGGGCAGAACTGTCACGGGTGTCGTAAGGATTTGACCAAAATGCAGCGGGAATGTGTATACTCATCTTCTTTTATTCGGCAGAAAGAAGGAAAACCAAAACAAAAGTATACAAAAATAACGACGATAAACAGTCCTGTAAGGCATATAGCTATACAAGGAACAACCACCCACAAAATCCCATAGATAAACACCCCTCTTAAATAGGACCTTCAATTAGAAGCAACGAGGAGCAGCTGCTTCCAATTGAAGGTCCACCCAACAAACATCACATAGAAATAGATATACTAGAACTAACATAGAAATAGACGAACAAGAACATAGCCCAACAAACCCCGAAACACTCTAAACAAACACACCCTGCCACATCCTGACCAAACTACAATAACAAATAACCCCTTATACTGGTCAGGACGTGACAAGAACAAACGTTACTGGCCCAACGCTCTAACCACAAGGCTACCTGCCGCCCCAAACACAATATAGGATGTGTCCTTCTCCCAGCATTAGCATCCAGTGGATGTGTCAGTAAAATGACAACGACTAGCTAAAAGTTAGATTTTATTAAAGTGAAAAAGGACACAGACTTCACAGGATACACTTTATATTTAAAGATACTGTACAATAGAAATCAATTAATGAAAAATAACAAATCACTACAATGAATGTATAATAGTGAGAAAAAAAAACGAATCAATCATAATCAATAATGTATTGGATATATACATAACACTATTACTGAAGAACACTACTGTACGCCATAACCATCACAGACCATTATCTTTCTAATCAAGACACATCTATCTCTGCAGTCCATCATGTGTTCTTCACTGCTTCATCTGAAAGGAGGCAGAGACAGATACAGGTTATTACAATAAACAGACAATAAACAAACAAACACTTGATATCTTATTTTTTCATTTCAAATCATGACGTTTCAGCTGCCAATGGCCTTCATCAGAAGTCTACAATCACATTAAATAAGTGGTGTCAGTACCTTGACCAGGCTGAGTACTGTGCTGTAGGTGAGGGAAAGAAGGAAGAGGATGATAAAAGAGGAGGTGGTGGACCACAGGCTGCCGAACTCATCCTCGTCGTTGTCTGTGCAGCTCAGAGCAAAGCCCGCCTCAGGCTCAGTCAGTAGGATGTTCGCTGAGAACAGGGAGAGAGACAGGTGATGAGGAACGGACATAGACTTGTGTCCTCGTGTGTGTGTGTTCATGTGTGTCTGCTTGTTCGCGTGTGTGTGTCTGTATATTCATGTGTTCATGTGTATTGTACACCTGTATTAGTCTTTATCGTATTCTAACAAATACAGCTACATGAGCGCAATTTATATGGACACACACAGACACACACATCAACACACAAAGAACACATGAAACTGATCTGTGCAGACGTGGCCTAATATTAACATGCACACCCACTCACATTATGTCAAGCTACACCTTTACACTAAATAGTACATCCATGACCACCTTACTGGAAGCATAGTACTACTATGTAGGCTATTCAGTGATGTTGTCTTTTCATGACAAAACAATTGTCTTCATTATGTTTTTATATGAACAATAGACCAGTATATTTTCTAAGACTTTAAGTAATTCATATACGAACACCAAACCATGTGATCTCATATGCTGTATTGTTTATTAGCCAGGCTCCACATTAGGAAGACACATTGAACAATGACAAAGGACAACAACGGCAACACAAGGCTGTGCAATAGGACAGAAATCTTATAACACAGTAGACTGGACAATATCACATTAGACAATATATACGTCTACAGTTAACAAAACAATGACAACACTAACATTTTAACTTTAACTCAAGGGACAACAACAATGACATCAAAGAGGACAACGGGACACTCCTAGTAATTGGCTATTCTCACCCACAGATGAGTCAATAAGGAGACACAACGACACAACAAACACAGATTAATATCACTTGTCTTCACATGAGTTACCCAAGGACTTGGACACACTCCTCTCCTTAAGTGCGGTGTTGTTGTCCAAGCCGGCGTGCTTGACGGCGCATGTGAACATCAGATTTGTGTCCCACTTATCCTTGGTGGTGGTGAAGACGCTGGTGACGGAGTGGTTGCCTTTCTGGTTTTTCTGAGGAGGGCTGGTGACCCCCTCCTGGTACTGACCGCTGTCCACCTGCCACATGATGTAAACATCACAGAGAGACGGGCAGGCCACCAGGCACACCAGAGTCACTTCCCCCTCCTTCTTGGTGTCTTCCTCTGGTAGAAGGTGGACGAACACTGAAGGGGCTTCACCTGCAAGAGGATTGATTTTAAGGAGAAACGTTACACTCATGTACATGGAGGTACGTATGAAAGCCAGTATGTGAATATCAGTTTAAAATGAACCTAGTGGTCCTTAACCCTGGTTCTGGAGCAACACAGGGGTGTGCAGGTTTCTGTTCTAGTCCAGCCCTAACACACCTGATTCAACTAAGCAAAGGAGATGATTAGTTAATGATTAGTTGATTTGCTGACTCAGGTGTGTTAGCGCTGGGCTGGAGCAAATGTCTGCACATCCTGTGTCTCCCTCTCCAGAACCTGGAGCATGTGACCATTTATCACAATCACATTGAGACGTTTCAGTGACCTACTTCCTTTGGTGAAGCTGAGGTCCTGAATGACCGGTGTGTCTTCACCTCTCTTCATGGCAGAACACTGGACTTTGTTCACCTTGGTCCACTCTGTCTGGTTTATGGTCAGAGTACTGACCCTGCTGTTCAGTTTGCCCTTTGATTCAATAGGTTTCAGATCGATGTGATCCGTCTGTTTCCGTCCGTTGACATGCCAGGTGATAGTGGTACCAGATACTGTGTCCTGGTCTGTACCACTGATGACACAGTCCATCACTGCTTGGTTGTCTATGAACACCTTTTTCACACTTGGTGGGTTCAGAGTCACCGTCAGTGGTTCTGAAAGGGGAGAGCAGCAGTGTGAAAGCAGGACATGTTAATGTTACTGATGAGGAACTACACTAAATAATATAGATCATGTGTGTGAGCATGACATCAATTGTAGTACAGTCTACTCCTATGTACAGACCTGTTTTGGAGATCGTCTTG
The DNA here is from genome assembly GCF_901001165.1 of Salmo trutta. Classification (NCBI taxonomy): domain Eukaryota; kingdom Metazoa; phylum Chordata; class Actinopteri; order Salmoniformes; family Salmonidae; genus Salmo; species Salmo trutta. The sequence goes on along the minus strand of NC_042957.1, from coordinate 62,707,302 downwards.
TTGATAGTTTCTCTCTGGTGCTGCACCAAACAGCTGTACTTGACCTTGTTGTTCCAGTCAGTGTTGGTGACCTTCAGCAGACTGCTGCCTGAGTAGAGGCCTGACAGCTGTAGGCCTACAGTAGGGGTCGGGCCCTCCACCTCCTTGTCATTCTTCTTCCAGGTGACAGTGACTTTGTTGGGGATGAAATCTTCAATTATACACATCAAGTACTGGGTGGTGCCAATGGGTGCCGACAGCAAAGACACTGTTGGAGGGTTTGAGACTGAGTAGCGGGAGGTAAAAAAAGTGTCTGCATGTTAGTTTAACCACGGATATTTTAAAGACATCCAGTGTTAACGCCAAGTAGCATTTTATAATCAGGTTTTGTAAACAGAAATAGTTTACATCACAAACATTCAAATGCAATCTTTAGAACTTCATAGAAAAATACAATATAATGTCCACATCTTACTTGGTCTATTGATGACTGCTGTCTTTACAACTCCAGCATGATCCACAGAACAATTGAAAGACTTTGAGATTTCCCAGACATTCTTAGCCACGCGGAGCTGACTGACTCCTGTGTAGGTTCCCCCGCTCTGGACTGCTGGGTATTGGACGAAGTCCGTCAGCGCTTTCCCGCTGTCGTCTGTCCATTTGAAGGTGTGTGAGGAAGGCGAAAAGCCTTTAGCGACACAACCGATGCTATAGATGTCGTTAGAAGGGGTTCCACAGTTCATAAGAGTGAGCAGGGAAGAGGGGGCTGTGGTTGCTGCAAGAAAGACAGTTTGAAAGAAAGAAAGGTAACACTTGATTTGAATGTACAGAAATGACCAGGTAACTACTAGGAATTACCATGGTAAAATGGTCATTACACAGTTGTAACCTAATAACTACTAATTAATTTAATCTGGCACTATAAGGCACCATTTAATTCCATGTAGTTGCTTGTCTTGTTTTCTTTGATGTGTAACTACCACTACATTTCTAGTTTTATTAGTTGTATGTACAGGATAGGATACAAATACACCATCTAAAAAATGTTTTACTTTCAGGTTCCTTCTCAACAATGCAACAACAATAATAAGTAATAAAATATAAGAATACAAACATAAAGTAACTGCAAAGTAGAGTAGAATAAACATTTTAGAAAAGGTATAATACAGGAAGGCACAATTAAATACACATAAACACATTCAATTGCAGACAGATTTACCAGTGGAAACAGAACTGTAAAATAAAAGATCATGTTCCTCTAATAAAACATTTTAATGTAATTACTTATATGGATTAAGGTGATGCCAATTAACACTCATTTCAATATAGGCTAAGATGGAGTCTTATTCTTATACCCTATAATCGGTTTATGTGTTAGACTCCCATATGAATAGCCTACATTTTCATTTTCACATGGTAATTTTTGACCTAAAGCAAAGCCTACATAATCAACTAACTACAGCTAATTATGAACAAACAATATACTGCTTTACCTAGGTGTGCTACACTACCAACATTATCCAAGTAATAATGTCTACTTTTCTCCATAAAACAATGATTTATCTACAAACTACAACAATTTGATTGCATTAAAAAAACACCCAAAAACAACGGCTTACCTGATGAGACTGTGACCAGTGTCCCTTTCCCCCAATAGTCAAAGTAGCTATACACAGCGTGACAAGGGCGTATGCCAAGCAATACAAAAACTACCCTCTTTACAGCAATCGGTTTCAACTAATCTTGATAACTCCATCACTAAAACCGAATGGGTTTCCATTTATAACACTTTAGGAAACAAACTTTTGCATTATTCTATAAGAGCAGAACCTAGAAAATGAGGAACTATTTGACTTTCCAGGTAATAAGCAAATTGAGGTAAACTATTTCTTTAGTGGAATATGAACATGTCTTTTCAAGGACATTTTGCATCTGAAAAATGCAAAAGACATATGTTCTTTCAACACACAAAATAGAATGGGAAAATTAAACATTTGATGGATATAATAAATTTCAGTTTGCTTACCTGTTGAGACGGTGACTTGTGTCCCTTTACCCCAGTAGTCAAAAGCATCACAGTGCTATGTCTCCATTCACTGCCTGTACAAAAACCCTGCACTTCAATAGGCAGCTTTAAAGTGATGATACTGAATCCAATAAAGATGAAAATATAATGCAATATCGTAATACTATCATATTCCTGATTCCTTAAGGACAGATGTTTTGTATACCTTTTAAAAACTCATGCTCAGGTAAATGTCATGGCATCACTATCAAAACATACTTTTTGAAAATGTAAAACTATTTACAATGGGGTTATATCAATATCAGACGGTCATTTGAAGAATATTGTATGGTTTCTCCCTATTGTCCCAATCTTCAGGCAGATATAATGCAGGTTTTGTCTCTGAGGTTTTTGTACAGCCTCATTTCACTGTGTCCCCCAGCCCACCCCATATCACAGTGATATACTCCAGCACAAAAACACCTCCTTCACATTTCCATAGGGATTCCATATGACTCTGCTCTCAGTGAGGTATAAGAAGCTACAGAATCTTACAGAATTATATTCTCTATGAGTTGGTGGATTAATCTTCAATGTTTGTGGTTATTGTTTCTGACAAAGGGTGTATCCGTTGTCAATTTGTGACAGTTGTTTGCAAAATTATGGATTTATGTTACAATATAAAACCAAATATCATGGCTATGGCCAAAATCATGTTTATGGGGAGGTTTCATTAGGGTTACATTAGTACCATTGTCCTGGGGTGTGATTATTTGACCTGTTCAGTGTTGATGTGTCCATACAGGAGCAAAGGGTTTTTGTACGGCGTAATATCACTGTGACCCCCATAAAGTCACAGTGATAAACACCATAACAAAAACCTCCCACCAGTACCACACACCTGCTCTATGAGGATAGCAACACATTCAGATGGTTGTGGATAGGTAATAATACACACATCTATTATTTATTTTAATATATTTTAATATTTTAACAATCAGTTAATAAGAACATTTTACCAAATCCTGTAGGAACAATGCTTTACAACTGTTACAGACATGTATGAGCCTTCATTATAATAAGGTGTGTAATATTTTCATTCAAAGTAATTTATTCAGCATTTGTATGAATGGTTTAACCTTTATTAATAGTTGCTATTTAGTCAGCATCATTATGAATGGTTTAACCTTTATTAATAGTTGCTATTTAGTCAGCATCATTATGAATGGTTTAACCTTTAATATATGTTTGTTAGTCAGCATCAAAATGAATGGTTTAAACTTTTAATAGTTGTTATTTAGTCAGCATCATTATGAATGGTTTAACCTTTAATATATGTTATTTAGTCAGCATCATTATGAAAGGTTTAACATTTAATGGTTGCTATTTAGTCAGCATCATTATGAATGGTTTAACATTTAATAGTTGTTATTTAGTCAGCATCATTATGAATGGTTTAAACTTTAATATATGTTATTTAGTCAGCATCATTATGAATGGTTTAACATTTAATAGATGTTGTTTAGTCAGCGTCATTATGAATGGTTTAACCTTTAATAGTTGCTATTTAGTCAGCATCATTATGAATGGTTTAACATTTAATAGTTGTTATTTAGTCAGCATCATTATGAATGGTTTAACATTTAATAGATGTTGTTTAGTCAGCGTCATTATGAATGGTTTAACCTTTAATAGTTGCTATTTAGTCAGCATCATTATGAATGGTTTAACATTTAATAGTTGCTATTTAGTCAGCATCATTATGAATGGTTTAACATTTAATAGATGTTATTTAGTCAGCATCATTATGAATGGTTTAACCTTTAATAGTTGCTATTTAGTCAGCATCATTATGAATGGTTTAACATTTAATAGTTGTTATTTAGTCAGCATCATTATGAATGATTTAACCTTTAATAATTGTTATTAGTTATCGTCATTATGAATGGTTTAACCTTTAATGTATGCTATTTTGTCAGCGTCATTATGAATGGTTTAACATTTAATAGTTGTTATTTAGTCAGCATCATTATGAATGGTTTAACCTTTAATATATGTTATTTAGTCAGCATCATTATGAATGGTTTAACCTGTAATAGTTGCTATTTAGTCAGCATCATTATGAATGGTTTAACATTTAATAGATGTTGTTTAGTCAGCGTCATTATGAATGGTTTAACATTTAATGGTTGCTATTTAGTCAGCATCATTATGAATGGTTTAACATTTAATAGTTGTTATTTAGTCAGCATCATTATGAATGGTTTAACCTTTAATATATGTTATTTAGTCAGCATCATTATGAATGATTTAACATTTAATAGATGCTGTTTAGTCAGCATCATTATGAATGATTTAACATTTAATAGATGCTGTTTAGTCAGCATCATTATGAATGGTTTAACATTTAATAGATGCTGTTTAGTTAGCGTCATTATGAATGGTTTAATCTTTAATATATGTTATTTAGTTAGCATCATTATGAATGGTTTAACATTTAATTGTCACGTCCTGACCAGCAGAGGGAGTAGTTGTGTAGTATTTTGGTCAGGACGTGGCAGAAGAAGTCTGTGTTTGTGTGTTCTGGGATGTCTGTTTCTATGTTGGTCTGTGTGGCTCCCGATCAGGGACAGCTGGTTATTGTTGTTCCTGATTGGGAGTCATATATTAGGAGTGTGTTTGTCATCTGGGTTTGTGGGTTGTTTCGTTAGCACTGCTATTATTGTAAGTATAGCCTGTTAACCTGTCTTTAGTCGTTCTTGTTTATTGTTTTCCGTGTTTGTTTTATTCATTATCATTAAAAGATGAGTATTCACATCCCGCCTGCGATTTGGTTACTTCAACAAGGCTACACCTGTGACAGAATAACTCACCAAACCAAGACCAAGCAGCGGAGAAAGGAGCGGCAGGTTGAGAAAAGGGACTTTGAGTTGGACACTCGTGAAAAATGGACTTGGGAACAGATTCTGGCCGGAGGGGGCCCGTGGAGGAAGGCTGGTGAGGACCGGGAACGCTACCGGGGTACACGACAGGCGAGGAAGCCGGAGAGGCACCCCCAAGAAATGTTTTGGGGGGGCACACGGGTAGTTTGGCTAGGCCAAGGAAGAGCCATAAGCCAGCTACCCGTGAGTATATGGAGGAGCGTATGGAGGGGAGGGCGCCGTGTTTCGCTGAGGTGTGCACTATCTCGCCCATACGCACGCACAGTCTGGTGCGCACTATTCCAGCCCCTCACAGATGCCGTGCTAGAGTGGGCATCCAGCCTGGGAGGAGGATGCCTGCGCAGCGCGTCTGGTCGCCGGTACGCCTCCTAGGACCAGGCTACCTAACGCCGCTCTACGCACGGTAACCAGCAAGCCCCTGCACAGCCCAGTTCGCCCTGTACTAGCACCCCGCTCGTACAGGGCTGCTAGTTCCACCCAACCAGGACGGGTTGTGCAGGAGGTGCGGTCAAGGCCACCTGTGCGCCTCCATGGCCCAGTCTTTCTGGTTCCCGCCTCTCGTGCTAACCCGGAAGTGAGTACCTCCAGTCTGGCACGACCAGTACCAGCACCACGGATCAAGCTTCCCATAAGTCAGCCTAGTCCTACTCAGCCTGTCCCCAGGCTGGTACCTCCACTACCAGCCCCACGCATCAGGCTTCCAGTGCGTCAGACCAGGCCAGAGTGTCCGGCAACAGTGCCTCGTCCAGAGTGTCCGGCAACAGTGCCTCGTCCAGAGTATCCGGCAACAGTGCCTCGTCCAGAGTGTCCGGAACCAGGTGAGACGGCCCACTGTCCGGAACCAGGTGAGACGGCCCACTGTCCGGAACCAGGTGAGACGGCCCACTGTCCGGAACCAGGGGAGACGGCCCACTGTCCCGAACCAGGGAAGACGGCCCACTGTCCGGAACCAGGGCAGATGGCCCACTGTCTGGAACCAGGGGAGACGGCCCACTGTCCAGAACCAGGGGAGACGGCCCACTGTCCGGAACCGGTTGAGTCTGCCTGCGACCCGGAACCGGTTGAGTCTGCCTGCGACCCGGAACCGGGTGTGTCTGTCTACGATCCGGAACTGAATAAGTGTATATTTAACTTGTTATGGATAGGGGGCAGTATTTTCACGGCCGGATAAAAAACATACCTGATTTAATCTGGTTATTACTCCTGCCCAGAAACTAGAATATGCATATAATTAGTAGCTTTGGATAGAAAACACTCCAAAGTTTCTAAAACTGTTTGAATTGTGTCTGTGAGTATAACAGAACTCAAATGGCAGGCCAAAACCTGAGAAGATTCTGTACAGGAAGCACCCTGTCTGACCATTTCTTGGCCTTCTTTGTCATCTCTATCCAAAACAGAGGATCTCTGCTGTAACGTGACACTTTCTAAGGCTCCCATAGGCTCTCAGAAGGCGCCAGAACGTTTAATGATAACTCTGCAGTCTCTGGCTGAAAAACAGTAGTGCATTTGGATAGTGGTCGATCTGAGAACAATGAGACGGGTGCGCGCGTGCACGTGAAGAGGCCATTTTACATTTTCAGTCTTTGAACGAAAACAACGACTCCCGGTCGGAATATTATCGCTATTTAATGAGAAAAATTGCATAAAAATTGATTTTAAACAGCGTTTTACAAGCTTCGAAGTACGGTAATTGTCACGTCCTGACCAGTATAAGGGTTAATTGTTATTGTAGTTTGGTCAGGACGTGGCAGAGGGTATTTGTTTTATGTGGTTCGGGGTGGTGGTTGTTTTAGTAGGGCATTTGATTTATGTATTCCGGGGGTTTTGGGCACTGTTTTATATTCATGTATTTCTATGTTTATCTAGTGAGTCTGGTTCTATGTTTAGTTCATTGGGGTGGGGACTCTCAATTGAAGGCAGGTGTTGTCTATTTGCCTTTGATTGAGAGTCCTATATATTAGGGGGTGTTTGTGTTTGTAATTTGTGGGAGATTACTTCTTGTTTAGCGTGTGTGAGCCTGACAAGACTGTTGTGTTGATCGTGAGATCGTTTTTGTTTATTATTTTTGGTGTTCACTTCTGAGTCAAATAAACGTCAAGATGAGCATCCACATACCTGCTGCATTTTGGTCCTCCTTTCCCGACGTCAACCGTGACAGTTATGGAATATTTTGAATTTTTTTGTCACGAAACGCGCCGGCGCGTCACCCTTCGTTATCCTTCGGATAGTGTCTTGAACGCACGAACAAAACGCCGCTATTTGGATATAACTATGGATTATTTGGAACCAAACCAACATTTGTTGTTGAAGTAGAAGTCCTGGGAGTGCATTCTGACGAAGAACAGCAAAGGTAATCCAATTTTTCTTATAGTAAATCTGAGTGTGGTGAGGGCCAAACTTGGTGGGTGTCAAAATAGCTAGCCTGTGATGGCCGGGCTATCTACTCAGAATATTGCAAAATGTGCTTTCACCGAAAAGCTATTTTAAAATCGGACACCGTGATTGCATAAAGGAGTTCTGTATCTATAATTCTTAAAATAATTGTTATGTTTTTTGTGAACGTTTATCGTGAGTAATTTAGTAAATTCACCGGAAGTGTTCGGTGGGAATGCTAGTTCTGAACATCACATGCTAATGTAAAAAGCTGGTTTTTGATATAAATATGAACTTGATTGAACAAAACATGCATGTATTGTATAACATAATGTCCTAGGAGTGTCATCTGATGAAGATCATCAAAGGTTAGTGCTGCATTTAGCTGTGGTTTTGGTTTTGTGACATTTTATGCTAGCTTGAAAAATAAATACGTGTCTGATTATTTCTGGCTGGGTACTCTCCTGACATAATCTAATGTTTTGCTTTCGTTGTAAAGCCTTTTTGAAATCGGACAGTGTGGTTAGATAAAGGAGAGTCTTGTCTTTAAAATGGTGTAAAATAGTCATATGTTTGAAAAATTGACGTTTTTGGATTTTTGAGGAGTTTGTATTTCGCGCCACGCCCTATCATTGGATATTGGAGCGGTGTTCCACTAGCGGAACGTCTAGATGTAAGAGGTTTTAACTGTGAACTAAATGAGTTTGCCTACAGCGTTGACCGGAAAGAGTCTGCCTACGATCCGCAACAGAGTGAGTCTGTCTACGACCTGGAACCCAATGAGTCTGCCTACAGTCTGGAGGGCAGTAGGCCGGAACCAGAGCCACCCACAGGATAGGTGAGTTGGGGAGGGGGGGTGTAGCACAAGTGCCGTCGTTGACGGCAGCCACCCTCCCTTCCCTCCCTTTTTCTTTAGGGGGTATTATTTTTTGTTTTGGTATTGGGGATTTTTGTGGTTTCTTTTTAGGTGCATTCGGGGTATGCACCTTTAGGAGGGGTACTGTCACATCCTGACCAGCAGAGGGAGTAGTTGTGTAGTATTTTGGTCAGGACGTGGCAGAAGATGTCTGTGTATGTGTGTTCTGGGATGTCTGTTTCTATGTTGGTCTGTGTGGCAGCTGGTTATCGTTGTTCCTGATTGGGAGTCATATATTAGGAGTGTGTTTGTCATCTGGGTTTGTGGGTTGTTTCGTTAGCACTGCTATTATTGTAAGTATAGCCTGTTAACCTGTCTTTAGTCGTTCTTGTTTATTGTTTTCCGTGTTTGCTTTATTCATTATCATTAAAAGATGAGTATTCACATCCCGCCTGCGATTTGGTCACTTCAACACGGCTACACCTGTGACATTAATAGATGCTGTTTAGTTAGCATCATTATGAATGGTTTAACCTTTAATAGCTGTTATTTAGTCAGCATCATTATGAATGGTTTAACATTTAATAGATGTTGTTTAGTCAGCATCATTATGAATGGTTTAACATTTAATAGATGTTGTTTAGTTAGCGTCATTATGAATGGTTTAACATTTAATAGACGTTGTTTAGTTAGCGTCATTATGAATGGTTTAACCTTACTGTTTAATACTAGGTGTTCAAGCACATGTTGTGCATTTGGATGTTCAGAATTTCTATCACTAAAATGACACCTATAAAATAAAACATAGTTTTACTTATTTGAAAAGTCTGCTCATAACCTGCTTATAAACATTAAATAGTTTTGAACTCACATGTACATGTCTGTTATTCACGGTTTAAATATGACTGCAGATGCATGTATTTATTCATTATTCTAATGATATGTAAATCTTTTCAGACAGTTTATCTCACATTCCCAGGGGGTGTCCATCTTGACTGTGACAATAAGAACTGGGTAATTCTTAGGGAATGATGGTTTCATGCGTCAGACATCTTTGTTGTTTTTGTACAGGTCATGCTTTGCTTCACAGAACTGTGTGTCATAATATCTGAAAACTATCAAAAACATTTTTTTTTTAGCTATTACACTGTGCGCATGGGCCACATTTGTAGTTCCCATTTGGGATAGGTGTCAAGAGTGTGGAGTATAAGAGAGTATAAGAGTATAAGCGTGGTCGCAATATTGGAGATAGTTTGGTGAGATCTGACATGCCCCCTGAGCCCACTCAGACACTATTGACACCTATCCCAAATGGCAACTACAAATGTGGCTCATGCGCACAGTGTAATAGCACTATAAAAACGTCTTTCTTCAGACACCCACATACAGGTCGAAAGATCCCTGTGAGGGGTATCATCTCATGCAAGACCAAGGGAGTAATCTATCTCATCACCTGTTCATGTGGAAAAGCCTATGTAGGACAAATTAAAAGACAATTAAAACAATGTACAGCTGAACACCGCAGCTCAATCAGGTTTAAGAACATTGACAATCCAGTAGCAGCTCACTTTATTGAAGCTAAACATCCCATCTCCTCCCTCAAATACACAGGCATTGAGCATGTTGCTCTACCAAGGAGAGGAGGTAACATTGAGATCCTACTACTTCAAAGGGAGGCTTACTGGATATCCTCTCTAAAAACATTGACCCCTAATGGTCTGAATATTGACTTTGATTTCAGGCCCTTCTTTTGAACACTCTTTTCTTTATGAACAAGTCTTATAAATTGAAAAAGTATTTTTACAGCGTATTAGCGTATACCCAATATGTTCCCCCTGTTGATGATGTTCATTATATATTAAGGTTGAACCAATATTACATGTAACAAAAATGAAATCCGAAATTATTATGTGAAATTGAATGAAACAATAATGTATGTTGATGCTAATATGATGTACAGTATTCCATTATGTTTCTATATGATAATAATATATTTAATATGCCATATACTATTTTTTTGAGCAGTGTCCCTAATTCATTTTAATTATCATAATCATTATGACACACCCCTCACCACTGTCATTGGTTACACTAATTGCACTGTGTCTACATAACCTGGTTCAAGTATTTATGACATTACCTCTGAGGAAGGCACAGTGATGCCGAAACGTTGGTGAATACCCATTCAATTGTTGGGAGATTATACATACGACTTTCTCTATTTTAATAGTTTATAGTTTATTCGCCGTTGATCAGCACCTCCACACAAACTATTTTCTGGGTGTGCGCCAGCTCCTGTTTTTGTGTCATTATATCTGACACAGTAATACACTGCTGTGTCTTCAGTTAGAATTATCTGCCCTTCTACAATGACTATGTTGTTGGAATCATTTTTGGAGATGCTGAACCTGCTTTTCAAAGAATCCTTGCAGTTTCCATCTGAGTCACCAATCCGTTCCATAGCTTTATCTACAGGATGTCCAATCCAGTCTGTGGTATAGCTGTCATCACTGATAGAATACCCAGAGACCTTACAGGTGATGCTCAAAGACTCTCCAGGTTTTACAACCATTGAGCTTGGCTGGTCGAGTACTGGGTCAACAATACCATGCACATAATAAACAATAGGCAGCAGCAGCAGAGATGCAGGGAACATGGTTTATGAGGAAGCAGAACTGATGGGAACAATACTTATTTCCTCCAACTGAGTGAAAGAGAGAGACATACCGTAATTTCCGGACTATTGAATGCACCTGAATGTAAGCCGCACCTACTGAATTTAAATGTTTTATTTATTTTTAACATAAATAAGCCGCACATGTCTATAAGCCGCAGGTGCCTACCGGTACATTGAAACAAATGAACTTTACACAGGCTTTAACGAAACACGGTTTGTAACAAAAATAAATAGGCTTTGACGAAACACGGCTTGTAACAAAAATAAATAGGCTTTAACGAAACACGGCTTGTAACAAAAATAAATAGGCTTTAACGAAACACGGCTGGTAACAATTTTTTTTAAAATTAGCAGTAAGCTTTAGTTGTCTTTTTGCACTGAGTCAATTCCTCACGCTGCTGTTTCCAACGTCTTATCATCGACTCATTAAGACCAAGCTCCCGTATAGCAGCTCTATTTCCTTTTCCAACAGCCAGATCAATCGCATTCAACTTGAAAGCTGCATCATATGCATTTCTCTGTGTCTTTGCCATGATGAGGGTGACAAAATGACTACCGTAATCAGAATGATGGGAAGTTTGAGAGCGCTCGATTTAATCTAAACAGTAAACAAAAAAGTTGTTTGACCTTAACCCGTTCAGCAATTTCATTGGTCTAATGAAAGCTTCATGCCGCAAAAAAACTGAGCACGTTACAGAATGTGTTTTTTTTGAGAAAAAAAATTGAAAGCGGGAAAAATCCATATATTAGCCGAGTCATTGTTTAAGCAGTGAGGTTCAAAGCGTGGGAAAAAAGTTGCGGCTTATAGTCCGGAAATTACGGTACTCTTTTTATATACAAAGAGGGGAATTTATTTGAATAAAAGTTAGAGATTTAGGATTCATGGAGAGGTATAGTCAATAAATAACTAGTGCCACAATGACGTGTTGAGTACAACAGTTATTTATCATAATAACATTATCTGTTTATGGGATGTATTGTGCAGCATTATGAATGGTTGTGTTCTGCTCAATAATAAAATACTACAATTAACATAACTGATGCTTTGTGGAACTGCACAAAAGCCACAGATGGTGAGAATCTAACTATTGGTGTCCTTAAAGATACAGTATATACATGGCCTATTACTCATTTTAGTTAAATGTAGAAGTCTGCTATCAAAATTCAGCTTCTGTATTTTATTATGCTCAATGAGGTCATTAATTAATACCTACCAGTAATTCACACTCTGAATTTGATTAGGCTAATATACAGGTGAATGTAAATAAGCTGTCATCAAGATGATACATATTTACTGACTAAAATGGTCAGAGGAGTGGTTTAAGCTGTATTGAGCTTCATGAGGAATGGTATGCTGTGAATACACTTGGAATTTATGCTGGAATGTATGCTCAGTCAGTGTCTGACCCTGAACACCTATTGATAAGAAGAGAGCATTTCAAGCATGAAGAAAAGTTTTTAAGGACACACAACCATCTGTTGAAAGTAAAAACAAAGTGTTTACCTGACAGTCCTATAATCAGTAGCAGTAGCCATGTTATGTAATCTTTGTTAAACATGTTAGACTATTGTCAGTGTCTATCATTCAGTCTAGCAGTCAGAGCTTCAGTTCCTCTCCTCCACTCTACAGTGAGATAAGTGGTGATGGAAGAGATCAGAGGTTTGCGTTGACTCCTCCTCACAGGGTAGGAAGATCACACAGAGATTAAACTTTGTTTATTACTTGTTCATGGGACAACAAGGAAGATTGACCAGACTGGATAAGAGATTGATTGTGTAATTTGATTGTGTAATTTGATTGTGTAATTTGAACGTTAGAAGCTGGGTAGTGCTTTGTGATATTTTTGTTGTATTCTTTACAGTAATGATATTAAGTATTATTAATACCCTGTATAATCCTGTAGAGGAAGTAGTACAAAAGTGTTCTTTTTTTATATATACAGCTGCTTCACTAGCTTCAGTCACTGTCTCTGTCCAGCACAATAATAAACAACAGAGTCCTCTGCTGACAGACTCTTGTAATTTAAGAACAGTGTGCTCATGGAGACGTCCACAGTCAGAGTGAACTGGCTTTTCAGGGAGTCTGCGTATCAAAACAACAGTTGTAGACCTTACAGTGAAATGCTTATTCACAAGCACTTAACCAACAATGCAGTTTTAAGGAAATACCAAAAAAAAGTAGGTAGCAGAGTTAGTTCTCCCAGTCCACTCCAGTCATTTTCCTGGTTTCTGTCTTATCCAGTGCATACAATTGTCTGTAATTTTAAACCCAGAGATTTTACATGACAATTCAACTTTGTCTCAAGGTTTAATCACCTGAGAAGGTGACTGATCCGTCTGATATCACAAAAAACACCTGCTTTAACAAAATGTCTCAACATTCAGTTGAAGATATGATATTTACACTAATTTAGAGTTTAACCACAATACTCATACATTCTTCAGTCACCATGTAATGCTTTATTTACTGTCCATGGACATCACCATAACAACTAAACTCCAGTCAGTCATAAGCTCCATTCAGTATTAGTTAGTACAGGACTTGTAATGTTGTAATGTCAGTCCAAGCTCTCTGTAATGAAAGGCCAGTGCTGTGTCTGATTATAAAGGGATGAAGAGGAAGGAGATTTTGCATAGACCGCCCTCTAGAGGCTGATCGAGAGACTGAGAGGGAGACATGTTCTTTAAGAGTTGATATTGGCAGCATTGTTTCTCAGAACAGCACAGGATGACATAATCTATAGATATTAATACAATAAACTTGTTCCATCTAAACTTGTTCCATCTATACTTGTTCCATTACTCGTTAACATTAATTACCGTCATGGTTCCATATTCAATATTATAATTATTCAAGTCCAAATCACTAAGGACTTAAAATAGTCCTCTCCCACACGCAGTCGTGTAGAAGGCGCAAAAGCACCTCTTCTCTCTCAGGAAGTTGGAACGGTTTGGCATGGGCCCTGAAATCCTCAAAAAGTTCTACGGCTTCACCATTGAAAGCATCTTGAGTGGCTGCATCACTGCTTGGTATGGCAGCAGCACCACCCTCGATCGCAAGGCGCTACAGAGGGTGACAGCCCAGTTCATCACTGGGGCCAAGCTCCCTGCCATCCAGGACCTCCATATCACGCAGTTTGTAAAGAAGGTCCGGAAAATCGTTAAAGACTCCCAACCAGCTAAGCCTCTGCTTCTGCACGACTAGTGGTACCGATGCATCAAGTCTGACACTAACAGGCTGGAACAGATTCTATCCCCAACCCATAAGACTGCTAAATAGTGAACAGAATGGCTGCACAGACTATCTGAGTTGACCCTTTCTATATGCACACATGGTTCTGTATATACAGTAGCTTCTTACTTTCTCGTGTTCTTCATTTTTCTTATTTTTATTTCTTGTCTGTTTTTGTTCGACCTTATGTTATTTTTAGTGCTACGTTGATATTGATTACTTCATGGTTGGGATTGGAGCTTGCACTGTACTTGTGCATGTGACATTAAAGCTTGAAACTTAATTCTGTTTGCTGAAAATCTACATTTGGTTTCATGCAAATACACCAAATAAATGGTTTTAGCTACTAGAGACTGATAATGAATTTGACTGAATGACTGCATAAATTATTGAAACTGTTTGGGATTGCCATTGACAGCTGACTTTGAAGGACAATAACATATTCAGTTTAAGTTTCATAAGGATATTTATACAGTTATTTTGACAGGTCCTCAGGTATATTTTAGGCTTTTCAAGTAGTTTTGTATATCTGGGATATAATTTAGAGTATAATGTGTCTACTCTCTCCTAGTGTTGATGGGGCCATGGGATTGATGTTAATTAACAGAGACTGGAGCTCAGAATTGTCTCACTGACTCTCACAGTAAAATAAGTGCTTGATCTGTTTTTTTACAGCCCTGCAGCCTCCTGTGTCACTGTGTCTGTGGCACAATAATAAACAGCAAAGTCTTCAGTCTTCAGACTGTTCATCTGGAGATAAACCTGCTGCTTGCTGTTGTCTCTGGAGATAGTGATCCGACCCTGGACTGACTGGGAGTAGTAGATGCTACTACCACTTGGACCATAAATGTAAGCTATCCATTCCAACCCTTTACCAGAAGTGTGTCTGATCCAGTTAAAGTTAACCTGTTTGGGATAAGGGGCAGTATTTTCACGGCCGGATAAAAAACGTACCCGATTTAATCTGGTTATTACTCCTGCCCAGAAACTAGAATATGCATATAATTAGTAGATTTGGATAGACAACACTCTAAAGTTTCTAAAACTGTTTGAATGGTGTCTGTGAGTATAACAGAACTCATATGGCAGGCCAAAACCTGAGAAGATTCTATATGGGAAGTGCCCTGTCTGACCATTTCTTGTCCTTCTATAGCCTCTCTATCGAAAATACAGGATCTCTGCTGTAACATGACATTTTCTAAGGCTTCTATTGGCTCTAGGAAGGCGCCAGAACGTGGAATGATAGCTCTGCAGTCTCTGGGTGAAAAACAGCAGGGGTTTTGGTGAGTGGTCCTTCTGAGGACAATGACACTGAGGCGCTCGTGCACGTGACGACTCCATTTTTTTCTTTCAGTGTTTGAACGGATACAACGTCTCCCGGTTGGAATATTATTGCTATTTTACGGGAAAAATTGCATAAAAATAGATTTTAAACAGTGTTTGACATGCTTCGAAGTATGGTAATGGAATATTTAAAAAAAAATTGTCACGAAAGGCACCGGCGCGTCACCCTTCGGATAGTGACTTGAACGCACGAACAAAACGGAGCAATTTGGATATAACTATGGATTATTTCGAACCAAAACAACATTGGTTGTTGAAGTAGAAGTCCTGGGAGTGCATTCTGTATACTTCTGGCCCTTCTTTGGACACTGTGTTAACAACCCTCTAGACGAGCTTCAATGCCATTCAATTCTCCTTCCGTGGTCTCCAACTGCTCCTAAACACAAGTAAAACTAAATGCATGCTCTTCAATTTATCGCTGCCTGCACCTGCCCGCCTGTCCAGCATCACTTCTCTGGACGGTTCTAACTTAGAATTTGTGGACAACTACAAATACCTAGGTGTCTGGTTAGACTGTAAACTCTCCTTCCAGACTCACATCAATCATCTCCAATCCAAAGTTAACCTGTTGGGGGTAGGGGGCGGTATTTACACGGCCGGATAAAAAACGTACCCGATTTAATCTGGTTATTACTACTGCCCAGAAACTAGAATATGCATATAATTATTGGCTTTGGATAGAAAACACCCTACCGTTTCTAAAACTGTTTGAATGGTGTCTGTGAGTATAACATAACTCATATGGCAGGCAAAAACCTGAGAAGATTCCTTACAGAAAGTGGCCTGTCTGACCATTCCTTGAGCTTCTTGGCTCTGTTTAAAGAAAATGTAGGATCTTTGCTGTAACGTGACACTTCCTACGGCTCCCATAGGCTCTCAGAACCCGGGAAAAAGCTGAATGATGTAATTCCAGGCGCTGGCTGAAAAACTTTAGCGCCTTGGTTAAGTGGTCTATCAGAGGGCCATCAGACTGAGGCTCGTGCACGTGGGGATCCCATGTTCTTACTTTCTCTCTCTTTGTACTAAAAAACGATTTCCCGGTCGGAATATTATCGCTTTTTTACGAGAAAAATGGCATAAAAATTGATTTTAAACAGCGGTTGACATGCTTCGAAGTACGGTAATGGAATATTTAGACATTTTTTGTCACGAAATGCGTCGTGCTCGTCACCCTTCTTTACCATTCAAATAGTGTCTTGAACGCTCAAACAAAACAGAGGATATTTGAACATAACTGTGGATTATTTTGAACCAAACCAACATTTGTTATTGAAGTAGACGTCCTGGGAGTGCATTCTGACGAAGACAGCAAAGGTAATAACATTTTTCTTATAGTAAATCTGATTTTGGTGAGTGCTAAACTTGGTCGGTGTCTAAATAGCTAGCCCTGTGATGCCGGGCTATCTACTGAGAATATTGCAAAATGTGCTTTCACCGAAAAGCTATTTTAAAATCGGACATAGCGAGTGCATAGAGGAGTTCTGTATCTATAATTCTTAAAATAATTGTTATGTTTTTTGTGAACGTTTATCGTGAGTAATTTAGTAAATTCACCGGAAGTTTGCGGGGGGTATGCTAGTTCTGAACGTCACATGCTAATGTAAAAAGCTGTTTTTTGATATAAATATGAACTTGATTGAACAAAACATGCATGTATTGTATAACATAATGTCCTAGGGTTGCCATCTGATGAAGATCATCAAAGGTTAGTGCTGCATTTAGCTGTCTTTTGGGTTTATGTGACATTATATACTAGCTTGAAAAATGGGTGTCTGATTATTTCTGGCTGGGTACTCTGCTGACATAATCTAATGTTTTGCTTTCGTTGTAAAGCCTTTTTGAAATCGGACAGTGTGGTTAGATTAACGAGAGTCTTGTCTTTAAAATGGTGTAAAATAGTCATTTGTTTGAGAAATTGAAGTAATAGCATTTCTAAGGTATTTGAATAACGCGCCACGGGATTCCAATGGCTGTTGAGTAGGTGGGACGATTTCGTCCCGCCGACCCTAGAGAGGCTAAATCTAGAATTGGTATCCTATTTCGCAACAAAGCATCCTTCACTCATGCTGCCAAACATACCCTCATAAAACTGACCATCCTACCAATCCTCGAAGCTGGATGCAGTCTATCACAGTGCCATCATTTTTGTCACCAAAGCCCCATATACTACCCACCACTGCGACCTGTACGCTCTCGTTGGCTGGCCTTCGCTACATAATCGTCGCCAAACACATTGGCTCCAGCTCATCTACAAGACCCTGCTAGGTAAAGTCCCCCCTTATCTCCGCTCACTGGTCACCATAGCAGCAGCCACCTGTAGCACGCGCTCCAGCAGGTATATTTCTCTGGTCACCCCTAAAGCCAACTCCTCCTTTGGTCGTCTCTCCTTCCAGTTCTCTGCTGCCAATGACTGGAACAAACTACAAAAATCTCTGAAACTGGAAACACTTATCTCCCGCACTAGCTTTAAGCACCAGCTATCAGAGCAGCTCTCAGATCACTGCACCTGTACATAGCCCATCTATAATTTAGCCCAAACTACTACCTCTTCCCCTACTGTATTTATTTATTTTGCTCCTTTGCACCATATTATTTATATTTGAACTTTGAACTTTCTTCAAACTACAAATCTACCATTCCAGTGTTTTACTTGCTATACTTTATTTACTTTGCCACCATGGCCTTTTTTGTCTTTACCTCCCTTATCTCACATCATTTGCTCACATTCTATATAGTCTTATTTTTTTCTACTGTATCATTGATTGTATGTTGTTTTACTCCATGTGTAACTCTGTGTTTTTGTATGCTGTCGAACTGCTTTGCTTTATCTTGGCCAGGTCGCAATTGTAAATGAGAACTTTTTCTCAACTTGCCTACCTGGTTAAATAAAGGTGAAATAAATAAAATAAGAAATAAAAAAATTCTGACGAAGAACAGCAAAGGCAATCCAATTTTTCTTATAGTAAATCTGAGTTTGGTGAGTGCCAAACTTGGTGGGTGTCAAAATAGCTAGCCGTGATGGCCCGGCTATGTACTCAGAATATTGCAAAATGTGCTTTTGCCGAATGGTAAAACGTACCCGATTTTAATCTGGTTACTACTCCTGCCCAGTAACTAGAATATGCATATAATTGTTTAATTTGGATAGAAAACACCCTAAAGTTTCTAAAACTGTTTGAATGGTGTCTGTGAGTATAACAGAACTCATATGGCAGGCCAAAACCTGAGAAGATTCCAAACAGGAAGCGCCCTCTCTGACCATTTCTTGGCCTTCTATGTCATCTCTATCCAAAACAAAGGATCTCTGCTGTAACGTGACATTTTCTAAGGCTCCCATAGGCTCTTAGAAGGCCTATGTTTTTAATGTATAAATATTATTATGGATTTTATTTCTGGATTTACGTCAAAAATAGTGTGATGGTGAAAGGCTACGTAAAGGACCGGGCGCAGTTTGCTTCTGAGAATCCCCGGCTAACGCTGTCGGTTCCCCATCAATTATGCCCAGGTAGCCTCTGGGTATCATACAGACGTTAGATAATATTAACTGGTATTTATACGAAATATATACACTTTAACTTATAATAATATGTGAATTTAGCCTGAAATACATACCTAAAAAAACATATCACGCCGGTTTAATATTACAATAATATCAAATTGTAATATCCAAACAATTCCCTGAAAATACCTAACCTCCAAATCTAATATATTATTTTCACTAACTCACCTTCAGAAAGCTCCATTAGGATGGATTCACAGCTGATCTTTTTAGCTGTTCTGGGCTGATAACTCTTCTGGGCTGTTGGCCTGGTGTCTGGAGTTGCGCTTTAGCCTTTCGTACTCTAACGAGAGAGATATTCTGTAATGAGCTTACAGAGCGGGGGTGGCATTTTTTGGGCGATATCCTGTATGCAAAAATGGTCATATAGTCCCCCCCAGAATGTCCCAGAAAACCACAGGCTGGTGTCTCGACATATTCTGTCTGCCGGTATTGCATTTATGCTTCATAGCACAGCTTGGGGGTGTCCGTTGTAGATTTATATCTCGGGGTGTGGGGGGGGGGGGGGGGGGGGGGGGGGGGGCGTTAGTATATGCGCTGATTAGAAATAACATATGTTTTAAACCGTAGGAGGTTGTCTAGACAAGATATATTCTGCCTGGGCTGTTTGACTTTTTAGCCCCCACATCCTTGGGGGTGAGATAAATATGTATTTGAAAGGCTTGTGTGGTAATAAAATCGAAAATGCCAAGCCCAATTGAAGAGACACACACAATCCTAAACAGCCTTACACACTTTTTTTTTGTTGGTTCCAAACGCCCCATGCACCCCCCCCGTCTTTCTGGAATCCTTTTTCTCCGTCGTCATGACAGGCTCTCTTGCTCGCAAGATATCCCACACAAGCCCCAGATCCGTATGTTTTCCAGGCACAATGTAGTTCACATCCAGACAGGCTTTGGAAAATACATACGAACTAATTGATTTTTGTAGCATCTCTACTATATCTGTCATGTTGCTGGGGTCTTTCTTTATTAAGTCAATAAACATGTGTGTAGAGTGTACACTTTTGTTTCACAGTAGATTTGTTTAAGACCACCAAGAAACACCTGATTTATCCCACAGCATTAATTAATAAGCTGGGTAGAAAATGATTCTGTTTAAGTCATAAGTAAAGGCCTTTCAAAAAGAGGCTGGCATGATTGACTGTGACAGCCCCCACCCTGGAGAGCAGCTCTCCTTTGATCCCCTACCTAGGAGAATCACCTGTTGTTTGGGTATCATTATGTATATATGCCCTCCTATTGTTCAAATCAAAATCAAATCAAATGTATTTATATAGCCCTTCGTACATCAGCTGAAATCTCAAAGTGCTGTACAGAAACCCAGCCTAAAACCCCAAACAGCAAGCAATGCATGTGAAAGAAGCACGGTGGCTAGGAAAAACTCCCTAGGAAAAACTCCCTAGAAAGGCCAAAAACCTAGGAAGAAACCTAGAGAGGAACCAGGCTATGAGGGGTGGCCAGTCCTCTTCTGGCTGTGCCGGGTGGATATTATAACAGAACATGGTCAAGATGTAAAAATGTTCATAAATGACCAGCATGGTCAAATAATATTAATCATAGTAGTTGTCGAGGGTGCAACAAGCACGTCCGGTGAACAGGTCAGGGTTCCGTAGCCGCAGGCAGAACAGTTGAAACTGGAGCAGCAGCATGGCCAGGTGGACTGGGGACAGCAAGGAGTCATCATGCCAGGTAGTCCTGAGGCATGGTCCTAGGGCTCAGGTCCTCCGAGAGAAAGAGAGAAAGAGAGAATTAGAGAGAGCATATTTAAATTCACACATGACACCGGATAAGACAAGAGAAATACTCCAGATGTAACAGACTGACCCTAGCCCCCCGACACATAAACTACTGCAGCATAAATACTGGAGGCTGAGACAGGAGGGATCAGAAGACACTGTGGCCCCATCCGATGATACCCCCGGACAGGGCCAAACAGGCAGGATCTAACCCCACCCACTTTGCCAAAGCACAGCCCCCACACCACTAGAGGGATGTCTACAACCACCAATTTACCGTCCTAAGACAAGGCCGAGTATAGCCCACAAAGATCTCCGCCATGGCACAATTGATGATGTTTCAAAGTAATAATAATAATAATACATGGGACTCATATAGCTCTTCCAAGGACCCAAAGTCACTTTACAATTTTAGAAATGAAACAAAAAAACAGTAGTCAAAACAACATCAAACTAAACAAGAACATAAACAAAGAGAGGGGTGGGCTCAAGGAAGGGAATGAGTGGTATCTACAGTATCAGTGTATGGGTAGGGTAGGGTTGGGGTTTCAATACGAACCCAGTTTAGGGAAGGGACAGGATTGAGGTTAGGATACGAACCCGGTTTAGGGTAAGGGTTTGTGTTAGGTGGTGCTCAGTATGGTGGAGAGAGGAGTGTCTGTGTGTGTGTGTGTGTGTGTGTGTGTGTGTGTGTGTGTGTGTGTGTGTGTGTGTGTGTGTGTGTGTGTGTGTGTGTGTGTGTGTGTGTGTGTGCGTGCGTGTGTGGGTGGGGGGGACTGAAAGATGGTGATGGATTCAGAGCCGCCACGGATGGCTGTAGGAAGGCAGTTCCAGTTCCTACGACCAACTCTGAGGCCCTGCCGCCGAAGCTCTGGAGCTTGGACCTGGGGATGACAAGGTGGCCAGCTGTGGTGGAAAAGAGTAACTCAGGGGTCCAGACACATTAAGGCACATCAGTCAATAAACAAACAGAAACATTAAATAAAGCAGTACACCACTACATATCTACAACACGTGTTATACCACTGTACAACAATAATTAAAATGTGCGTGTGTAGTGTGTATGCTAGCGTGTGTGTGAATATACCTGTGTATGTGCCTGTGTGAGTGTGTCTCCTCACAGTCTGTGTTGTTTTATCTGTTATTAAATCAGATGTTACTGCTTGCATGAGTTACCTGATGTGGGAAAGAGTTTCATGTAGTCATGGCTCTGTGTAGTACTGTGCATTTCCCTGAGTCTGTTCTGGACTTGAGGACCTGGTGGTATGTTCTGGGGTATGCATGGGTGTCTGAGCTGTGTGCTAGTCGTTTGAACAGACAGCTCACTGCTTTCAACATGTCAATACCTCTCACAAAGACAAGTAGTGATGCAGTCAATCTCTCCTGCACGTTGAGCCAAACTGAAGTTAAACTGGTGGAAGCTCCACTTGGTGGAAGCTGCACTTGTTTACTCTGACTGAGTGAAGATTATCTTGTCTACTCTGACTAAGTGAAGATGCTCTTGTCTACTCCAACTGAGTAAAGATGCACTTGACTACTCCAACTGAGTGAAGCTGCACTTGTCTACTCCAACTGAGTGAAGGACAGATAGACACTCCTCTTTACAGAGAAAATCTTATTTTCAATTGAGGGGGGTTGGAATAAGAGAACCATATATATATATATATATATATATATATATAAACTGATGTATGATTGTTATAAGCTGCATCAACCTGTAATACTTACTGAAATGAAATACAACATTTTTGTTTACAGTATGTTATTATTTTTAACATATTTTTTATTGTTGTCAATGTTTCTTGGAATGTCACAGCACATAGGACTGTGGATGTATTTCTAACTGTTGGTTTCTCAAGGATCTATACTCAGCTCATTACATATAAAAAATAATAGGTATTATTTAAGATATAATTTAGATTATATATAACCTGTGTATGATAGTATGATATGTGTAGACAAATGTACTGTATGTTGTTGATGCCACGTGGTAGTTGATAGTGTGGAAAATAGACCCCTAGGTCTAGTTTCCCAGATACAGATTAAGACTAATCTTAGACTAAAAATAACTTTTAATGGCGATTCTCCATTGAGCTCTCCATTTAGTCCAGGACTAGGCTTCATTTTTTCTGGAGAAACTGGTCCCTAGAGACTTTCATATCAGACTGTAGTCACAGTCTGACCATGAACACCTGTGGAGACAAAGTTACATTAGAGAAAATTCCTGGACTCAAAACCCAACTTAACAATCCGTTCAAGTAAAACCAGTCTTAAACTGTTTTATTTATTTTATTTATTTCACCTTTATTTAACCAGGTAGGCAAGTTGAGAACAAGTTCTCATTTACAATTGCGACCTGGCCAAGATAAAGCAAAGCAGTTCAACAACATACAAAAACACAGAGTTACACATGGAGTAAAACAACATACAATCAATGATGCAGTAGAAAAAAACAAGACTATATACAATGTGAGCAAATGATGTGAGATAAGGGAGGTAAAGGTAAAACCTGTCAAGCCTATAATCATCAGTAGTAAAGCAATAGTATATTTAATCATGGACTGTCAGAAGTCATGGTGTGTCTCTGTTCTTCAGTCTAGTCAGTGCTTCAGTCCTCTCCTCCACCCTCCATTCTAAGTGTCAGAAGAAAAAATAGTCAGACTGGCCTGTTAATGTGCCTTTCGAGACCTTATAAACTGTCTAGAGTAGACAGACAACTGATCCAAATGGAATGAAACATTCAAACCACAAAGCTTTTGTCAAATCATTCAAATGACATTTTCACAGCAGCCTAGAGTGGAATTTTGCCAGTCTAGGTCAGATCATTTTTTTTGTCCCTTAACAAGATCAATAGGAGAGCTGCGTGTCTCATGTATTCTTCCTTCATGCTCAATGATGCACCTGTCCTCTCCGCTGCCTATCAGCTATTCCTGTTTCTTCGTATGGACTCAAATTGAAAATGTATGCCTCTTTGAATGCTTTTATGTGTGCCATGATTGCTATAGCCTATTGAAGATCTGGACAAATGAGCCACCTACCACTATTGTCACTATGACAGGTGGATAGAGGGCTGGATGGACCATTAGACTGGTAGAATATATTGACCTGTGGTATAGTAAAAGTTAGCATGGATTAAAGCGTAGTGCATAAGGAAAGTACCAAAACATGTTGATATAGGGTAATTATATAGTAAAACCTGCAAAAGAGTCAAACGTAAACCAGAGAAAAGCGCACTACCCTCCCCCCTCTATGCTGACATAGAGTGGAGCACAGACTCATCTCATTGCTTCCAATATTGAGATCAGTGTTGACCAGTTTTTGTACAGCCCTGCAGCCTCCTGTGTCACTGTGTCTCTGGCACAGTAATAAACAGCAGAGTCTTCAGTCTTCAGACTGTTCATCTGGAGATGCACCTGCTGCTTGCTGTTGTCTCTGGAGATGGTGAACCGACCCTGGACTGACTGGGAGTAGTAGATTTCAGCACTATCATATTTTATAATGGCAATCCATTCCAGTCTTTTCCCAGGAGCTTGTCTGATCCAAGCCATCCAGTAGCTACTGAATGTGAACCCAGAAGCTGTACATGTCACTTTGTGTGGTTCTCCAGTTATTTTTACAACTGGTCCAGACTCAGTCAGTGTCTGACCATGAACACCTGTGGAGACAAAGTATCATGAGATAAAATACCTCCAAACCTCAGCTAACATTCTTTTACAAATAAAATCAGCCTAACAGTGTTCACCTTTGAAGCCCATTGTCATCAGAAGAACAACAATAGTAAACATCATGATGAACTAATAGTAGTTATGATGTGTCTCTGTTCATCAGTCTAGTCAGTGCTTCAGTCCCTCCCACTCTGCAGTGAGATAAGTAGTGATGGAGAGGTCAGTTTTGCATTGACTCCTCCTCAATGGGTGGGATGATAAACAGGGATTAGACAGAGTCTGAGACGGGGAAGAGGTTCATATCTCCTGAATAGTTTGTTAAATATGAAATCATTCCTGGGTAACTGTTAAGTACCATACTGTGATTGTTTTCAATGAAAACGGTAAAAAAAAAGTTTTACATCAAAGAGCAATTTATCAAGCAAGAATTTTGCTAGGACTGTCTGCGAGTGGTCTGAGTTGGGAGGGGAAAACAGAGAATGTGCTGTTATTGGCAGAGAGGTTTGCAACTCTCCTTATTGGTCTATTAACTAATTTACTGCATGGTGATGTCACCATGGGAGGCCAAAACGCCCTCCCGCCTAAACAGGCTGAAATTTCAACTTTTCTTTTCAAAAAGCTCTTATACTAACATGGCATTATCATGATTTTCACAATTTCAAAGTATTATTCCAACCTCTTAGTGTGGAAATATATAAAACACAGGGTAATCTAGTTTTTGACTGCACTGGGTCTTTAAAAACTTGTTTTCGTGAAAACAAGAGAGCTTGACCAGACTGGGCAAGAGATAGCTGGAATGTTAGAGGCTGGAGTCTTTTAGTGTGTCGTTCTTTGTGATATTGTTGTATTCTTTACAGTAATGATACTCACTATTATTCTAGTGTGACACAAACATAGTAAGTAGTACACCACCTATCCATGTTGTTAGGGTGGTTTCTATACAGATGGTTCACCAGCTTCAGTCAGTGTATCTCTCGAGCACAATAATAATTAGCAGAGTCCTCTGATTTCAGACTCTTGGCTTCTAAGAACTGGGTACTTGTAGAGACGTCCTCAGTCAGGGTGAACTGGCATTTCAGGGAGTCTGAGTAGTCTGGAGAATTGCTATTCATTCTGCCGATCCACTCCAGTGCTTTGCCTGGTTTCTGCCTTATCCAGTGCATGTAGAAGCTTGTCATTGTAAACCCAGATGTTTTACATGACAATTTAACAGTGTCTTCAGGTCTTTTCATATGAGAAAGAGACTGATCCAGCTTGATATCACAACAAACACCTGCGAATCAAAAACATTTCGATATCTAGTTGAATATATGGTATTTACACTCATTTAGAGTTTAACCATGATACTCTATCCTCTATCCTCCTGATTCCTGCTTACAAGCAAAAATTAAAGCTGGAAGCACCAGTGACTCGGTCTATAAAAAAGTGATCAGATGAAGCAGATGCTAAACTACAGGACTGTTTTGCTATCACAGACTGGAACATGTTCCGGGATTCTTCCGATGACATTGAGGAATACAGCCCATCAGTCACTGGCTTTATCAAAAAGTGCATTGAGGACGTGGTCCCCACAGTGACTGTACGTACATACCCCAACCAGAAGCCATGGATTACAGGCAACATTCGCACTGAGCTAAAGGGTAGAGCTGCCGCTTTCAAGGTGCGGGACTCTAACCCGGAAGCTTACAAGAAATCCCGCTCTGCCCTGCGACGAACCATCAAACAGGCAAAGAGTCAATACAGGGCTAAGATTGAATCACACTACACCAGCTCCGACGCTCGTCCGATGTGGCAGGGCTTGCAAACTATTACAGACTACAAAAGTAAGCACAGCCGCGAGCTGCCCAGTGACACGAGCCTACCAGACGAGCTAAATCAATTCTATGCTCGCTTCGAGGCAAGCAACACTGAGGCATGCATGAGAGCATCAGCTGTTCCGGACGACAGTGTGATCGCGCTCTCCGTAGCCGACGTGAGTAAGACCTTTAAACAGGTCAACATACACAAGGCTGCGGGGCCAGACGGATTACCAGGACGTGTGCTCCGGGCATGTGCTGACCAACTGGCAGGTGTCTTCACTGACATTTTCAACATGTCCCTGATTGAGTCTGTAATACCAACATGTTTCAAGCAGAGCACCATAGTCCCTGTGCCCAATAACACAAAGGCAACCTGCCTAAATGACTACAGACCCGTAGCACTCACGTCCATAGCCATGAAGTGCTTTGAAAGGCTGGTAATGGCTCACATCAACACCATTATCCCAGAAACCCTAGACCCACTCCAATTTGCATACTGCCCAAACAGATCCACAGATGATGCAATCTCTATTGCACTCCACACTGCCCTTTCGCACCTGGACAAAAGGAACACCTATGTGAGAATGCTATTCATTGACTGCAGTTCAGCGTTCAACACCATAGTACCCTCAAAGCTCATCACTAAGCTAAGGAACCTGGGACTAAACACCTCCCTCTGCAACTGGATCCTGGACTTCCTGACGGGCCGCTCCCAGGTGATGAGGGTAGGTAGCAACACATCTGCCACGCTGATCCTCAACATTGGAGCTCCCCAGGGGTGCGTGCTCAGTCCCCTCCTGTACTCCCTGTTCACCCACGACTGCATGGCCAGGCACAACTCCAACACCATCATTAAGTTTGCAGATGACACAACAGAAGGCCTGATCACCGACAATGACGAGACAGCCTATAGGGAGGAGGTCAGAGACCTGGCCGGGTGGTGCCAGAATAACAACCTATCCCTCAACGTAACCAAGACTAAGGAGATGATTGTGGACTACAGGAAAAGGAGCACCGAGCACCGAGCATTCTCATCGACGGGGCTGTAGTGGAGCAGGCTGAGAGCTTCAAGTTCCTTGGTGTCCACATCAACAACAAACTAGAATGGTCCAAACACACCAAGACAGTCATGAAGAGGACACGACAAAGCCTATTCCCCCTCGGAAAAATAAAAAGATTTGGCATGGGTCCTGAGATCCTCAAAAGGTTCTACAGCTGCAACATCGAGAGCATTCTGACCGGTTGCATCACTGCCTGGTACGGCAATTGCTCGGCCTCCGACCGCAAGGCACTTCAGAGGGTTGTACGTACAGCCCAGTACATCACTGGGGCAAAGCTGCCTGCCATCCAGGCCCTAAAAATTGTCAAAGACCCCAGCCACCCCAGTCATAGACTGTTCTCTCTACTACCACATGGCAAGCGGTACCGTAGTGCCAAGTCTAGGACAAAAGGCTTCTCAACAGTTTTTACCCCCAAGCTATAAGATACCTGAACAGGTAACCAAATGGTTACCCGGACTATTTGCATTGTGTGCCCCCCCTCCCAACCCCTCTTTTACACTGCTGCTACTCTCTGTTTATCTTATATGCATAGTCACTTTAACTATACGTTCATGTACATACTACCTCAATTGGCCCGACCAACCAGTGCTCCCGCACCTTGGCTAACCGGGCTATCTGCATTGTGTTCCACCACCCGCCAACCCCTCTTTTTACGCTACTGCTACTCTCTGTTCATAATATATACATAGTCATTTTAACCATACCTACACGTACATACTACCTCAAGAAGCCTGACTAAACGGTGTCTGTATATAGCCTTGCTACTCTTATTTTCAAATGTCTTTTTACTGTTGTTTAATTTCTTTACTTACCTACACACACACACACACACACACACACATACCTTTTTTTTCGCACTATTGGTTAGAGCCTGTAAGTAAGCATTTCACTGTAAGGTCTACACCTGTTGTATTCGGCTTACGTGACAAATAAACTTTGATTTGATTTGACATTATTCAGTCACCATGTAAGGCTTTACTTACTGTGTATGGACATCACCATGACAACTAAACTCCAGACTGTTATCAGTTCCATTGTTCAGTGATAGTTAGTGCAGGGCTCGCTGTAATGTCAGCCAAAGCTACCTATAATGAAGAGGCCAGAGCTGACTGTCTGATTATAAAGGGATGAAGGGGAGGGAGACTTTGCATAGACCGCCCTCTAGAGGCTGAAATAGAGAATGAGAGGATTAGATGTTCTTTCAGTGTTGATATTGGCAGCATTGTTTCTCAGAACAGCACAGGATGACAATCTATTGGGATTAATACAATAAACTTCTTCCATCTAAACTTGTTCCTTTTATACTTGTTCCATCTATATTTGTTACATTTCAACTTGTTCCATCTATATTTGTTACATTTCAACTTGTTCCATCTCAACTTTTCCATCTATACTTGTTCCACCTAAACTCCTTCCATCTAAACTTGTTCCATCTACAATATACTTGTTCCGTCTTAACTTGTTCCATCTAAACTTTAACAATACTTTAACATAATTGACCTTCATGGTTCTATATTTAATATTGTACTCATTTGACATCTAGTCTCATATAAATAAATAAACTCACCAAATTGAAAGACATGACCAAATAGGCCTAAATGGTTTTAGCTTCTAGAGATTGATAATTCATTTGACTGAATGGCTGCAAATATTATTGATCCTGTTTGGAGTTATTTGCCATTGTCAACTGACTTTGAATGGCTGTAAGGTTTTCTGTTCAAGTTTCATCAGGATATTCATGCAGGTTGACAGGTTGTCAGGTTTGTTTATGCTTTTCAAGTGATTTAACAAATATATTTGGCTTATAATTTACAGTATGATGTGTCTACCCAACCCTATAGTGTTGCTGGGGCCATGGAATTGATGTTAAAAACCAGAGCATTGTCACAGAATTCGTCGTGTTGAGGAAAGGAGGACCAAAATGCAGCGGGTATATGGACACTCATTCTTTTAATTCACAAAAAAAGAGTAAAGCATCCACAGAAAAAACAAAACAATAATAATCACGACTAACAACAGTGTGGCAGGCTCAACAAGCAGTGCTCACAAACAATTCCCCACAAACACACAGACAAACACACCCAACTAATATAGGACTTCCAATCAAAGGCAACACCACACAGCTGCCTTCAATTGGAAGTCCACCCCAATTAACTCTACATAGAAACACCCAACCTAGACAGAACATAGAAAACACAACTCCTTCTGCCACGCCCTGACCAAAACTAAACACCTACTCCACCTGCTGGTCAGGACGTGACATTACCCCTTCCTAAAGGTGCAGACCCCGAATGCACCTTCAAAAGAAAAAACACAGAACACCCAAAACAAACCGAAAAAATCCCCCTAACTACAGAGAGGGAAGGGAGGGTGGCTGCCATCAACGACGGCACTGTGCTACACCCCCCCTCCCCAACCCACCTATGTTGGAGGCGGCTCAGGTGCGGGACGTGGACCCCGCTCCATCCTCGTCGTTGCCCACTTCGGTAGCGCCCCTGGCTGCTCCGGAAGACTAGTAGGCGCACCTGACTTCGCCCGACTGGCGGGCAACTCTTGCCGTGTCCGGCTGGCAGGTGTCTCTGACTGTGGCCGGCTGGCGGGCCACTCTGGCAGCTCCGGGCAGTCTGGCCACTCTGGCAGCTCCGGGCAGTCTGGCCACTCTGGCAGCTCCGGGCAGTCTGGCCACTCTAGGCATCTCCGGGCAGTCTGGCCACTCTAGGCATCTCCGGGCAGTCTGGCCACTCTAGGCATCTCCGGGCAGTCTGGCCACTCTAGGCATCTCCGGGCAGTCTGGCCACTCTAGGCATCTCCGGGCAGTCTGGCCACTCTGGCATCTCCGGGCAGGCGGGCGGCTCTGGCGGCTCCTGACTGGCGGGCGGCTCTGGCGGCTCCTGACTGGCTGGCGGCTCTGGCGGCTCCTGACTGGCGGGCGGCTCTGGCGGCTCCTGACTGGCGGGCGGCTCTGGCGGCTCCTGACTGGCGGGCGGCTCTGGCGACTCCTGACTGGCGGGCGGCTCTGGCGGCTCCTGACTGGCGGGCGGCTCTGGCGACTCCTGACTGGCGGGCGGCTCTGGCGACTCCTGACTGGCGGGCGGCTCTGGCGACTCCTGACTGGCGGGCGGCTCTGGCGACTCCTGACTGGCGGGCGGCTCTGGCGACTCCTGACTGGCGGGCGGCTCTGGCGACTCCTGACTGGCGGGCGGCTCTGGCGACTCCTGACTGGCGGGCGGCTCTGGCGACTCCTGACTGGCGGGCGGCTCTGGCTACTCCTGACTGGCGGGGAGCTCTGGCGACTCTTGCACTAGAAGCCTTGTGCGTGGAGCTGGTACTGGACGTGCCAGCCCGGCGACACGCACCTCAAGGCTAGTGCGTGTAACGGGAAACACCGGACCGTAGAGGCGCACTGACGGTCTAAAGCGCAGGGTTGGCATCACCCCTGCTGGCTCGATGCCTACTTTCCCCTGGCACATGCGGGGTGCTGGTATTGAGCATACTGGCCTGAAAATACCGGGCCTTTTCATAGCACCTACCCCAAAGCACGGGACCTGTCCAGTCTGTTTGCCTCTAAAAAGGGTACGGGGCGCTGGCCTGGGTCTCCAGTCTTGCCCCATCAAACAGCCCTTGTGCCCCCCCCTAAAAAATTATTGGGGGTGCCTCTCGGGCTCCCTTACCAGTCGTTCTCCCCAGTCCTCGCCAGAATTCTTCCGCTGCTTGGTCCTGGTTTGGTGGGGAATTCTGTCACAGAATTCGTCATGTTGAGGAAAGGAGGACCAAAATGCAGCGGGTATATGGACACTCATTCTTTTAATTCACAAAAAAAGAGTAAAGCATCCACAGAAAAAACAAAACAATAAACAATGATACTCACGACTAACAACAGTGTGGCAGGCTCAACAAGCAGTGCTCACAAACAATTCCCCACAAACACACAGACAAACACACCCAACTAATATAGGACTACCAATCAAAGGCAACACCACACAGCTGCCTTCAATTGGAAGTCCACCCCAATTAACTCTACATAGAAACACCCAACCTAGACAGAACATAGAAAACACAACTCCTTCTGCCACGCCCTGACCAAAACTAAACACCTACTCCACCTGCTGGTCAGGACGTGACAAGCATTCAATCCTCCCTCACCTTGGGTGCTACATATTACCGCTTTTCTTAAATTATGTGGTTTATTCCTCCATATGAAGTTAAATAATTTCGTATCAACCATTTTAGTTACTGACAGAGGAACATCCAAGGCAAGGGAGGTATAAACTAATCTGGACAGACCTTCAGATTTTGATAAAAGTACACGTCCGGATAAATGAAGATCTTTTAATAACCAGGAGTTAAATCTCTTTCCAATTTTCTCTACAATAGGAAAGAAATTTAAGTTGGCCCATTCTTTCTGATCTTTGCTAACTGTAATACCAAGATATGTGATCACATCTTTTACAGGGATATTACATACTGAGTTTAAGTCACATCTTTTCAACGCAAATAATTCACATTTCCTAATATTCAGAGATAAACCTGATAAATGTGTGAAGGCATTAGTACACTCAATAGCTTTCTTGACTTCATTATGATCGTTCCAAAAAATAGTGGTGTCGTCAGCCAACTGTGAACATTTTATCTATTTGTCTTGTATCTGAATTCCCCTAAAACAATCCTTAATTATATGAAGTGCCATAACTTGTGTGACCAATAAAAATAAGAAAGGAGAAATTGGACATCCTTGTTTAATTCTACGTCTAATGTCGAATCTTTGTGAAGTTCCATGGGATAATTTAACAGAGCTGTTACTATTATTGTAAAGTGTCTTAATTACATTTTGAAAATATTGACCGAAACCAAAAAATCGAAGAGTCTCAAAAAGAAAATAATCTTCAACTGTATCAAATGCCTTGTAAAAGTCTACAAATAAAATAATCTTCCATAATGTGCTCATTGTAGTCTATCAAGTCCAATACTAGTCGAATATTATTACATATATGTCTGCCCTTCATAAAACCAGACTGGGTATCGTCAATGATTTGGTCAAGACCGTTTTAAGTCTTTCTGCAAAGATGGATGCAAGTATCTTTCCATCATTGTTCATTAACCTCTCTGGGGTATGTGGGACGATTTCGTCCCACCTACGTAACAGCTACTGGAATTCCAGTGGCGCGATTTTTGAATCGTTAGAAATACTATAACTTCAATTTCTCAAACATATGACTATTTCACAGCTATTTAAAGACAAGAATCTCGTTAATCTAACCCCACTGTCCGATTTCAAAAAGGCTTTACAACGAAAGCAAAACATTAGATTATGTCAGTAGAGTGCCCAGCCAGAAAAAATCTGACACCCATTTTTCAAGCTAGCATATCATGTCACATAAACCCAAACCACAGCTAAATGCAGCACTAACCTTTGATGATCTTCATCAGATGACACACCTAGGACATTGTGTTATACAATACATGCATGTCTGTTCAATCAAGTTCATATTTATATCAAAAACCAGCTTTTTACATTAGCATGTGACGTTCAGAAAAAGCATAACCACCGCAAACTTCCGTTGAATTTACTAACAGTTTGCTAAATTACTCACGATAAACGTTCACAAAAAGCATAACAATTATTTTAAGAATTATAGATACATTACCCCTCTATGCACTCGATATGTCCGATTTTAAAATAGCTTTTCGGATGAAGCACATTTTGCAATAATCTAAGTACATAGCCCGGCATTACAGGGCTAGCTATTTAGACACCCGGCAAGATTAGCCTTCATCAAAATCACATTTCCTATAAGAAAAATGTTCTTACCTTGCTTGTTCTTCATCAGAATACACTGCCAGGACTTCTACTTCAATAACAAATGTTGGTTTGGTCCCAAATAATCCATCGTTATATATACAAACAGCGACGTTTTGTTCGTGAGTTCTAGAATGCTTCTTCGCGGTGTCGCGCATGGCGCATTGGCGTGTCAAAAATGTCTAAATATTCCATTACCGTACTTCGAAGCATGTCAACCGCTGTTTAAAACCAATTTTTATGCCATTTATGTCGTAGAGAAGTGATAATATTCCGACCGGGAGTATGCATTGAGCCTAAACAGCCGAATAAAATTTCTCCTCAGAAGCGACTCATGCACGCGCATCATTCAAAGGTCCTCGGAGCATCCACTTACAAAAGGCGATAATATGTTTCAACCTGAGGCTCCCTCGTAAACCTTCAGTTATTTCGCGGGCTCTGAGAGCCTATTGGAGCCCTGGGAATTGTCACGTTACAGCTAAGATCCTTACTTTTCAATAAAAAGATGCAAGACGCACGACTCCTTGTCAGACAGGGTACTTCCTGCTTGAAACCTTGTCAGGTTTTTGCCTGCCATAGGAGTTCTGTTATACTCACAGACACCATTCAAACAGTTTTAGAAAATTCAGAGTGTTTTCTATCCAAACCTGAACAATAATATGCATATTCTAGCTTCTGAGTTGGTGTAGGAGGCAGTTAAAAATGGGAACATATTTTTCCAAAATTCTCAATACTGCCCCCTAGCCCAGACAGGTTAATGTGATTGATATCCAATGTTCTAACATCATAGAATCTTTGCTTGGTTTGGGTATTACAGAAATTAGGCCCTGTGTCATAGAAACAGGCAGGACCCCTAAATCAATTGCCTCCTTAAAAACATTAAATATAAATTCAATATTATCCTCAAAAAAAATATTTATAGAATTCACTGATAAGGCCATCATTCCCTGGAGATTTGTTCTCTTTTAACTTGCTGATAATTTTTTTTTATTTCATTAATAGAAATAATTTCATCACAAGACTTTTGGAAGTCTTCATCTATGAATTTTGCACAGTCTTTCACAGAGTCTAGAAAGGCAGATATGTCACTAGTAGGACAGGCATTACTGGTATAAAGGTTACCATAGAATTCCGAAACATATTTTGAAATATCTTACGGGTTTTCATTTTCTTTGCCATCTATATTGAGCTTTTGAATAGATGTAAATTCAGAAATTGTAAAAGTATTTTGTATTTTTTTCACCTTCCTCCAACCATCTCCTTCTTGATCTTACAAATGCCCCTTTTGCTCTCTCTTCATACATTCTGTCCATTTCTAGTTGTAAAGAGAATAACTGACCCTTTCCTTCTTCATCAAGGTCCTCCATAGAGATTAGAGAAAGTATTTCCTTAACAGAGTTTATCTTCCCTCAATCTTTTAAGTTCAGTAATTTCTTTACCTCTCTTCATGGCTGTTTGTCTTATGTAATACTTCATTAATTCCCAATATTTCCCATAAGACTTAAATAGTTGGGCTTTCCTCCAATTGTCTTGTATAATATCTTTGGCATCCATCTTGAAATTATCATCTTCCAAAAGTCTACTATTGAGTTTCCAATAACTCCGATTCGGTTTAACTTCAGATCCATTAATATTTAAAGATAAGAATATAACTTTATGATCAGTAAGAATTGATGGTTCAATGGATACCTTGACTACAGAATTATCTAATGATTTAGAAATCAACCAGAAGTCAATTCTTGACTGTCTGGACATGTCCTTCTTACTCCAAGTGAATTCCTTTTTATCAGGATATTTAGATCTCCAAATATCGATTAATCCAAGACCAAGACATAGGTTATTAAACACAGGATTAACTATGCAGGATCTGTTAGGAGGGGGATATATGTCAAGCATCACATTAGATGCAGAATTAAAATCTCCATCTAAGATAATTTTAATATACTGAATACACCTATAACTCTATTAATTTCTTCTTTAAATTCTTGAAATAATATCCTTTTGTTTGGTTTGTTGTTGGACGCATAAATATTCCCTAATAAAAACATTTCACTGATGAAATTTACTGTTAAAATTAACCAACATCCAGAGTGGTGTCTTACTACTGATGACCTTCCCTTTAAATGCACCTCTTAACCTGTTATGGATAGGGGGCAGTATTTTCACGGGCGGAAAAAAAACATACCCGATTTAATCTGATTATTACTCCTGCTCAGAAACTAGAATATGCATATAATTATTAGCTTTGGATAGAAAACACTCCAAAGTTTCTAAAACTGTTTGAATGGTGTCTGTGAGTATAACACAACTCATTTGGCAGGCCAAAACCTGAGAAGATTGCAAACAGGAAGCGCCCTCCTGCAAGTCTCCCCAGCCTGGTGAGTCCTGTGCCGGCGCCCAGAGCCAGGCCTCCTGCATGTCTCCCCAGCCTGGTGAGTCCTGTGCCTGCTCCCAGAGCCAGGCTTCCTGCATGTCTCCCCAGCCTGGTGAATCCTGTGCCTGCGCGCAGAGCCAGGCCTCCTGCATGTCTCCCCAGCCTGGTGAGTCCTGTGCCTGCTCCCAGAGCCAGGCCTCCTGCATGTCTCCCCAGCCTGGTGAGTCCTGTGCCTGCGCCCAGAGCCAGGCCTCCTGCATGTCTCCCCAGCCTGGTGAGTCCTGTGCTTGTGCTCAGAGCCAGGCCTCCTGCATGTCTCCCCAGCCTGGTGAGTCCTGTGCCTGCGCCCAAAGCCAGGTCTCCTGCATGTCTCCCCAGCCTGGTGAATCCTGTGCCTGCGCGCAGAGCCAGGCCTCCTGCATGTCTCCCCAGCCTGGTGAGTCCTGTGCCTGCTCCCAGAGCCAGGCCTCCTGCATGTCTCCCCAGCCTGGTGAGTCCTCTGCCTGCGCCCAGAGCCAGGCCTCCTGCATGTCTCACCAGCCTGGTGAGTCCTGTGCCTGCGCCCAGAGCCAGGCCTCCTGCATGTCTCCCCAGCCTGGTGAGTCCTGTGCCTGCGCCCAAAGCCAGGTCTCCTGCAAGTCTCCCCAGCCTGGTGTGTCCTGCGCCAGAGCCGCCCGCCAGTCCGACGCTACCAGAGCCGCCCGCCTGTCCGGCACAGCCAGAGTCGCCCGCCTGTCCGGCGGCGAGGGACCCCGCTCTAGAGGCGCCACTTAAGTGGGGTGAGCCAGTGGTGGAGCGGGGTCTGCGTCCCGCTCCTGAGCCACCTCCGTAGGGGGGAGGATTGGGAAGGGGGGGTGTAGCACAAGAACCGTCATTGACGGTGTCCACCCTCCCTTCCCTCCATTTAGTTTGGGGTTATTGTTTTGTGAGTTTTTGTTTAAGGTGCGTTCGGGGTACGCACCTTTGGGGAGGGGTACTGTCACGTCCTGACCAGTAAAAGGGGTTATTTGTTATTGTAGTTTGGTCAGGGTGTGGCAAGGGGGGTTTTTCTGTGTGTTTTGGGCATTCTATGTCCTTTTTTCTATGTGTTTGTATTTCTTTGTTTTGGCCTGGTATGGCTCTCAATCAGGGACAGCTGTACATCGTTGTCGCTGATTGGGAGCCATACTTAGGTAGCCTGTTTTCCTTTGGGTTTTGTGGGTGGTTAATTTCTGTTTAGTGTTTTGGAGACCTGACAGAACTGTTTGGCTGTCATTTTCTCTTTGTATATTGTGTTCTCAGAATATATATTAAATGATGAGCACTCACCACGCTGCGCCTTGGTCCTCTTCTTCCAAAGACAGCCGTTACAGGTTCATGTTACCGTGGTTGTGCCTTGTGCTGCCTTGCCTGTGCCTTTGGGCCAGGATGTATATTAAAGTTCTCCTGTTATCACCCATCTCTGCTCTCCTGCGCCTGACTTCCCGGCAACCAGTCACTCACCTCGTTACAAAATGAGATGCATTTAAATATGGAATGTATTCATTATGGCTTATTTTTGCTTTCATAATGTTACAAAATTCAAATGGTATGCAGCAAAACTAAATGACTGACTAAGCCAAGGCTGGTATAAAATGTAGTTTGTGGTGATTAAAATAAATACTCTCGGTCATTACATATTTTTTTTTACATATCATATTGTTCACCGTGGCTGGTAATCACAATTGTCTCATTACTGTATATTTTTTGCATCATACCTCTCTCTTCCAACTTCATATCCAATTCAACCTGTAGAATTCTAATTTTCTTCCTTCAGATCTTTCATTTTATGCTCATGAAATTCTCTGGCTAACTTTTCATGCATGGTCATCTTTTTGTTCTCTGCTGAAAGGTGGGGGCAGCATCTTCTCTCAGGGATGCTATAGCAAATGTGGAGGGTACACACTCACTGTGCACTGGCTCTTCCAACCTGTTCGGATTCCTTTCCTCTGGAAAAAGAACCAAATAACTCCATGTTGTTCGCACGTTCTGTAGGTTACTCAAAATGTAGGGCGCGCGAGGGAAATGTGATGACGGAAAGTCAAGAAAAAGTTATATTTACGTTCGTTCAAACATGTCAAACGTTGTATAGCATCAATCTTTAGGGCCTTGAGAACGTGAAACTTCAGTAATATTCCAACCGGACGTTTGCATTGCCTTGAAAAATGTTTTGGAACACAAAGGGAGTTCTCACATGAACGCGCCCTATGAACTGATGTGATTTTCAGGGCACCTGCTTACCAGCGTTCTCCTTCGGTCTGTGTTTACCGCAAAAGGCTCAAACTACTTTCTAAGACTGTTGACATCTAGTGGAAGCCTTAGGATGTGCTATTTGAGTCCTAACTCACTGTGTTTCAGAAAGGCAAGGACTTGAGTAAACTACAGGAACCAGATTTTCATTTCCTCGTTGGATTTCTCTCAGGGTTTTGCCTGCCATATGAGTTCTGTTATACTCAGACATCATTCAAACAGTTTTGGAAACTTTAGAGTTTTCTATCCAAATCTACTAATAATATGCATATCCTAGCTTCTGAGTTTGAGTAGGAGGCAGTTTAATATGGGCACGTATTTCATCTGAAAGTGACAATACTGCCCCCTAGCTCTAAAAGGTTAATGGGTTACAGAAGGGAATTTAGAGTTAAGCACGTACTCTTCCTTTACTGACCTTAATAGGTATTGCCTCCACCCACTTGGTAAAGTGATCGTCGCCGTCAGACACCAGCTGTTGCCATTCCTGGATTCCGTGAAGGGTCCGAGGAGGTCCCTTCATGTTACAAAACAACTTATCAGGGCAAAATTTGAATTGGGACACTTACCGATCATGTGCCATGGTGAAACAACTTTGATGAGCTTCAACTCTGGCGCCACTGTCTTTGCCCTCTCAAACTTTATGTCAGGCTAGACAGGGTACTGACCCTTTAAGCAAAAAGTGGCAAATTGAAACATTTTGTGCTCTCTAACATGACATTCATTGAAATCATAATAATTTAATTTATAATAGAATGTGATTGATAAACAAAAGTAGTGTAGGTTGATTTTGTCAATCATGCGCTTCACTCCGAAATGGCCAGCGTGCATCTCGGTCAGCACGGCCTCCTTCTCCTCCTTAGTAAAAATCACCCTCCTGTGTAGCTGGCCATCCTTCCCTGTAGGTAGATATGATTGCCTAACAAGTTGGAAGAGAAGAGTTGTTGAAATACTCAAGTCTAAGTTCATTTGCCCTGCTCTCTCTCTCTCTCTCTCTCTCTCTCTCTCTCTCTCTCTCTCTCTCTCTCTCTCTCTCTCTCTAGTGAAGACACCTAGTTAAGGGCATTTGGAATTACCATAATTGCTTACACCTATCCATTTGATTGATCAGATTTAATTATAGCTAGACACCTCAACATGACAGACATAATTATATCAGTGGAGGCTGCTGAGGGGAGGACGGCTCATAATAATGGCCGTAATGGATTCAATTGAATGGTATTAACCACGTGGAAACGTGTTTCATACCATTCCATTTACTCCATATTATGAGCCATCCTCCACTCAGCAGCTCCCACTGAACTATATGTATTGCTAGCAAGTAGCTAACCTTAGATGGAAAATGGTCGATAAAAAATGCCTTTACATAGCTAAATCCGTCCAGTTATCTAATTAACCAATAAGGCACGAGGGGGTGTGGTATATGGCCAATTTACCACGGCTAAGGGCTGTTCTTATGCATGACGCAACGCGGAGTGCCTGGATACAGCCCTTAGCCGTGTTATATTGGCCATATAGCACAAACCCCTGAGGTGCCTTAATGCTATTATAAACTGGTTACCAATGTAATTAGAGCAGTAAAAATAAATGTTTTGTCATACACGTGGTGTACGGTCTGATCTACCACGACTGTCAGCCAATCAGCATTCAGGGCTCGAACTTCCCAGTTTATAAAGACAAATATATGGTAAAGAAAGTGTTCTCTCTACAGACTTTTCGGTCCTCTGAAGCAGCAGGTGGTCAGCAGGTTGTCACCGTCAAAAACACCGTCCTTGGAGAGCAATTCTGAGGTAATAATTTTGCGTGGACTGAGCGAGCCTTTATGCGCTGAAATAGAACTAGAACTGCTCGGTGTCCTCCTTCCTTCGCCACAACTACGAGGTAAAATAGAGCCAAGCAACCAGCATAGCATTGGTTCATTACGTAATCCGGTTAGAATGTTGCAAGTTTTAACAACAGCCATAGCAACAAAAGCTAGAACTCATCGAATCCCATTGTGACGTGGAGGGGGACACTACTTGGCCGGGGAACTCTATTTGGCTTGACAGGCCGAATACATATTTATATTTTTGAGTTATATTCTTATCCAAATGGCAGGTATTATTTTAGATTTAATTGAGAGTATAACCTCTGTTTGGTAAATATTAACCAATGTGTGTTGTTGATGCCGTGAGTGGAATATAGAATCCTAGGGCCAGTTTACCAGCCACAGATTAAGCCATATCCTAGACTAAAAGCACTTTTAATTGAGTTTCTCCACCGAGGATGCTTTTTAGTCCAGGACTAGTTATTTTTTATTTTTTAATAACTTTTTTTATAATTATTTATTACAAAAAACACAAGGAAGGGGTAACATTAAAGTATTAGAACATGAAGGACAAACAATCCAGCATCAAGACACTATCAAACATGTATCAGTCTTTCCGTGTGCATGATAGTAATATAAAATATATGTCATAGTGTCCTTTTTCATGATCACAATCTTGTGAAACCCGAAGTAAAGTTCGTAGAAACATGTCAAACGATGTTCATAATCAATCCTCAGGTTGTTTTTAGCCTAAATAATCGATAATATTTCAACTGGACAATAGCGTCATCAATATAAAAGAAAAACAAGAAAGGCGCACTCTCGGTCGCACACAGAAAACAGCTCTGGGGACATCCCACTATCCATTCACTCAAAGTTGTCATTCAGAATAAAAGCCTTAAACAATGTCTAAAGACTGTTCACAACTAGTGGAAGCCATAGTGAACGTAATCTGGGTCCTATCCCTTTAAATGGTGGATAGGCTTTCATTGTAAAAACAGCCATTTCAAAATAATGGCACTTCTTGCTTGGATTTTTCTCAGGTTTTTGCCTGCCATATGAGTTCTGTTATACTCACAGACATTATTTTAACAGTTTTAGAAATGTTGGAGTGTTTTCTATCCAAAGTATATGCATATCCTAGCTTCTGGGCCTGAGTAACAGGCAGTTTACTTTGGGCACGCTTTTCATCCGGAGTTGAAAATAGTGCCCCCTACCCTAGTGAGGTTAAATGACGTGGAAACAATGTCAACCAGTTGTGCCCAGTGGGATGAATCTTGATACTATCAAAACCTATTGCCAATATGTTTGCATCACTAGACAGAAGTGATAGCGGTCTCCA
Organism: Salmo trutta; assembly: GCF_901001165.1. Lineage (NCBI taxonomy): Eukaryota > Metazoa > Chordata > Actinopteri > Salmoniformes > Salmonidae > Salmo > Salmo trutta. The sequence continues at coordinate 62,666,487 of NC_042957.1, read as the reverse complement.
GTTATTTCATTGCATTAGAAGTCAGATATTAATTTCCAGCATGGTCCTTTAAATAGATGATATTGTATGTCAACAGTGATAAGTATGGATTTCATACAGTGCGTGCTTGTGAACATTTTGCTCATAATGGAGGGACACAGAAGATTCATCTATTTACGCTAGCGTCCCACCTGCGGGACACACTATTCAACAGCCAGTGAAATAGCAGGGCGGCAAATTCAAAACATCAAAAATCTCATAATTCAAATTTCTCAAACATACAACTATTATATCACATTTTAAAGATACACTTCTCGTTAATCCAACCACATTGTCCGATTTCAAAAAGGCTTTATGGCGAAAGCATAACATTAGATTATGTTAGGACAGCACCCCAAACAAGAAAAACCACACAGCCATTTTCCAAGCAAGGAGAGGTGTCACAAAAACCAGAAATACAGCTACAATTAATCACTAACCTTTGATGATCTTCATCAGATGGCACTCATAGGACTTCATATTACACAATACATGTATGTTTTGCTCGATATAGTTCATATTTATATCCAAAAACCCCATTTTACATTGGCGTGTAATGTTCAGAAATGTTTTGCCTCCCAAAACATCCGGTGAATGAGCACATCAATTTACAGAAATACTCATCATAAACGTTTACAAAATATTTAAAAGTTATTCAAAGAATTATAGATACACTTCTCCTTAATGCAACCGCTGTGTCAGATTTCAAAAAAGCTTGACGGCGAAAGCACATTTTGCAATAATCTGAGTACAGCGCTAACAAGCCATACAGATACACGCCATTTTGGAGTCAACAGAAATGACAAAAATTACATTATAAATATTCACTTACCTTCGATTATCTTCATCAGAATGCACTCCCAGGGATCCCAGTTCCAGAATAAATGTTTGTTTTGTTCGATAAAGTCCATCATTTATGTCCAAATACCTCCTTTTTGTTCGCGCGTTTAGTCCACTACTCCAAATGCAGGAAGCGTGCGCAAAATGTCATGACGAAAAGTCTAAAAAAGTTATTTTTACATTTGTAGAAACATGTCAAACGATGTATAGCATCAATCTTTAGGATGTTTTTTTATCATAAATCTTCAGTAATATTCCAACCGGACAATTCCAATATCTTCGCGCCACTGAACTCATGTCATTCTCTCAGTCATCTGACTCCAGGACCTCTTGTTCTCTCCCTATTTACAGTAGAAGCATGAAACAACGTTCTAAAGACTGTTGACATCTATTGGAAGCCTTAGGAAGTGCAAAATGAACCCTAAGTCACTGTATAGGCAATCACTTGAAAAACTACAAACCTCAGATTTCCACATTTCCTGGTTGGATTTTTCTCTGTTTTTTGCCTGCCGTATGAGTTCTGTTATACTCACAGACATCATTCAAACAGTTTTAGAAACTTCAGAGTGTTTTCTATGTACTCTATCAAATATATTAATAATATGCATATCCTACCTTCTGAGCCTGAGTAGCAGGCAGTTTACTACGGGCACGCCTTTCATCCGGACGTCACAATACTGCCCCCTACCCTAGAGAAGTTAAATTGCAACTGAGAAGTGAACTACATCACTGTGCTTCTGAGTCCCTTAAATAACATGGTATCATACTTGATTCCAACCTCTCTTTTAAAAAGCAAATGAAAAAGGTAACTCAAATAATCAAATTCAACCTAGCTAATTTCCAAAACATCTGCAATTGTTTGACTACAGAGGTAACAAAACTGTACTTCAAATCTACGATACTCCCCCATTTAACATACTATTTGACTAGTTGGGCCCAAGCTTGATGTACAACATTAAAACCCCTTCGGTCTGTCTGCAAACAGACTCTCAAAGTGCTTGATAGGAAGCCCAATAGCTATAATCACTGTTACAGAAAGCATGAGCTCCTGAGTTGGAAAAATCTTGTGCCATACACTGATGCCTGTCTTGTATTCAAGATTCTAAATGGCCTTGCTCCCCCTCCACTCAGTACTTTTGTTAAACAGAAAACCCAAACCTTATGGCAGCAGATCCACAAGGTCTGCCATGAGAGGTGACTTTATAGTTCCCTTAAGGAAAAGCACCTTTAGTCAAACTGCTTTCTCTATGAGAGCTTCCCATGTCTGGAATACCCTGCCATCAGACACACACAACTGTGATTAATGTGCACTGTCCCTGTAAAAATCAAATCAAACTCAAACTGCAATCCACTTTAATGACCGGACATCATTCCACGTAATGGAAACAGATTATAATGTTAGAATACATTAACTCCCTACTCAAATTCACTGGTGTTACCTAAACAATAAAACCAAGCAACAATAATCAGAAACTATCACAAAACTTTTCCTTATTTACACCTGAATCCCTTACAGCCCAATATAGTCCAGCGAGCACAACCAACTCTCCTATTCTTACCAATAGGCAAAAATATAACCCATACTCAAACTGGCTTAACTCTATCGTAAGATTAAAAACAAACTTTACAACTTTCTCTTCTCTTTCGTCTTCACACTTATGAAATGTCCAAGAGTTTAAAAATAACATGTAATGCGCCAAATGTATAAAATAAATTAGTCAATCCATAAGAATAAAAAAACACATTTCGGTGGGCACAGCTCTATTGCAATTACCTATCCGCTATTAGAATTCATTAGATTTAGGTAACTGTCTCTTCTCTGATTCAGTTATTTAAATACGACTCCATTCTCAATATGTTATTCCAGCAGACCATTTAGGCAACAGACAACGTATTACATCAAAATTGCCTCGCTATTTATGTTGAATGAATTTGTCTTTCAATTTGAACTAAGCAAGCTATTAAAACGTTCAATTCATATGTTAAACAAACACTGGCATCCATATCTTTCCAGGCAAAACATACCAATAGTTGAATTACAATCAGAAACCCAGATTTTAGTCAATACCATATACCCAAATGCTATTGAAATGACACATTGATAATTAGTTTGATGGATACCCTAGGCTTTGTACGACATTATAAATTACGTCGAAATTCTATCTTAATTTGCTCTAACTTTATGGAAAAAGGTTTATTCAATAAATCCAGCAACTCCTCTCATACTGGGAAGAAAAGACCTTAATTGGGCTAGGGGGCAGCATTGAGAATTTTGGAAAAAATATGTTCCCATTTTTAACTGCCTCCTACACCAATTCAGAAGCTAGAATATGCATATTATTGTTCAGGTTTGGACAGAAAACACCCTAAAGTTTCTAAAACTGTTTGAATGGTGTCTGTGAGTATAACAGAACTCCTATGGCAGGCAAAAACCTGACAAGGTTTCATGCAGGAAGTACCCTGTCTGACAAGGAGTCGTGCGTCTTGCATCTGTTTATTGAAAAGTAAGGATCTTAGCTGTAACGTGACAATTCCCATGGCTCCGATAGGCTCTCAGAACCCGGGAAATACCTGAAGGTTGACGAGGCGGCCTCTGGCTGAAACAGATTATCGCCTTTGGTAAGTGGCGGATCAGAGGACCTTTGAATGAGGCGCGTGCACGATTGGCCCCCGTGGAGAAATTTAATTCGGCTGTTTAGGCTCATTGCATATTCCCGGTCGGAATATTATCGCTTTTCTACGAGATAAATGGCATAAAAATTGGTTTTAAACAGCGGTTGACATGCTTCGAAGTACGGTAATGGAATATTTAGACATTTTTTGTCAAGCCATGCGCCATGCGCAGGACCGTGATTTAGTATTCTGATAGTGTCTAGAACTCACGAACAAAACGCCGCTGTTGGAACATAACGATGGATTATTTGGGACCAAACCTACATTTGTTATTGAAGTAGAAGTCGTGGGAGTGCATTCTGACGAAGAACAAGAAAGGTAATAACATTTTTCTTATAGGAAATGTGATTTTGATGAAGGCTAATCTTGCCCGGTGTCTAAATAGCTAGCCCGTGATGCCGGGCTATGTACTTAGAGTATTGCAAAATGTGCTTCATCCGAAAAGCTATTTTAAAATCGGACATATCGAGTGCATAGAGGAGTAATGTATCTATAATTCTTAAAATAATTGTTATGCTTTTTGTGAACGTTTATCGTGAGTAATTTAGCAAACTGTTAGTAAATTCCCCGGAAGTTTGCGGGGGTTATGCTTTTTCTGAACGTCACATGCTAATGTAAAAAGCTGTTTTTTGATATAAATATGAACTTGATTGAACAGACATGCATGTATTGTATAACACAATGTCCTAGGTGTGTCATCTGATGAAGATCATAAAAGGTTAGTGCTGCATTTAGCTGTGGTTTGGGTTTATGTGACATGATATGCTAGCTTGAAAAATGGGTGTCTGATTATTTCTGGCTGGGCACTCTGCTGACATAATCTAATGTTTTGCTTTCTTTGTAAAGCCTTTTTGAAATCGGACAGTGTGGTTAGATTAACGAGATTATTGTCTTTAAATAGCTGTAAAGTAGTCATATGTTTGAGAAATTGAAGTAATAGTATTTCAAACGATTCAAAAATCGCGCCACTGGATTGAAGTGGCTGTTACGTAGGTGGGACGAGTTCGTCCCACATGCGCCAGACAGGTTAAGGGCAGTTTTATTTCAAATGTAGTACCTAGACGGAGAAAATCCAATAAGCATTTTATAGTTACATCGTTAGGGTAAGTTAACCAAAAGTGGACGCACTCCAATCAGTTTATAGAGCACAATTTCCCAGACTTTGTGGACAGTTTAATAATGCTTAAACCTCATCTTTATCAAATTATCCATTAAAGATACCAACTCAAAACCTACGTACGTCTATGAATGGGTTTAAATTGTATCTAATTATATTCCCAGTATTACTTTATAATCTCTAGTAATCGATTATACACACATACAATTTATCATATTTTCATATATTCACAGAATCCATATAAAACGTAAGAAATTCTTAGGTACTCACGGCAACCATTCCATTTGCTTTTTCAAGGACTCTCCACAGCTACGAACCAGCTCTCCAAACAGACTTCCAGCAAAACCCAAAAAATGTATTTTTGTTTGTCTGACAATGACCATGGGATCCTCAACGGATCTCTAACCTCCCAGAGACCACGGCAAAATCAAGCCTCTCAGGAACTATAGACTTTCCGCTGTTTTCTAAAATATCATCTCGCTCTCATTTACCACCCTGTGATATTCTATGATGGGCAGTGAAGGAACAGAACCCCAAGATAACATTATATCAAAGCTTTTTATCCAAATTTCAATCATCTGATTAAGCATATTTCTAAATATTACAATCCAAAAGTCAGATTAAGACTCATTTCCATATTCACACAATGCTCATATCAGTCACACAATGCTATTCTCAAACATACCTAATCAATTAGTTGTTTTTCCACAATATTTTAACGTGCAGGAATATTTTCTAATTTTATCTCATGATTAGTTCTTAGGATAATACAACTCATACATTTGCATCTTTCAATACTTCTAAAATGGGGTACAGGTTTAAAACAAGTTCAGGTTTACCTTACTATCTTATACTATATCATAAATGGTGTTAACTTGTTCACACATATTCCAGATGTTTTAACATTAAATGGCCAAAACTAGTTCACACCGATTCTAGATAATTAACACTAAATTACCAAATTTAAAATAATTGGAATTCACCACTTCTGAGGGTTACTGAGACAGTCACACCGACACTTTTCAGAATGAGGTCCTTCTTCCAATAGGGTTTCACCAGGTACCGTGCTTCACACAGAACACACAGTCACCCTGGCCCCTCACCCCTACAAACTGCACCAATCCCCACTGTGATCAATTCAGTGTCAGGACGGCTCTAGGTCGCCTGCAACCGATCAATGATAGGTGTCTTTGAGTCGACTAACTCTCAGATCATCCTCCACTGACTCAGCCCTGCTTACGCCTCCAAGGTGTCCCCCTCACACAGGAATACACACTCAGAGCCTACTTAACAGAGGCTTTTCTTAAAACTCGACTTCAGCATTTACATTTACATTTACATTTAAGTCATTTAGCAGACGCTCTTATCCAGAGCGACTTACAAATTGGTGCATTCACCTTATGATATCCAGTGGAACAACCACTTTACAATAGTGCATCTACATCTTTTAAGGGGGGGGGGGGTTAGAAGGATTACTTTATCCTATCCTAGGTATTCCTTAAAGAGGTGGGGTTTCAGGTGTCTCCGGAAGGTGGTGATTTTGGGCTTCGTCCCATCATGTTCATGACGTACGCTATTTTGGGTAGAGAAATGAAAAAAAGATTTCTTATTCCTGCACCTGTCTCCGATCATTATACAACGTGACAACCCTCTAATTAAGACAATAGGATAAGAGCTTCAGTATGCCGGCCTCTACAGTATAACCCCTCTCCCCTTTCCCCTCCATCGATGAAAACCCACCCTCTGGTCCAATGCTAATATCACCTATTGCAACGGTCGTCGTATGGATTAGACCAAGGCGCAGCGGGTTGAGTGCTCATATTACTTTTATTAGAGACACGTAACAAAAACAAGAAAACGAACGAACGACAAACAGTCTTGCAGGCTACACACAGCAATGCAAAAACAACTTCCCACACTTCCCATTACAAACTCACCCCTATACATAGGACCTTCAATCGGAGGCAATGAGGAACAGCTGCCTCCAATTGAAGGCCAAACCCAATTAACTAAACATAGAACTAAACACCCTAGATCTAACATTGAAATACACTAACCTAGAACATAACCCATAAACCCCAGAACACTCTAAACAAACACCCCTCTACATAACACATATCCCAACAAACCCCGAACCACATAAAACAAACACCCCCTGCCACGTCCTGACCAAACTAGAATAACAAATAACCCCTTTACTGGTCAGGACGTGACAGTACCCCCCCCTCCCCCCCCTCCCCAAAGGTGCAGACCCCGGATGCACCTCACAAAAAATATCCACAAAATAAAACCCCCCAAACTAAAGGGAGGGAAGGGAGGGTGGCTATCGTCACCGACGGTTCCCGTGCTACACCCCCCCTCCCCAATTCTCCTACTGTAGAGGTGGCTCAGGCTCTGGCCTTAGTCCCCCACCTAACCAGTCCACCCTGCTGAATACCTCGGGCTGATGCGCGTCGCTGTAGACCTCAGGCTGAAGCGCGTCACTGTAGATCTCGGACTGTAGGGCGACTCTGGGAGCTCCGGACTGTAGGCCGACTCTGGGAGCTCCGGACTGTAGGCCGACTCTGGGAGCTCCGGACTGTAGGGCGACTCTGGGAGCTCCGGACTGTGGGCCGTCTCTCTCGGTTCCAGACTGTGGGCCGTCTCTCTCGGTTCCGGACTGTGGGCCGTCTCTCTCGGTTCCGGACTGTGGGCCGTCTCTCTCGGTTCCGGACTGTGGACCGTCTCTCTACAGGGCACTGTCGCTGGAAGCTCTGGACGGGGCACTGTCGCCAGACACTCTGGACGAGGCACTATTGTCGGAAGGCCTCATGCGTGGGGCTGGCTTAGGACGCGCCAGACTAAGGACACGTACCACAGGGCTAGTACGAGGAGCAGGAGCAGGACGAGCCGGACTTGGCTGATGCACTGGAGGGTCTGGTGCGTGGGGTGGTAGTGGAGGTACCAGACTGGAGACACGCACCCCAAGGCTAGTGCGAGGAGCAGGAACAGGACGAGTTGGACTGGGCTGACGCACTGGAGGCCTGGTGCGTGGGGCTGGTACTGGAGGTACCACACTGGAGACACGCACCTCAAGGCTAGTGCGAGGAGCAGGAACAGGACGAGTTGGACTGGGTTGACGCACTGGAAGCCTGGTGCGTGGGGCTGGTACTGGAGGTACCAGACTAGAGACACGCACCACAAGGCTAGTGCGAGGAGCAGGAACTGGATACACTGGGCCCTGAATCATTACTGGAGGTCTGGAGCACACAACCCCTACGGGCTGAGTGCTCACTCGAGCATGGCACTTGCGAGAGGCTGGAATCACTCTCACCGGACTGTTCGTGTGCATGGGCGAGATCGTGCGCACTTCCGCATAGCACGGTGCTCTTCTGATCCTCTGCTCCCCATAATAAGCATGGGGAGTTGGCTTAGGGCTCACCCTTGGCCCAGCCAAACTACCCGTGTGCCCCCACAAAAAAAATATTGGGGGTGCCTCTCGTGCTTCCCAAGCGGCGCGTATAGAGGAGCCTCATACCGGCGCCGCTTCGCCTTGGCTGCCTCTATCTCCTCCGGTGGGAGACGATATTCACCAGCCTGGTGCCATGGTCCAGCCCCGTCCAGGATCTCCTCCCATTTCCAAGATTCCAGATACTCCACATAATTCCTCTGTTGCTCCTTACCCCGCTTCTTGGTCCATTTGTGGTGGGAAGTTCTGTAACGGTCGTCGTTTGGAGTAGACCAAGGTGCAGCGGGTTGAGTGCTCATATTTACTTTTATTAGAGACACGTAACAAAAACAAGAAAACGAACGAACGACAAACAGTCTTGCAGGCTACACACAGCAATGCAAAAACAACTTCCCTGTCAGGATTCCGTAAGGCAGGAGGAAAAGGCAGAGTCAAACGCAGGAAACGTAGTCCAGTAGTGCCGTAGAACGGTATATTTATTGCACCGAAAAACCACTCGGCATAACAAAAGGGCATAGGGTGTGCCCAGAGACCACACGGGAACACAGTAAACCCAGAGAAAACAAAGATACGCATGGGGCGCAGCCCGGTAAATCTAACATTCCTCTAGCGAGAATCCGCTGGGGAAAAATGTGCAAAAACACAGAACGTTCACAGACCTGCCCGCTGACGAATAAACAATCCCGCACAAAACACAAACCAAAAGGAACAAACTAAATACCCCCCCTACTAATTACAGAAAAGGAAACAGGTGTGGACTTAAACAGACAAAACACAACGAACACAGAAACATAGATCGGTGGCAGCTAGTAGACCGGCGACGACGACCGCCGAGTGCCGCCCGGCCGAGTGCCGCCCGGCCGAGTGCCGCCCGGCCGAGTGCCTCTGACCTTCAATCAGAGGCAACGAGTAACAGCTGCCTCCAATTGAAGGCCAAACCCAGTTAACTAAACATAGAACTAAACACCCTAGATCTAACATAGAAATACACTAAACGTTGACAAAAAACATAACAATTATTTTAAGAATTGTAGATACAGAACTCCTTTATGCAATCGCGGTGTCAGATTTTAAAAGAGCTTTTCGATGAAAGCACATTTTGCAATATTCTGAGTAGATAGCCCAGCAATCATGGCTAGCTAATTTGACACCCACCAAGTTTGGCACTCACCAAACTCAGATTTACTATAAGAAAAATTGGATTACCTTTGCTGTTCTTCGTCAGAATGCACTCCCAGGACTTCTACTTCAACAACAAATGTTGTTTTGGTTCCAAATAATCCATAGTTATATCCAAATAGCTCCGTTTTGTTCATGCGTTCAAGTCACTATCCGAAGGGTGACGCGCCGGCGCATTTCTTGACAAAAAATGTCTAAATATTCCATTACCGTACTTCGAAGCATGTCACACGCTGTTTAAAATAAATGTTTATGCTATTTTTCTCATAAAATAGCGTTAATATTCCAACCGGGAGACGTTGTATTCGTTCAAACACTGAAAGATAAAAATGGAGTCGTCTCGTGTACGCGCGATCCAGTGTCATTGTTCTCAGAAGGACCACTCACAAAAACTCCTGCTGTTTTTTTGCCCAGAGACTGGAGAGCTCTCATTCCACTTTCTGGCGCCTTCTGAGAGCCAATGAAAGCCTTAGAAAATGTCACGTTACAGCAGAGATGCTGTATTTTTGATAGAGATGCCCTAGAAGGAAAACAAATTGTCAGACAGGGCACTTCCTGTATAGAATGTTTTCCCTCAACAATCTATATACAGTACCCCAAAATGACAAAGCGAAAACAGATATGTATCAAATGTATTAACATAAATATCGTACTTCATTATCTCACCTCCCTGTCCTTTATTCTGCTCGCTGAATTTCAGATTTTACAAATAGGATGTTCAGACTAGATATGCTTGATATTTTATACAGTGCTGAACAACACGAAAACAAGAAAATTTCCCTATGTGAAACAATACAAGTTGAATTAGATATATCTCTTACTGCTTATCCCCTCTTGTGAATCTATGAGGAGTTCCCCAGGGATCTATAATTGATCCATTATTGTTTTTAGTTTCAGTATATTTCTGTTTGATGATCACATTAATATAATTCTGTCCGATACAAATACTCAAAATGTAATTGCTAATATGAACTAAATTCTGTAAAGTTGACTTTGAGTTCATGTAAATTATGTGCTTTTCACTGTTGTAATGTGTGTGGTTTATTTTATGGGGATAATACTGATAGTGTTTTTTCCATTACTTTTGAGTCCTTCTGCTCTCTCATAGAGGGTGTGTCTGAACAACAGATGCGCATCATTGCCTCTCATACTGTGATCAGTGTTGAACAGTTTTTGTACGGTGCTGCAGGATCCTGTGTCACTGTGTCTCTGGCACAATAATAAACAGCAGAGTCTTCAGTCTTCAGGCTTTTCATCTCTAAGTGCAACTGATTTTTTGAGTTGTCTTTGGTGATGGTGAACGGGCCCTGGAGAGACTGGGCATAATAAGCTGTGGTCCCAGCGTCAATGAATCCAATCCACTCAGTCCTTTCCCTGGTTTCTGACGGATCCAGTGCATCCAGTAGCTATCCATGGAGAATCCAGACACAGTACAGGACAGTGTTACTGACTCTCCAGGGCTCTTCACCACTGACTCAGAGGAGGTGAGTGACTGACCCTGAACAGCTGAAATGCAGACAGAGAGTTTAGATGACTGTGACCCACCAGCCAATTAGCACAGCTCCTCTCCTGTCTCCTACACTGGAAAGACATAACTCACCTGAGATGAGAGCCAGGAGGAACATACATTCTAGAACTCTCATTGTGGGACGGATCTAAAATTCTGTAAAAGTAGAAGCACAGACTGGGAGTAGTCGTCGTGACCGAGGGAGATGGTCTGTGGAAGGCAGTTATATCAGACTATTGGAATGGGAGGAGACCTTGGGTCTATGTGAACATAAACACATTTGCATCTCTATGGTGTTAAATGTTTCTCCCCGTAGATCTAGTGGTCTAAAATACTACGTATACTGGTACTGTTGAGAAAAGTTTTGGTGAAGACTCAAGGTGTACATGTAACAGTGACATAGCCACTTATTGTGCTTGTGTATCATTAAGAAGTTTTATTTTATGCAGCAGTTCTTTGATTGATATTATTATATTATATTGAATCAATGAGGGCCATATGTAGTACTTGTGTTTGATTCACATGGGTATTCAGTTTTTGTACAGGTCCGTCCTGGTTTGTATCACTGTGGTCTTCGAGCACTGTGCTGCTGACAGTGTCTCTGGTGATACTGAACTTGTTTTTCAGCTTTTCACTGTAATATATGTTACTACTGCAACATTTCTATCAACCCACTCAAATGCTTTTCCTGCAGGCTGTCGTATCCTACGTGTACAGTAGCTGGTACTGGTTCATTCTTTAGAGTCTAAGATGTTGGGGGAGGGTGGGGGTGCTAAACTGACTTATGGAATTGTTTTAAGACCTTCAAACTATGGATAATTTAGCTATTCGATTTGGAATTTTAGGACCCCTTTAGGTCTTAAAATCTACAACTTGATTGGAGTCCACCTGTGGTAAATTCAATTGATTGGACATGATTTGGAAAGAGTGTGCAAAGCTGTCATCAAGGCAAAGGGTGGCTATTTGAAGAATCTCAAATATAAAGTATATTTTGATTTGTTTAACACTTTTCTGGTCTGTACATGATTCAATGTGTTATTTCATATGTTTGATGTCTTCACTATTATGTAGGAAATAGTAAAAATAAAGAAAAATCCTTGAATTAGTAGGTGTTCTAAAAACTTTTGACCTGTAGTGTATGTTGCACAGGAGGTTGGTGGCGCCTTAATTGGGGAGGACAGGCTCATGGTAACGGCTGGAGTGGAATGAGTGGAATGGTATCAAATACATCAAACCCATGGTTTGCATGTGTTTGATACCATTCCATTCGATCCGTTACAGACAATTATTATGAGCCATACGCCCCTCAGCAGCCTCCACTGGTATGTTGTAATCATTAGATCATAGGATGTTTGATATTTAGATTCAGACTCAGATCGCCCCCTTCTGGTATATACTTCTAACTTCAACTGTACAAGGAAGGAGTGAGTTTTAGTACAGGCCCACTGCTGGTTTGTATTACTGTGGAGCTGACCACAATAATACACAGCTGTGTCTTCAATAATAAAGGAAAGTTAAAAAAGATATACTGCTCAAAAAAATAAAGGGAACACTTAAACAACACATCCTAGATCTCAATGAAAGAAATAATCTTATTAATAAAAGGAATATAAACAAAAATATTATGCTACAGTAGAAACGACATAAAACGACATGCAGAAACTATTATAACGTAATAAGACACTTACTTTGAAAGAAAAGCACACATTTTCAAAGTTATTATTGGTAACGAAAACAACTATGACTGCGATGCAGGCAACAGACTAAAAACTTGACCACGAGTGTGCAGGACGGGAGATGAGCAAATGTCTGCAGACTTGAACTGCACAAACAACTGGGAAGTGCTTGGGGAATTTTGTCCGGGTCAGAAATGTCGAAAAATTAACTACAAAGGGAAACCCAGCCGCTAGCTGCACAGTGACGCAAGCCTACCAGACGAGCTAAATGCTTTTTATGCTTGCTACGAGGCAAGCAACACTGAAGCATGCATGAGAGCACCAGCTCCGGACGACTGTGTGATCATGCTTTCCGTAGCCGATGTGAGCAAGACCTTTAAACAGGTCAACATTCACAATAGCCGCAGGGCCAGATTGATTACAAGGACATGTACTCAAAGCATGTGCTGACCAACTGACAAGTGTCTTCACTGACATTTTCAACCTCTCCCTGACACAGTCTGTAATACCTACACGCTTGACCTCATCTTTACTAGATGCTGTTCTTCCACTAATCTCATTGCAACTCCCCTCCAAGTCTCCGACCACTACCTTGTATCCTTTTCCCTCTCGCTCTCATCCAACACTTCTCACTCTGCCCCTACTCGGATGGTATTGCGCCGTCCCAACCTTCGCTCTCTCTCTCCCGCTACTCTCTCCTCTTCCATCCTATCATCTCTTCCCTCTGCTCAAACCTCTCCAACCTATCTCCTGATTCTGCCTCCTCAACCCTCCTCTCCTCCCTTTCTGCATCCTTTGATTTTCTCTGTCTCCTATCCTCCAGGCCGGCTCGGTCCTCCCCTCCTGCTCCGTGGCTCGACGACTCACTGCGAGCTCACAGAACAGGGCTCCGGGCAGCCGAGCGGAAATGGAGGAAAACTCGCCTCCCTGCGGACCTGGCATCCTTTCACTCCCTCCTCTCTACATTTTCCTCTTCTGTCTCTGCTACTAAAGCCACTTTCTACCACTCTAAATTCCAAGCATCTGCCTCTAACCCTAGGAAGCTCTTTGCTACCTTCTCCTCCCTCCTGAATCCTCCTCCCCCTCCCCCCCCTCCCCCCCCCCCTCCTCCCTCTCTGCGGATGACTTCGTCAACCATTTTGAAAAGAAGGTTGATGACATCCGATCCTCGTTTGCTAAGTCAAACGACACCGCTGGTCCTGCTCACACTGCCCTACCCTGTGCTTTGACCTCTTTCTCCCCTCTCTCTCCAGATGAAATCTCGCGTCTTGTGACGGCCGGCCGCCCAACAACCTGCCCACTTGACCCTATCCCCTCCTCTCTTCTCCAGACCATTTCCGGAGACCTTCTCCCCTACCTCACCTCGCTCATCAACTCATCCTTGACCGCTGGCTACGTCCCTTCTGTCTTCAAGAGAGCGAGAGTTGCACCCCTTCTGAAAAAATCTACACTCGATCCCTCCGATGTCAACAACTACAGACCAGTATCCCTTCTTTCTTTTCTCTCCAAAACTCTTGAACGTGCCGTCCTTGGCCAGCTCTCATGCTATCTCTCTCAGAATGACCTTCTTGATCCTAATCAGTCAGGTTTCAAGACTGGGCATTCAACTGAGACTGCTCTTCTCTGTGTCACGGAGGCTCTCCGCACTGCTAAAGCTAACTCTCTCTCCTCTGCTCTCATCCTCCTAGACCTCTCTGCTGCCTTTGATACTGTGAGCCATCAGATCCTCCTCCCCACCCTCTCCGAGCTGGGCATCTCCGGCGCGGCCCACACTTGGATTGCGTCCTACCTGACAGGTCGCTCCTACCAGGTGGCGTGGCGAGAATCTGTCTCCGCACCACGTGCTCTCACCACTGGTGTCCCCCAGGGCTCTGTTCTAGGCCCTCTCCTATTCTCACTATACACCAAGTCACTTGGTTCTGTCATATCCTCACATGGTCTCTCCTATCATTGCTATGCAGACGACACACAATTAATCTTCTCCTTTCCCCCTTCTGATAATCAGGTGGCGAATCGCATCTCTGCATGTCTGGCAGACATATCAGTGTGGATGACGGATCACCACCTCAAGCTGAACCTCGGCAAGATGGAGCTGCTCTTCCTCCCGGGGAAGGACTGCCCGCTCCATGATCTCACCATCACGGTTGACAACTCCCTTGTGTCCTCCTCCCAGAGTGCTAAGAACCTTGGCGTGACCCTGGACAACACCCTGTCGTTCTCCACTAACATCAAGGCGGTGACCCGATCCTGTAGGTTCATGCTCTACAACATTCGCAGAGTACGACCCTGCCTCACACAGGAAGCGGCGCAGGTCCTAGTCCAGGCACTTGTCATCTCCCATCTGGATTACTGCAACTCGCTGTTGGCTGGGCTCCCTGCCTGTGCCATTAAACCCCTACAACTTATCCAGAACGCCGCAGCCCGTCTGGTGTTCAACCTTCCCAAGTTCTCTCACGTCACCCCGCTCCTCCGCTCTCTCCACTGGCTTCCAGTTGAAGCTCGCATCTGCTACAAGTCCATGGTGCTTGCCTACGGAGCTGTGAGGGGAACGGCACCTCCGTACCTTCAGGCTCTGATCAGGCCCTACACCCAAACAAGGGCACTGCGTTCATCCACCTCTGGTCTGCTCGCCTTCCTACCTCTGAGGAAGCACAGTTCCTGCTCAGCCCAGTCAAAACTGTTCGCTGCTCTGGCACCCCAATGGTGGAACAAGCTCCCTCACGACGCCAGGAGAGCGGAGTCAATCACCACCTTCCGGAGACACCTGAAACCCCACCTCTTTAAGGAATACCTGGGATAGGATAAAGTAATCCTTCTAACCCCCCCTTTAAAGGATTTAGATGCACTATTGTAAAGTGTTTGTTCAACTGGATATTATAGGTGAATGCACCAATTTGTAAGTCGCTCTGGATAAGAGCGTCTGCTAAATGACTTAAATGTAAATGTAAATGTAAATCACACTTTGCAATAAACGAGGTGCTATGCTCAGAAAAATAGGCTAGACGATACAGGTTAGCGCCATCTTGGAGCCATCTAAAATCAAATATACTATTGTAAATATTCCCTTACCTTTGATTATCTTCATCAGAAGGCACTTCCAGGAATCCCAGGTCCACAACAAATGTAGTTTTGTTCGAAAAGTTAATAATTTATGTCCCAATAGCTCCTTCTTGTTAGCGCGTTCCGAAGGCTACTCAAAATGTACGAGGCGCGCGGGACTTGTCGTCACGAATGTGCAAAAAATATGTATTTACGTTCATTCAAACATGTCAAACGTTGTATAACATAAATCTTAAGGGCCTTTTTCAATCAGAGCTTCAATAATATTCAAGGCGGACGATTGAAATTGTCTTACTAAACGTTTCTGAACGAGAGGGTACCCACGGGCGCCCGCGTCATAGTAGTAATGGCCCTCCCTCTATGACCAACTTTCCAGGCCTCTCGTTCGGTCAGTTTTTACCGGAGAAGACTCAAACCACTTTGTAAAGACTGTTGACATCTAGTGGAAGCCTTAGGAAGTGCTAAATGAATCCTAACTCACGGTGTGTTTCATAGGCAAAGTGCTGAAGGTGATTCAACAAATCAGATTTCCACCTCCTGCATGGAATCTTCTCAGGTTTTTGCCTGCCATATGAGTTCTGTTATACTCACAGACACCATTCAAACAGTTTTAGAAAATTTAGAGTGTTTTCTATCCGAAAATAATTATATGCATATTATAGTTACTGGGCAGGAGTAGTAACCAGATTAAATCGCGTATGTTTTTTATCCGGCCGTGCAAATACTGCCCCCTAGCCCCAACAGGTTTTAAGATTTCGAATCTATTGACGCACCTGTACATCAATCTAAGTAACATAATAAAAACCTCCCCACAAGTATCACAGGACTAGTCTGAAGTTGATAACGCAGATGTGCCAACTTCTGTATGTATTGTCCTAACCATTTGGGCTATAAACTAATATGACCTCACTGTGGAAAGGGGAGACGCTCGAACACAGGA
Organism: Salmo trutta; assembly: GCF_901001165.1. Taxonomy (NCBI): domain Eukaryota; kingdom Metazoa; phylum Chordata; class Actinopteri; order Salmoniformes; family Salmonidae; genus Salmo; species Salmo trutta. The sequence continues at coordinate 62,650,029 of NC_042957.1, read as the reverse complement.
GTCACGGGACTCGATGAAGGTAATCCATACAAATTAATGGAAGTATGGAGGTAGTTTTGTGCCAACAAAAATAAGGGTTTAAATATGTGCCCAAAAAAACAACAATATTTCCCTAGATATAGTAAAGACTGTTTTTTTTTTACATTCATAAATGTGTTATTCAATGCATTGCCACTGGCTATAGTGGGAAAGGCCAAATTTAAATATTTTATCAAAACCATTTTTGACATATATATTATTTTAAACCGAAGGAGTACTAAAATTCTAAATATTTCCATATGATAGCTTATTCTTTTACTGTAATTTTTGCAATTTTTACATATGTTATTCAATGTGTTTCTATGGGCTGTAGCAGGAAAAGCCTAATTCTATATTTTCTTAAATCATTTAAAAAAAAATAATGTTTAAACTTGAAGGGGTACTAAATATCATAATCAAATAGCTAAATGAACCAAGGTATGACAATCTTAAAACAATTCCATATTTTAGCTTAGTAGGATAAATAGAGAATTCACAGATGGGGAACAGATTCATATGTTCTGAATACTTTGTTAAATACTTGTTCATGTGACAACAAGTAAGATTGACCAGACTGGACAGGAGATCATATTTTTGTATAGTTTGAATGTTAGAGGCTGGAGTCTTTTATTGTGTAGTGTTTTTGTGATATTGTTGATGTATTATTTACAGTAATTATACTTAGTATTATTCTTGTGTGACACAAAGAGAGGAAGTAGTACACAAGCTAGCCGTTTTGTTGGGGGGGGGGGTTTGTACAGCTGCTTCAACAGCTTCAGTCAGTGTGTCTGTCGAGCACAATAATAAACAGCAGAGTCCTCTGATCTCAGACTCTTGAGCTCTAGGTACTGTGTGCTTGTGAAGACGTCCTCAGTCAGAGTGAACTGGCCTGAGTAGTCAGGAGCATCTGTTGAACACGAGTTAATTCTCCCAATCCATTACAGACTTCTGCCTGGTTCCTGCTTTATCCATCTTATGTAGTAGTCTGTCAAACCCATAAATTTGACATGACAATTTAAAAGTGTCTCTAGATCTTTTCACCTGAGAAGGTGATCCACAGCAAGCACCTGCAAAACAATAATGTTGACACTCAGTTGCAGATCTGGTATTTACATACATTTTGAGTTTAACCATGATACTCATACATTCTTCAGCCATGTAATGCTTTACTTAATGTGTATGGTCATCACCATGAGAACTAGACTCCAGACAGTCATAAACTCCATTGTTCAGTGTTAGTTAGTACAGGACTTGTAATGTTGTAATGTCAGTCCAATCTGCCTATAATGTGAAGGCCAGAATTGAGTGTGTGATTATAAAAGGATGAAGGGGAGGGAGACTTTGCATAGACCGCCCTCTAGTGGTTTAAATACAGACTGAGTGGGAGAAATCTCCTGCTCTATCTTCTGCTCAAATTGGTCTACATGGACAAGTTCTGGCCTGGTTTAGATCTTATCTGTCGGAAAGATGTCAGTTTGTCTCTGTGAATGGGTTGTCCTCTGACAAATCAACTGTACATTTCGGTGTTCCTCAAGGTTCCGTTTTAGGACCACTAATGTTTTACTATATATTTTACCTCTTGGGGATGTCATTCGAAAACATAATGTTAAATTTCACTGCTATGCGGATGACACACAGCTGTACATTTCAATGAAACATGGTTAAGCCCCAAAATTGCCCTCACTAGAAGCCTGTGTCTCAGACATAAGGAAGTGGATGGCTGCAAACTTTCTACTTTTAAACTCGGACAAAACAGAGATGCTTGTTCTAGGTCCCAAGAAACAAAGAGATCTTCTGTTGAATCTGACAATTAATCTGGATGGTTGTACAGTCGTCTCAAATAAAACTGTGAAGGACCTTGGCGTTACTCTGGACCCTGATCTCTCTTTTGAAGAACATATCAAGACTGTTTCAAGGACAGCTTTTATCCATCTACGTAACATTGCAAAAATCAGAAACTTTCTGTCCAAAAATGACAGAAAAATTAATCCATGCCTTTGTTACTTCTAGGTTGGACTACTGCAATGCTCTACTTTCCGGCTACCCGGATAAAGCACTAAATAAACTTCAGTTAGTGCTAAATACGGCTGCTAGAATCCTGACTAGAACCAAAAAATGTGATCATATTAATCCAGTGCTAGCCTCCCTACACTGGCTTCCTGTTAAGGCAAGGGCTGATTTCAAGGTTTTACTGCTAACCTACAAAGCATTACATGGGCTTGCTCCTACCTATCTTTCCGATTTGGTCCTGCTGTACATACCTACACGTACGCTACGGTCACAAGACGCGGGCCTCCTAATTGTTCCTAGAATTTCTAAGCAAACAGCTGGAGGCAGGGCTTTCTCCTATAGAGCTCCATTTTTATGGAATAGTCTGCCTACCCATGTGAGAGACGCAGACTCAGTCTCAACCTTTAAGTCTTTACTGAAGACACATCTCTTCAGTAGATCCTATTATTAAGTGTAGTCTGGCCCAGGGGTGTGAAGGTGAATGGAAAGGCTGGAGCAACGAACCGCCCTTGCTGTCTCTGCCTGGCCGTTTTCCCCTCTTTCCACTGGGATTATCTGCCTCTACCCCTATTACAGGGGCTGAGTCACTGGCTTACTGGTGTTCTTCCATGCCGTCCCTGGGAGGGGTGCGTCACTTGAGTGGGTTGATTCACTGACGTGGTCTTCCTGTCTGGGTTGACGCCCCCCCTTGGGTTGTGCCATGGCGGAGATCTTTGTGGGCTATACTCGGCCTTGTCTCGGGATGGTATGTTGGTGGTTGGAGATATCCCTCCAGTGGTGTGGGGGCTGTGCTTTGGCAAAGTGGTTGGGGTTATATCCTACCTGTTTGGCCCTGTCCGGGGGTTTCATCGAATGGGGCCACAGTGTCTCCTGACCCCTCCTGTCTCAGCCTCCAGTATTTATGCTGCAGTAGTTTGTGTCGGGGGGCTAGGGTCAGTCTGTCACATCTGGAGTATTTCTCTTGTCTTTTCCGGTGTCCTGTGTGAATTTAAATATGCTCTCTCTAATTCTCTCTTTTTCTCTTTCTTTGTTTCTCTCTCTCGGAGGACCTGAGCCCTAGGACCATGCCTCAGGACTACCTGGCTTGATGACTCCTTGCTGTCCCCAGTTCACCTGGCCGTGCTGCTGCTCCAGTTCCAACTGTTCTGCCTGCAGCTATGGAACCCTGACCTGTTCACCGGACGTGCTACCTGTCCCAGACCTGCTGTCCCAGACCTGCTGGAACCCTGACCTGTTCACCGGACGTGCTACCTGTCCCAGACCTGCTGTTTTCAACTCTCTAGAGACAGCAGGAGCGATAGAGATACTCTCAAAGATCGGCTATGAAAAAGCCAACTGACACTTAGTCTTGTGTTACTGACTTGTTGCATCCTCGACAACTACTATGATTATTATTATTTGACCATGCTGGTCATTTATGAACATTTGAACATCTTGGCCATGTGCTGTTATAATCTCAGCCCGGCACAGCCAGAAGAGGACTGGCCACCCCTCATAGCCTGGTTCCTCTCTAGGTTTCTTCCTAGGTTTTGGCCTTTCTAGGGAGTTTTTCCTAGCCACCGTGCTTCTACACCTGCATTGCTTGCTGTTTGGGGTTTTAGGCTGGGTTTCTGTACAGCACTTTGAGATATCAGCTGATGTAAGAAGGGCTATATAAATACATTTGATTTGATTTTGATTTGATTTGTTTCCTTGTTTCTGCTCTCTGTAGTTCAGATTTTACTTTTGAGACATGTTGACTGTAATGGCTTATGTATGATGTAGAACATCAGCAACACGGGAACAAAAGTTCAGCATTATTATTTAGATTTACATTTTAATGTTTTTTGTTGTTGTAAGGTTTAACTTACCAAATTATAATTTAACCGTTTTTGAGGCTGAGCATTTGTCTTAAATATATTGATATCTTGGTGTGTAGATACATTTATATTATGCTGTTTTTGCATCATTCTCCCATGGTTATCTGGGTATTTGTGGAGCTCTTTGACATCAACTCAACTCGCCGTGTTTGGAGGAGGAAGAATGCTGCCTATGACCCCAAGAACACAATCTCCACATGGAGGTAGAAACATTATGCTTTGGGGGTGTTTTTCCGCTAAGGGGACAGGACAACTTCACTGCATCAAAGGGACGATGGACGGGGCCATGTACCATCAAATCTTGGGTGAGAACCTCCTTCCCTCAGCCAGGGCATTGAAATGGGTTGTGGATGGGTATTCCAGCATGACAATGACCCAAAACACACGGCCAAGGCAACAAAGGAGTGGCTCAAGAAGAAGCACATTAAGGTCCTGGAGTGGCCTAGCCAGTCTCCAGACCTTAATCCCATAGAAAATCCGTAGAGGGAGCTGAAGGTTTGAGTTGCCAAACGTCAGCCTCGAAACCTTAATGACTTGGAGAAGATCTGCAAAGAGGAGTGGGACAAAATCCCTCCTGAGATGTGTGCAAACCTGGTGGCCAACTACAAGAAACGTCTGACCTCTGTGATTGCCAACACGGGTTTTGCCACCAAGTACCTAGTCATGTTTTGCAGAGGGGTCAAATACTTATTTCCCTCATTAAAATGCAAATCATTATATAACATTTTTGACATGCATTTTTCTGGATTCTTTTGTTTTTATTCTGTCTCTCACTGTTCAAATAAACCTACTATTAAAATTATAGACTGGTCATTTCTTTGTAAGTGGGAAAACATACAAAATCAGCAGGGGATCAAATACTTTTCCCCCCCACTGTATATCTGCCTCACTCTCAGAGAAATAAGTAATTCATAACTACATTTTTAATAAAGAGCTGTACAAATGATACATTTCTGACACTAATATATTTAAATGTATATTTTTGTTTATAATTCAATACAGTAATATGAGATCTGTATGTAAAACATTTGATATCTTACTCGTTTAGCAGATGCTCTTATTTTGAGCAACTTACAGGAAGTGCATTCATCTTAAGATAGTTAGGTGAGACAACCACATATCACAGTCAAATATATAGGATATTAAAATTCCAGCTAAACAAGGAATATATTCCGTTTTGCCCCCGCCCATTTTTTTTTAATACACATCTAAAATAAAATACCCAAAAATCTGAGAACAGTAATATTTTGCACACACATGAAGGTAACCCATAAGTAATAATTTCTGAAGAAAAAATGCAAATGTAAAAATGTTAGATGTACCCCAGTACAAAAACACCTCCTTCACATCTCCATGGGGATTCAATATGACTCTGTCTGTTCTCAGTGAGGTGTAAGAAACATAAACCATGGTAGACACTATAGTATAGCATTACAACAGATTCTTACATTATAATATTAATCTATGAGTTGTTGGACTCATCTTCCATGTTTGTGCCATTGTCAGTTTGTAACAGTTGTTTGCAAATGTATAGATTAAGTGTTGCAGTATAAAATCCACTAACATGACTATTGCCAAAATTATGTTTATGGTGAGGTTTCATTAGGTTTACCACCATTGTTGTGGAGGCTGTTCATTTGACCTGTTCAGTGTTTATGTGTCCATACAGGAGCAGGGTTTTTGTATGATGTAATATCACTGTGACCCCCATATAGTCACAGTGATACACACCATAACAAAAACCTCCCACCAGTACCACACACCTGCTCTATGAGGATAGCAACACATTCAGATGGTTGTGGATAGGTGATCAAACAAATATCTATTATTTCTTCAAATATTAAAACTTATTTTAACCATCAGTTAACTGTTTTGTAATGTAGTATATATCATAACATTACATTATTCTTTGACAATATTAGAATTACAAAATGTTACCTAAATCTTGCAGGTACAATGCTTTATAATTGTAACAAACATGTACAGTATGAGCCTTTCTTATAGTAAGGTTTATAATGTTTTCATTTCAACTCACTCAAAATAATAGCTATTTGGTCAGCATTAGTGTAAATTGTTTAACCTTTATTAACAGTTGTTATTTAGTCAGCATCATTATGAAAGGTTTAACCTTTATTAATAGTTGTTATTTAGTCAGCATCATTATGAAAGGTTTAACCTTTATTAATAGTTGTGTAACGCCCTGGCCATAGAGAGGGTTTTTTGTTCTCTATTTTTGGTTAGGCCAGGGTGTGACATGGGTGGGCATTCTAGGTTTCTTTTTCTATGTTGGTGGTTTTCTTTGTTTCGACCATGTATGGCTCTCAATCAGGAACAGGTGTAGATCGTTGTTGCTGATTGGGAGTCATACATAAGCAGCCTGTTTTTTCTTTGGGGTTTGTGGGTGAATGTTTTCTGTCTAGGTTTGTTAATCCTGACAGGACTGTTTGGCTGTCATTCCTTGTCGTGTTTTCTTTTTGTATAGTGTTCATTCGTTTATTAAGATCCTTAATATGAACACATCCTCCGCCGCACCTTGGTCTCAATCTGACGACGGCCGTTACAGATTCACCCACCAACAACGGACCAAGCAGCGGAGGAAGGAGCTATCTGGAATCGTGGACATGGAGGAAATACTGGACGGGGCAGGACCATGGGCTCAAGCTGGGGAGTATCGCCACCCACAGTGGGAGATCGAGGCAGCAAGAGCGGAGAGGCAATGGTATGAGGCAAGGGAGCGCAACAGGCACGAGAGGCAGCCCCCCCAAAAAATGTTTTTTGGGGGGCACACGGGGAGTGTGGCAGAGCCAGGATCGACCTCTGGGCCAACTCCCCGTGCTTACCGGAAGCAGCATGGTACTGGTCAGGCACCGTATTATGCTGTGAAGCGCACGGTGTCTCCAGTGCGCGCTCATAGCCCGGTGCGCTATAGGCCAGCTCCCCGCAAGTGCCATGCGAGTGTGGGCATCGAGCCAGGACGGATTGTGCCAGCTCAGCGCGTCTGGTCTCCAGTGCGCTGTTTCGGTCCAGGCTATCCTGTGCCGGCGCTGCGCACTGTGTCTCCGGGGCGCTGGGAGAGTTCAGTTCGTCCTATGCCTGCACTCCGTCCGTGCCGGGCAAGAGTGGGCATTCAGACTGGAGTATGGGTGGCAAGCCTATGCACCAGAACACCAGTGCTCCCCCACAGCCCGGTTTATCCTGTGCCTCCTCCTCGGACCAGGCCTCCAGTGGGTCTCTCTAGCCTGGTCTATCCTGTGCCTCCTCCCAGGACCAGGCCTTCAGGGGGTCTCTCCAGCCTGGTCTATCCTGTGCCTCCTCCCAGGACCAGGCCTCCAGTGGGTCTCCCCATCCTGGTACATCCTGTGCCTCCTCCTCGGACCAGGCCTCCTGTGGGTCTCCCCAGCCTGGTGAGTCCTGTGCCTGCGCCCAGAGCCAGGCTTCCTGCATGTCTCCCAGCCTGGTGAATCCTGGGCCAGAGCCGCCAGAGCCGCCAGAGCCGCCCGCCTGTCCGGAGCCGCCAGAGCCGCCCGCCTGTCCGGAGCCGCCAGAGCCGCCCGCCAGTCCGGAGCCGCCAGAGCCGCCCGCCAGTCCGGAGCCACTAGAGCCGCCCGCCTGTACGGAACCGCCAGAGCCGCCCGCCTGTCCGGAGCCGCCCGCCGCCCACCTGTCCAAAATAGTTGTTATTTACAGTGTTGTCCCATCACTGCAACTCGCGTACGGCCTCGGGAGAGGCAAAGGTCGAGAGCCATGCATCCTCTGAAACACGACCCCGCCAAGAAGCACTGCTTTTTGACACACTGCTCGCTTAACCCGGAAGCCAGCCTCACCAATGTGTTGGAGGAAACACTGTACAGCCCGGCCCGCCACAAGAAGTTGCTAGCGCGCGATGGGACAAGGATATCCCAGCCGGCTTAACCCTCCCCTAACACGGAGGACGCTGGGCCAATTGTGCGCCATCTCATGGCTCTCTCGGATAAAGGTTAAACCATTCATAATTATTATGAATGAATCTGTTCTGCTCATTGTTTACAGTATGTTATCAGAATTATTATTATAATGCTTTGGAGAACTACACAAAGTCACAGATGGTGAGAATCTAACTATTGGTGTCCCCAAAGATACAGTATATAATGGCCTATTACTCTTTTTAGTTAACAGTAGAAGTCTGCTATCAAAATTCCTCTTGTATATTTCATTATACTCAATGAGGACATGAATTAATACCTACCAGCAATTCAAACTCTTAATTGGATTAGGATGATATACAGGTGAATGTAATGAAGATGATGTTTACTGATCAAAATAGCCAGAGGAGTGGATTAATAAGCTGCCTTAACCTTGATGAATAATGATATGCTTTGAAATGAACTTGGAATTTATGCTGGATCCTCCGTTTATTGTCTGTCTCACGTCCCATTTGACTCTGCCAGTGAGAGAAGTGCTTGATCAGTTGTTGTACAGCGCTGCAGCCTCCTGTGTCACTGTGTCTCTGGCACAATAATAAACAGCAGAGTCTTCAGTCTTCAGACTGTGTCATGCTAATGTCTCTGGAGATGATGAACCGACCCTGAACAGACTGGGGATAGAAAGTGCTTCCGCTGTCATGGGTAATAGTTGCAACCCACTCCTATCCTTTCCCAGGAGCCTGTCTGGTCCAAGCCATCCAGTAGCTATTCATGTCTAAATCAGAGGCTGTACAGGTCAGTTTGTGTGGTTCTTCTGTATTTTTAACTACTGGTCCAGACTCATTCAGTGTCTGACCCTGAACACCTGTTGATGAAAAGAGAGCATTTCAAACTTGAAGAAAGACTGGGCAAGAGATCGGATTTTTGTGTAGTTTGAATGTTAGAGGCTGGAGTCTTTTATTGTGTAGAGCTTTGTGATATTGCTGTATTCTTTACAGTAATGATACTCAGTATTATTATGTTGTGACACAAAGAGAGGAAGTAGTACACCAGTTAGCCATGTTGTTAGAGGGGGTTTTTGTACAGCTGCTTCACCAGCTTCAGTCAGTGTGTCTCTCGAGCACAATAATAAACAGCAGAGTCCTCTGAACTCAGACTCTTGGCCTCTAAGAACTGGGTGCTTGTGGAGACGTCCTCAGTCAGAGTGAACTGGCCTTTCAGGGAGTCTGCATAGATAACATCTGTTCCTGAACCAGAGTTAACTCTCCCAATCCACTCCAGAGCTTTGCCTGGTTTCTGCCTTATCCAGTGCATGAAGTAGTCTGTCATATCAAACCCAGAGATTTTACATGACAATTTAAACGTGTCTCCAGGTCTTTTCACCTGAGAAGGAGACTGATCCATCTCATCACAGCAAACACCTGCAAAACAATAATGTTGACACTCAGTTGAAGATCTGATATTTACATACATGTTGAGTTTAATCATGATACTCATACATTCTTCAGTCATGTAATGCTTTACTTACTGTGTATGGACATCACCATGACAACTAAACTCCAGACAGTCAGAAACTCCATTGTTCAGTATTTGTTAGTACAGGACTTGTAATGTCAGTCCAAGCTGCCTGTAATGAGAAGGCCAGGGATGAGTGTGTGATTATAAAGGGATGAAGGGGAGGGAGACTTTGCATAGACCGCCCTCTAGAGGTTTAAATACAGACTGAGTGGGAGAAATCTTCTGCTCTATTCCTTGATTCTCTCTCCTCCCTGTCCTTTATTCTGCTCTCTGTAGTTCAGATTTTACTCATGAGATGTATTGACTAGATATAATGGCTTTAGTATGATGTGTTGAAGATCGGGAACAAAAGTTCTGCATTTTTATTTGGGTTTACGTTATTTAAAGCTTTTAATGATGTATGGTTTTAATGATTTTTATAATGTTCATTTATCAAATTATAATTTAACTGTTTTTGAGACTGAGCATTACTCTTAAATATGTTGATATCTTGGTGTGGAGAAATTTATATTATGTTGTGTTTGCATCATTCTCACATGGGTATCTGGGTATTTGTTCAGGTCTGGTACTGGTTTGTATCACTGTGGAGGGTAGCGAACACAGTAATACACAGCTGTGCCTTCAGGTTGCAGGCTCTGCCCTTTTAAAGACACAGAGTTGCTGGAGGCATCTCTTGAAATTGTGAACTTGTTTTTTAGTGAATCAGTTTTATAGATATGTTCATTATCCCGTATATGGGAAATCCCCTCCATTGCTTTTCCTGCAGGTTTTCGAACCCAACCTGTGGCAAAGCTTATGCTGCTATCACTAACAGAATACCCAGAGACCTTACAGGTGATGCTCAGAAACTCTCCAGGCGTTACAACCATTACACTTGGCAAGCTAAGTTCAAGACCGCCACAGCACACATCTAAGGGGAAAAAACATAATTAGTCATATGCTATATAGTATAGCTCATTGTGACTGTTAAGGATATTGTTAAAATAATATTATCTCAATATATTTTATTGAGCCTCAACACATTCCTTTCCCAAAAATCTTGATAGACTCACAGGAGGCAGCTGCCAGCAGGAGCAGCAGCAGAGAGACAGGGAACATGGTTTGTGTTGAGGCTGAACTGGTGGGAGCTGTTCTTCTCTACTCCAACTGACTCTGAGACAAACAGTCCACTTTTTATACAGAAAGGGGTGGTGTGTTAGGTCCTTTGCATATAGAGCTGGTATAAAAGGATAAGACTGTTATTAACTGGGTTGACCTGCATTATGAATGGTCAAAATGAACTTGGATTGGATTGTCAATTTCTTTACAGTACATAATATTACGTACAGTATATTATTACTATTATCACTTCCTTTGTTATAGTAATCGCTGAACAGTTCTAAATCAGAACATAATAATTACATTTTGGGGGTTTCTCAAGGATGTAGCCTTGGTCCATCACTGATTTTAGTTTACATGAATGACTTTCATCTGGTATCCAAAAGTACATTTGAACAGTTTCATTCCAAAACGCTGTCCATTTTCAGAAATGTTGGTAAAATAGCTTGGGTGTTGTTCAATGAAGACCTGTTTTTGTTTAAAATCTCGCACTTGGTTTCATTTCAGAAAGGAAAATACTCATATTTTGCAAATCGCAATATATCTGCCTAACTCTCAGTGAAATAAGTAGTACTGCTAGTTTTTACACAGTCAAATAAAACAAATAACTACATTTTTCATAAAGGACTGTGGAGAAAAAAGAAGAAACCCACACACTGCTCTTGCTAGTATCACTGTTCTTTATTAAGCTTTATGTATCGGCCTCACGGCCCTCGTCAGAGCTTTTATGAGTGTTTTTAATAACAATTTGCATTTCATAAGTATTCTAATAAAGTGTGTACATAAAACGTATTAATCGTGTCTTTAAAACCACAATGAGGACATCCACCTATCAAGTAAGTTTTCATAAATCATTGGGTACAGCGCAAGAAAAAACATCAGAGTAGGCTGAAGTGGTGGCATTAGTTCATGTTTACAACATAACATGCATGGAATGTACAGCGACTGGATCATCCCTGTCGTTTCTCCTGAATGAACTTTTATGTTTACACATTTTTTGGTTGAGAGAACGAGAGGTTTTACCTGCATCGCACAGCCCACATGGATATTTAATCATGTAGATAACATAGGTGGTGGAGCACGAAATAATAGCATTTATTTGGAACCATTTTCCTGTATGTGTATGGCAGAAATATTTGCACTTCCTCATATTGCTGCACTGTGCGCTGCCTCTGCATTTATAGCTACAATTCGTAAGAGGGCGGAAAGAGCATGGCTCATTTTCTTTTGTGGGTGGCAGTTGGCATGGACACATTTTTTGCATAAATTGCTACCTCTCCTATATACAATAAGTGGTTGGTTCTTAATTAATTCATGGTCCGATGATAAAACATGCCAGAGTTTCTCGCCAGCATCTCCCACTTCAAAGTATATATGGTGGTGAACATTAGTGTTCTTTCGCACTAGTGAGCCTTTTTTGTAGCAATTTATTTTGTTTTCCCTAATGCCAATTTAGGAGTTTCATCCACATATTATGAATAGCAACCTCTTAGAAACCCATTGCGTATCTCTACTGCTTTTTCAAGATAGTCCTCTCTGGAGTGGCATATATGGTGCAGTCTGGAAACCTGGCTTCTTGGAAGTCCTTTTTTTAATGGCTCATGGTGGAAGCTTCCCCCGTAATAGAGTATTTTTTTCCGTTTAATTTTCTGTACAGAGTTGTAAACAGGGTTCCGTTTGATTTCTCAATCCACATATCGAGGTAACGAACACTGACATGACATAGCCCTTTCTGGGTGTAGATCCCCCTTGGCGGAGACTCTCTCCCCCTGGTCATGCAGAAAGAGAGAGCACAATGGACTTCACTTGGAGACACCTAAATCCCCAAAATTGGAGAATTAACCCGTTGAGGTGTAGGGGGCAGTATTTTCACGGCCAGATGAAAAACGTACCCAAATTAAACTGGTTACTACTCTGGCCCAGAAAGTAGAATATGCATATTATTAGTGGATTTGGATAGAAAACACTCTGAAGTTTCTAAAACTGTTTGAATGGTGTCTGTGAGTATAACAGAACTCACATGGCAGGCAAAAACCTGAGAAAAATCCAAGCAGGAAGTGAAAAGGACGTGTCACAAAAACCCAAAACACAGCTAAATGAAGCACTAACCTTTGACGATCTTCATCAGATGACACTCCTAGGACATTATGTTACACAATACATGTATGTTTTGTTCGATAAAGTTCATATTTATATCCAAAAACAGCATTTTACATTGGCGCATGATGTTCAGAAAATGTATTCCCACCAAAACCCTTGGTGAATGTGCACATCAATTTAACCTGTTGGGGGTAGGGGGCAGTATTTACACGGCCGGATAAAAAACGTACCCGATTTAATCTGGTTATTACTACTGCTATGTTACCCCATGTATTGTTCCAGAACCTAGTGGCAAGGCTAGTCAATATTTTGTATCACAATTTAACATAAGTTGTCCCCTGTTATTTCAGGTGCATTTGGTATGTTGACTATAACTCCTCTGATATATTAACAATGGAGATGGGCTAGACATTCCTACTGAGTATTTTATGGATAAAACATTTATTTTTCAATTAGTGGAAAAGAGGAGCATTACATCTGCTCTTCAGCTTCCATATTCTATACAGCAGATCCCAAGAGAATGGGTTTTATTCAGCTCTGGTGCTGATTTGTAGCACTGTGAGGGTAGGCATAATAATACACAGCTGTGTCTTCAGTCTGGAAGTGGTTCCCTTTTAAAAACACAGTATTACTGCTAGAGTCAACTGAGAGGCTGAACTTGTTCTTCAGTGGGGGGGGGGGGGTGCATTGATGTATTGTATCTATAACTGGACACAACCTTTGCCATCTGAAAACTCAGAGACCCTCTATTTGTTACATTTTTTAATGTAAAGTAGGAAATGAAACACTACGTTAAAGTATTAGTTAATACCTGAGGTGGATGAAACATTTTGACAAACTGTAAAGTATTTTTAATTGACATCCACATTATAATTGTTTTCCTGTAATGAAATGAATTAGCAGAGCCTTCATCAGTACTGGTCTTTATTTTAATCATATGGAGAGAGAGTGCCCCTGTTGGTGCATCAACAACACTAGAACCATGTATTTAACAGGTGTATCATTATGTTATTATTTGATACATCATTAGAATTGTTCCTCATGTATCCCCTTGTCATGGTCTGCACGTTATACCATACGCATGTCTGTGTGTTTGTACACGTCCTTCCTTTCTCTACCAGATGGTTTGCGTACAGCTATTCTCATTAGTTTAACCATAGTGAATCTCTAGCACGGTAATACACTGCAGAGTCCTCTGACTTCAACTGGCTCATGTGGAGATAGAAATTAGAGCTGTCCTTCGATGCAGTGAATCGGCCCTGTACTACAGGGGCATTGCTCTTGTAAGTGTCAGAATAATAGTAAATTATCCATTCAAGTCCTTTTCCAGGTGCCTGGTGGATCCAGTACATATTAGTGCTGCTTAGAGTAAATCCACTACAGGCACATGTGAGTTTGAGGGATCCCCCGGGGGTCCCCTGGACTGACTGTTCAGCCTGTGTGAGTACGATCTGATAGCGGACACCTGAGGAGGGAGAGGAATGACAGGTCAGATTGATCAATAAGTCACATCCCTATCACAGCAATACAGTTTATACTGATCAGACTACTGTCAGGAACTCACAGGAGGCAGCTGCCAGCAGCAGCAGCAGCAGAGATGCAGGGAACATGGTTTGTGTTGATGCTGAACTGGTGGGAGCTGTTCTTCTCTACTCTCCAGGACTCAGAGGGACTTACTAGGACTCTCAGATACAGAGAGGTTTTTATATAAGGAGGAGGGAGAGATAGAGAAAGGAAGAGGGGCTTGTTGAAATTTGCGTAGGGAGAGGATATATACAGTATATGAAAGCAATGGGAATATTAGTAAATTAAAATGTATTTATTTAATAACTGTGCAAGCTATATATACTTTGTGTTGTCCATGTCAAAAGTCAGACTTATACTTGGAGATAATGTTAGGTCAGGAATGTAATAAAATTAACTTTACATTGTGCCAATATTTTCTGTATCATGACTCAGAAGTGTTAATGGGTTTATGTGGTATAGAGCTACAACTAGAAGTTACTTTTTTTAACAGGTTAGGAGAATTAGCTTAAGGTTAGGAAAAGGGTAAGGGTTCGCTAAAGTGCTCTCCTAACCTGCTAGGAAAAGTCACTTCTGGTTGAAGCTGTACTCCATCTTGTCACAACCATGATGAAGGTCTCCAGTTTTTTTGTTGTATATATTTTTTATAACATATTATTTGTTCTTTGTGTCTTTTTGATAATATAGAGCTTAGACTTTCTTGTTCTGTATTGGTGAGGTCACCGTTATCATATGAATGGAGTTCATTGAATGTTTAATAGACATCAATTAGAATACCATCAAGGTCTGGAGTCTTATCAGGCCAGAAGGAGTATAATTGGCAAACAATTCAGATATTAAATTCCAGCACCACACGTCATAAGTACTGTAGGGCTTACTGGATATTAATTTACCAATTTGATATTGAGAAGCATCTCGTTTCTATTTAATTGAATGAGTACCTATTATACAGTGAATCCCTGAGGTTCAGATTTTATCACTTTGTCCACCGAGCACAATAATACACAGCTGTGTCTTCAGTCTGGAAGTTGTTCCCTTGTAGAAACACTGTACTGCTGGAGCTGTCATATCTAGAACTGATCTTGCTCTTCAGTGAGTCTACAGTGGAAGTACTGCATGTATAATCAATATCCTGCATTGCTCTTCCTTTCAGCTTGTCGTATCCAGTGAGGACAGTGAGAGGATATAGAAAACTCAGAGAATTTGCAGGAGATGCTGAAAGACTCTCCTGGTTTTATGACATCTGTGCTAGACTAGAGGAGTTCAATATCACAGTAGACACCTGTATGGAGAAACACACATCAGTAAACATCATTGTCAGTTTTCATCCAAATATAGAAATGATCATTCTGTATGAACAGAATCTCACAGAAGGCAGCTGCCAGCAGCATTAGGAGCAGATATGCAGGGAACAAGGTTTGTGTTGACTGTTGGGAGCTGCTTTTCTCAGGAAGTCAGACAGACACTGTTAACTGTTAATTAGGGAAATAATCAGAGGGAGGGTTTGCATTGACATGGAGAGATGGTGGGAGATACAGTATATAAGAGGGTATATAAGAGACACTTTAGGACCACCACCACTATTACTGGACACAACCTTTACAATGTGAAAACTCACAGACCCTCTTTAGATTATATTTGTGATTTTACCACGTGAAACTAAATCATTTGGTTAATCCACGTGTTCATAAAACTCTTCGGCATACATACATAGGCAACAAAAAAGTAGATAAGGACAGCAGCTACATTCATGTTTTTATTAGAAAACTTCAAGAAGAATGATTCAATATTACATATTAATTCAACACATTGCAGATCCTCCATCAACTGAAGTATTGAGACATCAGTAAAATGAAGCTAATGGGATATCTCTTGGTTTATCAACAACACTATAACAACATATCTAACAGGTGTGTTATCGCTGTGTTACTGTGTGATGATACTGTATGTGAACATCTATGTGGATCTCATTACCTTATCACAGCCAGATGATGTGTGTGCATGTACTTGTGCAAGTACATTCTTTCTATTACAGATAGTTTTTGTACAGCTTCCCTGGACTGACTGGGAGTGAAAGATTGATTAGAGTGCTAGCTGTGTCTACATACGCAATCCACTCAACTCCCCCAGAAGTCTGTCTGATTTAGTTTATTCCATAGCAACTGAATGTGAACCCAGCTCCTGTACACATCAGTTTGTGGGATTCTCCAGGTTTTTTAACCACTGGTCCAGACTCAGTCAATGTCTGACCATGAACACCTGTGGAAATAGAAAGCAGAGATATTGTCGGCGTTGAAATTAAAACCTTATGTCAACTTGTTCATTTGATGAACAGTATAATTAAACATACTGTTTCCTCACCTGTTAGATATACTGTCAGTAAGAGCATTACTGTGGTAGGAAACATGGTGATCTGTTTAGTTATCTAAAGGTAGTTGAGACAGTCCTCAGCAGAAACAGCCTTCAACAGAGACATTAATAAATTTGGAGGACTGGAGTATTTGCATGAGCTCAACCTCACTGGGAGGACCAATCACAAGAGGCTTTGATAAATACCCCATGGGTAAGTTGATGAACAAATTCTCATTTACAAGGTCACATCTCTGCTCTTCAGTTTCCATGTACTATACAGTATGTCCCCAGAGAATGGGTTTTTGCACAGCTCTGGCAGTGGTTTGTATCACAGTGGGAAATGCGAGCACAGTAATACACAGCTGTGTCTTCAGTCTGGAAATTCTTCCCTTGTAGAAACACTGTGCTGCTGGAGGAGTCAACAGTGAAGCTGATTTTGCTCTTTAATGAGTCTGTTGTGCCACTGCTACTACTACTACACAGGTAACCAATCCACTCCATAGCTTTGCCTTCAGAATGGCGAATCCAGTTGGTGCAAGTGCTAGTAACAGAATAGCCAGTAACCTTACAGGGGATGGTGACAGACTCTTCTGGCCTTACAACCATAGAACCAGGCTGGGTTAGTGTGATATCACAGTAAATACCTGTGTGAATAAAATACACCAATATAGTAACATTGTTCACAAACAACCTTAAATATACATTATAATTATTTAGATTTCTGTCTATCAAAATACGTGTAGAGTGTCGTCGTCCACCCCCCAAATCAAGAGAGACTCACAGGATGCAGCTGCCAGCAGCAGCAGAAGCAGAGATGCAGGGAACATGGTTCGTTTTAAAGCTGAACTGATGGGAGCTGCTCTTCTCTACTCTCCAGGACTCAGAGGGACGTATTAGGTCTAACATAAAGTACACCGAGAGACTGTTTATATAATGGAGAGCAAGAGGGAGAGAGGGGAGGAGCTGGGCATAGTGCAATTTGCATGGGGAAAGGAGGAAGTTATGGAAGGGAATGCCAGATTGTAATACTCCATTATCCAGAATTTTTTTTTGCCAATATATTTTCATCCCAACATGGAAATATATGATAGTAATAGATGATGTTATATGTCACCAGTGATCAGTATGGGTTCCTCACAGTTTCTGCTTGTGAACATGTTGCTCTTAATACAGGGACACAGAAGACAATTTACAAAATGTCCATGTATACAGCATATACTTTCAGGGACACGACATTGAATGTGAGAAGTACACTTCATCTCTGTGCTTCTGAGTCGCTTAACATCATCTACCCAGAGGGTGGGTTTTTGTACAGGTCTGGCCTGGTTTGTATCACTGTCGGTTCTGTCCTGTTAAAAACAGTGTGCTGTTAGAAGTGTCTCTGGTGATGCTGAACTTTTTTTCAGTGAATCTTTGTAACTAGTGCTTCCACTTGTTGATAAACTATATCCAATCCACTCCAGTGGTTTCTCTGCAGGTTGTCGAATCCAAGCTGCATAATAGCTAGTAACAGAATATGAGACCTTACAGGAGATGGTTAGTGTTTGACCTGGCTGGACAGTCATAGAGACTGGCGGAGTGAGTTCTGAATACCTGTTAAATTGAAAGAGCAACATATTGACAACATGAATATGTACGGCATACAAAAGTCTTTTTGTGGCATTAAAACTAGTTGTCAATGTTATTTCCATCAACCAACATCCATAGAGACTCACAGGAGGCAGCTGCCAGCAGCAGCAGAGATGCAGGGAACATGGGTAGAAGCTGAACTGGTGGGAGCTGCTCTATTGTCCAGTACTCAGAGGGACGTACTGGGACTAACATTCATAGACAGGTTGCTTTATATAAGACGGAGGTAGGGGTAGAGCTGAGAACTCAGGAATAACACTGAAAACAAGAATACTGTCCTTAATAAAGCTGTCAGCTAATGACACTACATTTATCAGAGATGGAACTCATTTCAATTAGAAATACAGTCACAATGGGACAAACGATTATATGGATATGTGCTTGCATTTTTTGATAGTCTACTCTATAAAGTCATGTTGTTGTTTTTTATTATACAGTATGTATGTCAATTTTGTCAAATGCATTTCCATGACTGACATTGTGTGAACATTGTCCTTCTAAAACATTCATCTGTGTAAGGGCTGTCGTCGGAAGAAGACCAAGGTGCAGCAGAGGATGTGTTCATCATTAGAATTTTAATAGAACAACGTGAACACTATACAAAAAAACAAGAAAACTGACAGCCAAAAACAGTCCTGTCAGGTGTAAACACTAACAGAAACAATTACCCACAAAACCCAAAGGAAAAACATGCTCCTTATGTGTGACTCCCAATCAGCAACAACGAGCTTCAGCTGTGGCTGATTGGGAGCCACACACGGCCCAAAACAAAGAAATACAAAACATAGAAAAAGGAACATAGAACGCCCACACAATGTAACACCCTGGCCTAACCAAAATAAAGAACAAAAACCCCTCTCTATGGCCAGGGCGTTACAGTATCCCCCCCCCAAGGTGCGGACTCCGGCCGCAAAACCTGACATTGAAGGGGAGGGTCCGGGTGGGCCTTCTTACGGCGGCGGCTCAGGTGCGGGACGTGGCCTCTGTTCCACCCTTGGCGTCACCCTCTTAGGTGGCGCACCTGGCCGCGCCGAAGGTCTGGTGGGCGACCCTGACTGCGCCCGGCTGGCGGGCGGCCCTGGTTGCGCCCGGCGGCGATGGCTGCGCCCGGCTGGCGGGCGGCGTAGGCTGCACCCGGTTGGCGGGCGGCGATGGCTGCGCCCGGCTGGCGGGCGACGATGGTTGCGCCCAGCTGGCGGGTGGCGATGACTGCGCCCGGCGGAGATGACTGCGCTGGCCCAGGATTCACCAGGCTGGGGAGACATGAAGGAGGCCTGGCCCTGGGCGCAGGCACAGGACTCACCAGGCTGGGGAGACATGAAGGAGGCCTGGCCCTGGACGCAGGCACAGGACTCCCCAGGCTGGGGGCGGCTCTGGCGGCTCCGGGCAGGCGGGCGGCTCTGGCAGCTCCGGACAGGCGGGCGGCTCTGGCGGCTCCTGACTGGCGGGCGGCTCTGGCGGCTCCTGACTGGCGGGCGGCTCTGGCGGCTCCTGACTGGCGGGCGGCTCTGGCGGCTCCTGGCTGGCGGGCGGCTCTGGCGGCTCCTGGCTGGCGGGCGGCTCTGGCGGCTCCTGGCTGGCGGGCGGCTCTGGCGGCTCCTGGCTGGCGGGCGGCTCTGGCGGCTCCTGGCTGGCGGGCGGCTCTGGCGGCTCCTGGCTGGCGGGCGGCTCTGGACTGTCGAGGCTGGGCTGACGCACTAGAAGCTTGATGCGTGGTGCTGGTACTGGACGTGCCAGCCTGTAGACACGCACCTCAGGGCTAGTGCGTGGAGCGGGAAACACTGGACCGTAGAGGCGTACTGGCGGTCTCGAGCGCAGGACTGGTATCACCCATACTGGCTGGATGCCCACTTTCCCCTGGCACATGCGGGGCGCTGGTACTGCGCATACCGGTCTGAAAATACCCAGCCTTGCCACAGCACCCATCACCCCAAAGCACGGGACCTGTCCAGTATGTCTCTGCCCAAAAAGGGTATGGGGAGCTGGCCTGGGGCTCCATCCACGCCCAGCCAAACTACCCTTGTGCCCCCGCCAAAAAAGTATTGGGGCTACCTCTCAGACTCCCTTAACTCCTCCATAGTGCTGGAAATGCTTATCCTTAGTTCTGTCCATGTCTCCCGATAGTCCATCCGTTGCTCCCTCCTCCGCTGCTTGGTCCATTTTTGGTGGGTAATTCTGTAAGGGCTGTCGTCGGAAGAAGACCAAGGTGCAGCAGAGGATGTGTTCATCATTAGAATTTTAATAGAACAACATGAACACTATACAAAAAAACAAGAAAACTGACAGCCAAAAACAGTCCTGTCAGGTGCAAACACTAACAGAAACAATTACCCACAAAACCCAAAGGAAAAACATGCTCCTTATGTGTGACTCCCAATTAGCAACAACGAGCTTCAGCTGTGGCTGATTGGGAGCCACACATGGCCCAAAACAAAGAAATACAAAACATAGAAAAAGGAACATAGAACGCCCACACAATGTAACACCCTGGCCTAACCAAAATAAAGAACAAAAACCCCTCTCTATGGCCAGGGCGTTACAATCTGAGGGTTTTGATGTTGTGTGTGCTGAATGGGTAAGTGGTGCTATGGTCTCACTCTTCAGGCTGTTCATATGTAGGAACAGCTTACTGCTGGAGTCTTCTCTGGAGATGGTGAATCTATCCTCTTATGACTGGGAGTAGTAAGTAGTACCACCATGAATATGACCAATCCACTCAAACTCTTTCCCTTTAGCTCACCTCATCCAATTTATTCACCATAAACATTTTACAAATCCAGAGAGACACAGACAACAGCTGCCAGCAGCAGCTGCAGAGATGCAGGGAACAATGGTTTGTGATGAAACTAAACTGGTGGGAAATGCTCTTCTTTACTCTCCAGGGCTCAGAGGGCCTCTAAGGACAGACAGTCAATGTTTATGTAAGGAAAGAACCAGAGGGTGGGTTAGCATTGAGGGTTCGAACTGTAGAGGTTAGCATAGTGAAGGACTTACCATAATGTCTTTAAAAGAAGGTCCACAGTTTGAAGCTGGTGAGGTTGTGTAATGTCTGCTTCCAACTCAGACCCTCAAATACGTAGATCCCCTGAACGCAGCTTACTCTCCAGATATCAATCATCTGAATTCTAATCACCTGTTCACACACTATTTAGTTCTGTTCTGGGCACCCCATCACTGTGAGGTATTGTTTGTTTTGTGACACTTCTTTCGGAGCTCTGTTTTTCCTGTGATTTACTCCTCCCGTGTATGATAGTTTTTGCCTGCCTCACTAACGATGCCTTTTGCTTATTCCCAGCCTGTACTTTAGCCTATCAGATTTCCTGTTACCTACCTGTTGCCTGATCTCCCGGACTACGTTACTAGCCTTTTCCCTGCCTGTACTGTTGCCCTTTTGTACCACCTGTGTATGACCTTCTGCCTGACCCTGGACCCAGCTACCTTCCTCCTCCTGAGGTCCTTTGCAATAAACACCTGCTTTGCCCGACAGATGGATTCAGCGGAGCTACAGCTATGTCTGGCCTGACAAGAGGAATGCATCGATGAACTCTGCGACCTCCTTCGCCAGTCCATTCCTGCTTCACCGATATCAGGTGCCACAGCCTCCTCTCGTTCATCTCCCCCCATATCCATGCCTAATCAATATGACGGCTCTCAAGGGAAATGTCAAGGATTTCTCATGCAGTGTAACCTGTACATTGACTATCACCCCGCTGACTTCACCTCTGACAAAGACAGGGTGAACATTGTAATCTCCCCACTCACAGGCAAAGCCCTAGATTGGGTCACAGCCCTGTGGGCTGCTCAAAGTTCTGATCTGTCCTCCACACACTCTTCAAGGAGGTGTTCGACAATTCAGTTTCAGGTCATCAAACCGGGGACCTGTTATGTGAGTTGCGACAGGGCCATCGCTCCACCACTGAGTATGCCCTTGAGTTCCGTACCATGGCTGCCGGCAGTGGATGGAGTGAACCAGCTCTCCTTACAGTCTACCGGAGGGATCTTAATCGGGAATTACAGACCGAACTGGCCTGCAGAGGAGACTTAACTTCTTACATCTAGACGTTCCGCTAGCGGAACCCAGTTCCGCCAGCGGAACCCAGTTCCGCCAGCGGGACCCCTAGCCAACAGCCAATGGGATCGCATGGCGCGAAATAGAAAAACTACTAAAACACCACAATTCAATTTTCTCAAACAATCAACTATTTTACACCATTTTAAAGATAAGACTCTCGTTAAGAAGTAGTAAATCTATAATTCTTTAAATAATTGTTATATATTTTGTCAACGTTTATGATGAGTATTTCTGTAAATTAATGTGCACATTCACCGGAAGTTTTGAGAGGCAAACATTTTCTGAACATCATGCGCCAATGTAAAATGCTGTTTTTGGATATAAATATGAACTTGATCGAACAAAACATACATGTATTGTGTAACATGATGTCCTATGAGTGTCATCTGATGAAGATCGTCAAAGGTTAGTGCTTAATTTTAGCTGTATTTCTGTTTTTTGTGACGCCTCTCCATGCTCGGAAAATGGCTGTGTGGCTTTTCTTGTTTAGGTGGTTGCATTAAGGAGAAGTGTTTCTTTAAAATGGTGTAAAATAGTCGTATGTTTGAGAAATTTGAATTATGAGATTTTAGTCGTTTTGAATTTGCCGCCCTGCTATTTCACTGGCTGTTGGGAGTGTGTCCCGCAAGTGGGACGGTCACGTCCCACATACCCAAGAGAGGTAACCTGTTGGGGCTAGGGGGCAGTATTTTCACGGCCGGATAAAAAACGTACCCGATTTAAACTGGTTACTACACTTGCCCAGAAACGAAAATATGCATATAAGTAGTAGATGTGGATAGAAAACACTCTAAAGTTTCTAAAACTGTTTGAATGGTGTCTGTGAGTATAACAGAACTCATATGGCAGGCCAAAACCTGAGAAGATTCCATACAGGAAGTGCAATTTGTCTGACAATTTGTTGTCCTTCTGTTGCATCTCTATCAAAAATACAGCTTATGTGCTGTAACGTGACACTTTCTAAGGCTTCCATTGGCTCTCTAAAGCCACCAGAATGTGGAATGGGGTGTCTGCTGTCTCTGGGCAAAGTACAACAGCAGAGTTTGTAAGTGGTCAGCCTGGGGACAGTGAGACTGAGATGCGCATTCACGAGACTTCTCCATTTTTTTTCTTTCAGCCTTTGAATGAATACAACGTTGCCCGGTTGGAATATTATCGCTATTTTATGAGAAAAATAGCATAAAAAATTATTTTAAACAGCGTTTGACATGCTTCTAAGTACGGTAATGGAATATTTTGAAATTTTCTGTCACGAAATGCGCTCGCGCGTTACCCTTCGGATAGTGACCTGAACACACGAACAAAATGGAGGTATTTGGATATAACTATGGATTATTTGGAACCAAAACAACATTTGTTGTTGAAGTAGAAGCCCTGGGAGTGCATTCTGACGAAGAACAGCAAAGGTAATCCAATTTTTCTAATAGTAATTCTGAGTTTAGTGAGCCCCAAACTTGGTGGGTGTCAAATTAGCTAGCCGTGATGGCCGAGCTATGTACTCAGAATATTGCAAAATGTGCTTTCGCCGAAAAACTATTTTAAAATCGGACACAGCGATTGCATAAAGGAATTCTGTATCTATAATTCTTAAAATAATTGTTATGTATTTTGTCAACGTTTATCATGAGTAATTTAGTAAATTCACCGGAAGTTTTCGGTGGGTATGCTAGTTCTGAACATCACATGTTTTTTGGGGGTGGGCACACGGGGTGGTCGGCGAAGCCGGGGAGTGAGCCAGTGACAACCTGGGAGGAGATAGAGAGGTGGTCGGTCGACCCAAGCAGAGTACCAGAGCCCGCTTGGGAGTCAATGAAACAGTGCGAGGAGAGAAACCGTAGAATGGAGTTGGCTAGGAATATGCGGCAACGCAGGTCTTTGGAGGAGCGTGTCGCCAGTCCGGTGTAACTTGTGCTGATCCCACGCATCAGGCCTCTAGTGCTACTCCCCAGTCCGGTACGTCCTGTGTCCCCTCCTCGCACTGAAGTGTGTGTCCCCAGTCCGGTGCGTCCTGTGCCAGCTCCCCGCACTTGCCGTGCGAGGTGTGTCATCGTTCCGGTACAATTTGTGCCGGCTCTACGCACCAGGTCTCCAGTACGTCTCCACAGCCCAGTACGTCCTGTGCCAGCTCCTCGCACTCGCCCTGAAGTGCGTGTCACCAGTCCGGTGCCACCTGTACCGGCTCCACGCACTAGGCCTCCAGTGCGCATTCACAGTCCGGAGGTTACGGCGACAGTTCAGTCCAGAGCTTCCAGCGACGGTTCACAGTCCAGAGCCTCCGGCGAATGTTCACAGCTCAGAGCATCCGGCAATGGTTCACAGTCCAGAGCTTCCAGCGATGGTTCACAGTCCAAAGCCTCCGGCGACGGTCCACAGGCCAGAGCCCTCCTCTGCGCCGATGCCCAGTCCAGGCACGGTGTCCAGTCCAGCTCCAAGGCCGGAGCCTTCCTCTGCGCCGGTGCCAAGTCCAGGCACAGCGTCCAGTTCCGCTCCATGGCGGGAGCCTTCCTTTGCGCTGGTGCCCAGTCCAGGCACGGCGTCCAGTCCGGCTCCAAGGCCTGAGCCTTCCTCTGCGCCGTTGCCCAGTCCAGGCACGGCGTCCAGTCCCGCTATATGGCGGGAGCCTTCCTCTGCGCCGGTGCCCAGTCCAGGCACGGCGTCCAGTCCCGCTCCATGGCCGGAGCTCTCCTTTGCGCCGATGCTCAGGCCAGGCACGGCGTTCAGCCCAGTGCCATGGCCGGATCCGGGGTCTGGGCAGGGGCTATGACCTGCACCGGAGCTGCCACCGACACTAATCACCCCCCCTACCCTCCCCAGTTGGTTTCAGGTTTTGCGGCCGGAGTCCGCACCTTTGGGGGGGGGGGGGGGGGTACTGTCACGCCCTGACCATAGAGAGCACTCTAGTGTGTGTATTTATTTGTTGGCCTGGTATGGTTCCCAATCAGAGGCAGCTGTTTAGCGTTGTCTTTGATTGGGGATCATTTTTAGGCAGCCATTTCCCCACTGTGTTTTGTGGGATCTGGTTTTGTTTTTGTGTAGTTGCCTGTGAGCACTCCAGAACGTCACGTTTCGTTTTGTACTTAATTTGTTTATTTTTTTCTCAGTTTCATTTAATAAACATGTGGAACCCAGATCACGCTGCGCTTTGGTCCGAGAATGCTTCCAACAATGAACGTGACAGTGACAGTGCGGAAAGTCTGGCTATTCCCTTGAGATTAAGGGTTTTTGTTGAGGTCTGGTGCTTGTTTGTTTCATTGTGGGTAGTATGTTCTCCTAGTACAGTAATACACGGCTCTGTCTTCAATCTGAAGGTTTTGCCCTTCTACTGGCACAGTGCTAGTGGAGGCTTCTTTTGAGATGCTAAATTTGTTCTTTAGTTTGTTACTCTAATACGTTTTGCCATATCCACATGTATCACCAATCCATTCAAGAGCTTTTTCTGCAGGCTGTCGAATCCAAGCTGTGCAGTAGTTGTCTGTGAAAGAATACCCAGAGACCTTATAGGAGAGGGTCAGAGACTGTCCAGTCTGCAAAGACATAGAATCTGGCTGTGTGAGCTCAACCTGACAGAAGACACCTGAAAAAAATGTTTAACTTAATTAAATCAGTTCACAGTTCTGCATGCTGTGTAGCATGGAGCTCTTGAAACATTTTCACACTCACTTACTGTTTATGAACAGCATCACAAGAGCCAATGTCCAAACAGTCCCCATTTCCATTGCTCAGTGATAGTTTGTATATGTCTCTCAGTCTAGTGCTTCAGTCCCTCTCCTCCACTCGGTAGTGAGATGAGCAGTGATGGAAGAGGTCAAAGTTTTGCATTGACTCCTCCTCACAGTGTAGGAAGATCACACAGAGATTACATAGATAATTCAGAGATGGGGAACAGGTTAATATGTTCTGAATGCTTTGTTAAATACTTGTTCATGTGACAACAAGAAAGATCAACCAGACTGGACAAGATATCATATTTTTGTGTAATCTGAATGTAAGAGGCTAGTCTTTTATAGTGTAGTGCTTTGTGATATTGTTGTATTATTTACAGTAATTATTTACAGTAATGGGGGGGGGGGGGGGGGGTTGTACAGCTGTTTCACCAGCTCTAGTCAATGTATCTCTCAGGCACAATAATAAACAGCAGAGTCCTCTGATCTCAGAATCTTGGCCCCTAAGAACTGTGTGCTTGTGGAGATGTCCTCAGTCAAGGTGAACTGGCCTTTCATGGAGTCTGAGTAGACTGGAACATCTGTTGAACCAGAGATAACTCTCCCAATCCACTCCAGAGTTCTGACTGGTTTCTGCCTTATCCAGTGTCATATCAAACCCAGATATTTTACAGGACAATTTAACAGTGTCTCTAGGTATTTTCACCTGAGAAGGTGACTAATCCATCTCATTCAGCAAACACTTACAAATCAAAAATGTTGACACTCAGTTGAAGATCCGGTATTTACATACATTTTGAGTTTAAGCATGATACTCAGACATTCTTCAGTCACCATGTAATGCTTTACTTACTATGTATGGACATCACCATGACAACTAAACTCCAGACAGTCATTAACTCCATTGTTCAGTATTAGTTAATACAGGACTTGTTGTAATGTCAGTCCAAGTTGCCTATAATGAGAAGACCATGGCTGAGTGTCTGATTATAAAGGGATGAGGGGAGGGAGACTTTGCATGGACCGCCCTCTAGAGGCTTAAATATCCTGACAGGGAGAGATCTTCTGCTCTATTCCTTAATTCTCTCTCCTCCCTGTCCTTTATTCTTCTCTCTGTAGTTCAGAGTTTACTTATGAGACGTGTTGACTATAATGGCTTTAGTATGATGTGTTGACTACATATAATGGCTTTAGTATGATGTGTTGACTGCATATAATGGCTTTAGTATGATGTGTTGACTATAATGGCTTTAGTATGATGTGTTGACTACATATAATGGCTTTAGTATGATGTGTTGACTATAATGGCTTTAGTATGATGTGTTGAAGATCAGCAACACGGGAACAAAAGTTCTGCATTTTTATTTGGGTTTACATTTCTTGAAAGCTTTTAATGATTCATGGTTTTAACGATTTTGTAGGGTTAACATCAAATAATAATTTAACCCTTTTTGAGACTGAGCATTAATCTAAAAAAGTGTTGATATCTTGGAGTGGAGATGCATTTATATTATGTTGTGCTTGCATCATTCTCACATGGGTATCTGGGTATTTGTTCAGGTCTGGTGCTGGTTTGTATCACTGTGGAGGGTTGCGAACACAGTAATACACAGCTGTGTCTTCAGGTTGCAGACTCTGCCCTTGTAAAGACACAGAGTTGCTGGAAGCATCTCTTGAAATGCTGAACTTATTTTTCAGTGCATCATTTTGTAGATATCGCCATCATCCCATATATTGGAAATCCACTCCATTGCTTTCCTTGCAGGCTTTCGAACCCAACCTGTGGCAAAGCTTATGCTGCTATCACTAACAGAATACCCAGAGACCTTACAGGTGAAGCTTGGAGACTCTCCAGGCTTTACAACCATTACACTTGGCTGGCTGAGTTCAAGACCACCACAGTGCACATCTATGGGAAAACAACTTAATTATTCAATATGTTACATAGTATAGCTCAGTATGACTGTAAAGGCTATTGTTAAAATAATATTTACTCAATATATTTTATTGAGCATCAACCCATTTCTTCCCCCAAATCTTGATAGACTCACAGGAGGCAGCTGCCAGCAGGAGCAGGAGCGGAGAAGCAGGGAACATGGTTTGTGTTGAAGCTGAACTGGTGGGAGCTGTTCTTCTCTACTCCAACTGACTCTGAGACAGACAGACCACTTTTTATACAGAGAGGGGTGATGTTTCAGGCTCCTTTGCATATAGATTTGGTATTAAAGGATGTGAGTGTTATAAACTGGGTTGACTTGCGGTCAAAATGAAATACAATATTTTGTCAACTTTGGTTTTACATTTCTTTACAGTTTAATATATTCATATTATTTTTGTATTATTATAATTTTTTATAAAAAAAAATGTATATATATACTTTGTTTATTGAATTTTCAACACCAGCGTTTACAAAATAATAGCACTTATAAGTTATTTGGAAGTAATATAAAACAACACATCAAAGACAACAATATATAAAAACAAAGAGTGAGACAAACATAAATAAAAACCAATTAAAAACTAAGATAAGAAAGAATATATCATTTGAAACAGTTGTTACGGGTCAACTAGCATAGATAATACAGTCCTTAACATCCGAGATGTCGTGTATACACATACCAGGCCTCTTACATCACCAGTATATAAATATACAGTGAGGGAAAAAAGTATTTCATCCCCTGCTGATTTTGTACGTTTGCTCACTGACAAAGAAATGATCAGTCTATAATTTTAATGGTAGGTTTATTTGAACAGTGAGAGACAGAATGACAACAAAAAAGTCCAGAAAAACGCATGTCAAAAATGTTATAAATTGATTTGCATTTTAATGAGGGAAATAAGTATTTGACCCCCTCTCAATCAGAAAGATTTCTGGCTACCAGGTGTCTTTTATACAGGTAACGAGCTGAGATTAGGAGCACACTCTTAATAAAGGGAGCCACCAAGTACTAAGTCATGTTTTGCAGAGGGGTCAAATACTTATTTTTAAATAGAGTATTTTAAATTTGAAGAAAAGCTTTTAAGTACACATAACCATCTTTTGAAAGTAAAAACAAAGTGACAGATCTATAATCAGTAGCAGTTCATGTGAGACAACTAGAAGGCTTGACCAGACAGGGCAGGAGTTGGAATGTTAGAGGCTGGAGTCTTTTATTTTGTAGTGCTTTGTGATATTGTTGTTGTATTCTTTACAGTAATGAAACTCAGTATTATTCTAGTGTGGCACAAAGAGAGGAAGTAGTACACCAGCTGGCCATGTTGTTAGAGGTTTTTGTACAGCTTCTTCACCAGCTTAAGTCAGTGTGTCTATCGAGCACAATAATAAACAGCAGAGTCCTCTGCTATCAGACTCTTGGCCTCTAAGAACTGGGTGCTTGTGGAGACGTCCTCAGTCAGAGTGAACTGGCCTTTCAGGGAGTCTGCATAGATAACATCTGTTCCTGAACCAGTGTTCATTCTCCCAGTCCACTCCAGTCCTTTCCCTGGTTTCTGCCTTATCCAGTGAATGTTATAGCTAGTCATTGAATAGCCAGAGATTATACAGGACACTTTAACAGAGTGTCCAGGTATTTTCACCTGAGAAGGTGACTGATCCAGTCTGATATCACAACAAACACCTGCAATATAAAAACATGTCAACACTCTTGAAGATGTGGTATTTACACACATTTTGAGTTTAACTATGATACTCAGACATTCTTCAGTCCCAATGTATTGTTTTACTTTACCATGACAACTAAACTCCAGACAGTCATCAGTTCCATTGTTCAGTGATAGTCAGGTTAGTGCAGGGCTTGCTGTAATTTCAGTCCACATTGCCTATGATGAGAAGGCCAGAGCTGAGCATCTGATTATAAAGGGGTGAAAGGAAGGACGACTTTGCATAGACGGCCCACTAGAGGTTTAAATAGAGACTGAGACGGAGATGTTCTTTGAGAGTTGATAATGTCAGCATTGTTTCTCAGAACAGCACAGGATAACAGGATCCATTAGGATCCCCAAAGATCTATATTTGTTCCATTACTGTTTAACATTAATGACCTTCATGGTACATGTATTCAATATTGTATGAATTATTTGCTGAAATTTGACATCTGGTTTAATTTAAATAAGATCACCAAATTGAAAAACATGACCAAATAGTCCAAAATGGTTTTAGCTTCTAGAGATTGATAATTCATTTTACTAAGTTACTGCATTTATTATTGATAATGTTAGTTATTTCCTATTGTCAACTGACTTTGAATGGCTTTAAAGTTTTCAGTTAAAGTTTCAATAGGATATTCATACATTTATCTTACAAAGATGACAGGCATGTTTTACGCTTTTCGAGTAATTATGGTTAAAATTTAGAGAATGATTCTTTCCTATAGTGTTTATGGGGCCATAGGATTGATGTAGACAGAGACTGGAGCACAGAATTGTCTCACAGACTCTCACAGTAAGGGAAGTGCTTGGTCAGTTTTTCTACAGTGCTGCAGACTCCTGTATCACTGGGTCTCTGGCACAATAATACACAGCAGTCTTCAGTCTTCAGATTGTTCATCTGGAGATACACCTGTTCCTTGCTGTTGTCTCTGGAAAAGGTGAACCTATCCTGAACAGACTAGGAGTAGTAGATGTAACTGCTGGAACCACAAATGGTAGCAACCTTTCCCAGGAGCCTGTCTTATTCAAGCATTCCAATAGCTGCTTCTAAACCCAGCATATGTGCAAGTCAGTAAAACAACTGACAAGCACAATGGGAAAACAACTGACTAGCACAATAGAAAAACAACTGACTAACACAATAGTAAACAACTGACAAACACAATGGCAAAACAACTGACTAACATAAAGGCAAAACAACTGACTAACACAATGGGAAAACTGACTAACATAAAGGCAAAATAACTGACTAACATAGTAGTAAAACAACTGACTAACACAATAGCAAAACAACTGACTAACACAATTGGAAAACAACAGACTAACACAATGGGAAAACAACTGACTAACTGAATGGAAAAACAACTGACTAACACAACAGCAAAACAACTGACTAACACAATGGAGAAACAACTGACTAACACAATGGAAAAACTTCTGACTAACACAATGGGAAAACAACTGACTAACACAACAGCAAAACAACTGACAAACACAATGGGAAAACAAATGACTAACACAATGTTGTCATGACGTGGCCCTCTTTGGGTATAGCGAGTAGCTTCCCCCCTCTCTCTCCCCTACACCCAGGTTCTGTTATCTCAGGACGTAAATTCCTAGAGGAGACTCTCCCTTCCTGGCCATGCAGAAAGAGACACATAGAGAGAACAAAGGAACTTCTTCTACATTACAGAACTTGAGAACTGAACAATATCCATGTTTTGGAGAATGTGTAAACGGTCGGTGGAGAAGCCAGCTACGACCCGGTCCGTTTTGTGTCATGTTTGTGACCTCATGAAAGACAATACAGCCATATTACCATAACTCTGTTTATACAGGAGCCTCCGTTATGAGGTTTGCATCTAATTATTGTATAAAATGAATGAGTAAAGATTAAATTATTTGTGAAATTATGTAATGTGATTTTAAACCGTTAAAAGTAAAAGTAAACTGCCTGTTACTCAGGCCCAGAAGCTAGGATATGCATATGGTAGTATTGGATAGAAAACCCTCTAAAGTTTCTAAAACTGTTAAAATAATGTCTGTGAGTATAACAGAACTGATTTGGCAGGCGAAACCCCGAGGCGAAACCCCGAGCACAATCCATCCAATGCTTTTCTATGGGAAACCTGATTTATTACGGCCCAGATTGCAGTTCATGTGGCTTCCACTAGATGTCAACAGTCTTTAGAAATTGTAAATATTGTAGAGTCATTAGATCAAGGGAGGTTTGAGTTTACATTCAGACTTAGATCACCCCCATCTGGTAGATATATATATATATATATATATATATATATATATATATATATATATATATATATATATACTGCTCAAAAAATAAAGGGAACACTTAAACAACACAAGGTAACTCCAAGTCAATCACACTTCTGTGAAATCAAACTGTTCACTTAGGAAGCAACACTGATTGACAATAAATGTCACATGCTGTTGTGCAAATGGAATAGACAACAGGTGGAAATTATAGGCAATTAGCAAGACACCCCAAATAAAGGAGTGGTTCTGCAGGTGGGGACCACAGACCACTTCTCAGTTCCTATGCTTCCTGGCTGATGTTTTGGTCACTTTTGAATGCTGGTGGTGCTTTCACTCCAGTGGTAGCATGAGACGGAGTCTACAACCCACACAAGTGGCTCAGGTAGTGCAGCTCATCCAGGATGGCACATCAATGCGAGCTGTGGCAAAAAGGTTTGCTGTGTCTGTCAGCGTAGTGTCCAGAGCATGGAGGCGCTACCAGGAGACAGGCCAGTACATCAGGAGATGTGGAGGAGGCGTAGGATGGCAACAACCCAGCAGCAGGACCGCTACCTCTGCCTTTGTGCAAGGAGGAGCAGGAGAAGCACTGCCAGAGCCCTGCAAAATGACCTCCAGCAGGCCACAAATGTGCATGTGTCTGCTCAAACGGTCAGAAACAGGCTCCATGAGGGTGGTATGACGGCCCGACGTCCACAGGTGGGGGTTGTGCTTACAGCCCAACACCGTGCAGGACGTTTGGCATTTACCAGAGAACACCAACATTGGCAAATTTGCCACTGGCGCCCTGTGCTCTTCACAGATGAAAGCAGGTTCACACTGAGCACGTGACAGATGTGACAGAGTCTGGAGACACCGTGGAGAACGTTCTGCTGCCTGCAACATCCTCCAGCATGACCGGTTTGGTGGTGGGTCAGTCATGGTGTGGGGTGGCATTTCTTTGGGGGGCCGCACAGCCCTCCATGTGCTCGCCAGAGGTAGCCTGACTGCCATTAGGTACCGAGATGAGATCCTCAGACCCCTTGTGAGACCATATGCTGGTGCGGTTGGCCCTGGGTTCCTCCTAATGCAAGACAATGCTAGACCTCATGTGGCTGGAGTGTGTCAGCAGTTCCTGCAAGAGGAAGGCATTGATGCTATGGACTGGCCCGCCCGTTCCCCAGACCTGAATCCAATTGAGCACATCTGGGACATCATGTCTCGCTCCATCCACCAACGCCACGTTGCACCACAGACTGTCCAGGAGTTGGCGGATGCTTTTGTCCAGGTCTGGGAGGAGATCCCTCAGGAGGCCATCTGCCACCTCATCAGGAGCGTGCCCAGGCTTTGTAGGGAGGTCATACAGGCACGCCGAGGCCACACACACTACTGAGCCTCATTTTGACTTGTTTTAAGGACATTACATCAAAGTTGGATCAGCCTGTAGTGTGGTTTTCCACTTTAATTTTGACTCCAAATCCAGACCTCCATGGGTTGATAAATTGGATTTCCATTGATTATTTTTGTGTGATTTTGTTGTCAGCACATTCAACTATGTAAAGAAAAAAGTATTTAATAAGATTATTTCTTTCATTCAGATCTAGGATGTGTTGTTTAACCTCTCTGGCGCATGTGGGACGAATTCGTCCCACCTACGTAACAGCCACCTGAATCCAGTGGCGCGATTTTTGAATTGTTTGAAATACTATTACTTCAATTTCTCAAACATATTACTATTTTACAGCTATTTAAAGACAAGACTCTCCTTAATCTAACCACACTGTCCGATTTCAAAAAGGCTTTACAACGAAAGCAAAACATTAGATTATGTCAGGAGAGTCCCCAGCCAGAAATAATCAGACACCCATTTTTCAAGCTAGCATAGAATGTCACAAAAACCTAAACCACAGCTAAATGCAGCACTAACCTTTTATGATCTTCATCAGATGACACACCTAGGACATTATGTTATACAATACATGCATGTCTGTTCAATCAAGTTCATATTTATATCAAAAAACAGCTTTTTACATTAGCATGTGACGTTCAGAAAAAGCATACCCCCCGCAAACTTCCGGGGAATTTACTAACAGTTTGCTAAATTACTCACGATAAACGTTCACAAAAAGCATAACAATTATTTTAAGAATTATAGATACATTACTCCTCTATGCACTCGATATGTCCGATTTTAAAATAGCTTTTCGGATGAAGCACATTTTGCAATATTCTAAGTACATAGCCCAGCCATCACGGGCTAGCTATTTAGACACCCGGCAAGATTAGCCTTCACCAAAATCACATTTCCTATAAGAAAAATGTTATTACCTTTCTTGTTCTTCGTCAGAATGCACTCTCAGGACTTCTACTTCAACAACAAATGTTGGTTTGGTCCCAAATAATCCATCGTTATGTTCCATCAGCGAAGTTTTGTTCTTGCGTTCTAGACACTATCCCAAAGGCAAATCACGGCCACGAGCATGTCGCATTACGTGACAAAAAAATTCTAAATATTCCATTACCGTACTTCGAAGCATGTCAACCGCTGTTTAAAACCAATTTTTATGCCATTTATCTCGTAGAAAAGCGATAATATTCCGACCGGGAATCTGCAATGAGCCTAAACAGCCGAATGAAATTTCTCCACGGGGGCGAATCATGCACGCGCCTCATTCAATGACCCTCTGATCGGCCACTTGGCAAAGGCGATAATCTGTTTCAGCCAGAGGCCGCCTCGTCATCGTTCAGGTTTTTCCCGGGTTCTGAGAGCCTATTGGAGCCCTAGGAATTGTCACGTTACAGCTAAGATCCTTACTCTTCAATAAACAGATGCAAGACGCACAACTCCTTGTCAGACAGGCCACTTCCTGCATGAAACCTTGTCAGGTTTTTGCCTGCCATAGGAGTTCTGTTATACTCACAGACACCATTCAAACAGTTTTAGAAACTTTAGGGTGTTTTCTATCCTGAACAATAATATGCATAATCTAGCTTCTGAGTTGGTGTAGGAGGCAGTTAAAAATGGGCACATATTTTTTCCAAAATTCTCAATGCTGCCCCCTAGCCCCAACAGGTTAAGTGTTCCCTTTATTTTTTTGAGCAGTATATATAGTATATAACTTTAACTGTTCAGGGAGCAGTGAGTTTTAGTACAGGTCTGGTGCTGGTTTGTATCACTGTGGAGGCGAGCACAATAATAGATAGCTTCAGTATGCAGACTCTGTCCTTTTAAAACAACATGTTACTGGAAGTGTTGCTGGTGGTGCTGAACTTGTTTTTCAGTTCATAATTATAAGCTATGCTTCCACCACTTTTGTTATATCCAATCCACTCCAGTGTTTTCCCTGCAGGCTGTTGAATCTAAGCTGTATGCAAGCTAGTAACAGAATATGAGACCTTACAGGAGATGATCAGTGGTTGACCAGGCTGGACAGTCATAGAGGCTGGCTGAGTGAGTTCATAACTCTGTACACCTGTTGAAAGAAAATAA
This sequence comes from Salmo trutta, assembly GCF_901001165.1. Lineage (NCBI taxonomy): Eukaryota > Metazoa > Chordata > Actinopteri > Salmoniformes > Salmonidae > Salmo > Salmo trutta. The sequence continues at coordinate 62,614,894 of NC_042957.1, read as the reverse complement.
TGAACAATATTAAAAATCCAAGTAACATGATTTTTTTCATGACATTTTTCATGACAATTTTCCTTATTGTGCATGTCCTAATATAGACACTCACAGACAACAGCTGTCAGCAGCAGAGATGCAGGGAACATGGTTTGTGGGGACAGGCACAATGGTGGGAGCTGCTCTTCTCTACTCTCCAGCACTCAGAGAGATGTATTATGACACACACATATAGAGCCTGTGTATATAAGGAAGAGGGAGAGACAGGGTTAAGATTACATTTGAATAATGACAATCAGGTATAAAGGACTGGGAATATCAGTGCAAAATGGGGGGAAAATGATATGATAATGTGTCAGTTTTTAACACTACACTTATGGGAGATGAAACTGGAATGGATAAACATTGTTTTCTTGTTAAAAAACACATATACGGGGTGCTTGTGAACATTTTGCTATTAAATCATTAATAAAAAAAAAAATGAGGTTGACTGTGTTGAATGGGGAAGTGCTTTTTGTACGGCTTCTCCCATTAGTTTAACCACTGTGACTCTCTAGCACAGTAATACACTGCTGTGTCCTCACTCTTCAGGCTGTTCATCTGTAGGTACAGCTTACTGCTGGAGTCATCTCTGGAGATGGTGAATCTACCCTGGACTGACTGGGAGTAAGAGATTGGACTACTAGATGTGCCTATATAAGCAACCAACTCCAGTCCTTTCCCAGGAGCCTGTCTGATCCAAGCCATGTAGTAGCTACTGAATGTGAACCCAGAGGCTGTACAGGTCAGTTTGTGGGATTCTCCAGGCTTTTTAACTACTGGTCCAGACTCAGTCAGTGTCTGACCATGAACACCTGTTGAAAGAAATCACAGATGTTGTTAAAACAGTATCTAAACTCAATTAGTAAATGTATTCACCATAAATCATTTAAAAAAAGAGACTCACGGGAAGCAGCTAACAAAAGCAGCAGCAGAGATGCAGGGAACATGGTTTGTGTTGAAGCTGAACTGGTGGGAGCTGTTCTTCTCTCCTCTCCAGGACTCAGAGGGACGTACTAGGACTCTCAGATACAGAGGTTTTTATATAAGGAGGAGGTAGAGGGAGTTAAAGGAAGAGGGGCTATTTGAAATTTGCATAAGGAGAGGATATATTTTTATTATATTTGTTTATTTATTTAACCTTTATTTAACTAGGCAAGTCAGTTAAGAACAAATTTTTATTTACAATGACGGCCTACCAAAAGGCAAAAGGCCTGCGGGGACGGGGGCCTGGGATTTAAAAAATATAAAATGTATACAATATAAATATAGGACAAAACACACATCACAACAAGAGAGACACAACGCTACATAAAGCGAGACCTAAGACAACAACATAGCAAGGCAGCAACACATGACAACACAGCATGGTGGTAACACAACATGATAACAACATGGTAGCAACATAACATGGTAGCAGTAAAAAAACATGGTACAAACATTATTGGGCACAGTCAACAGTACAAAGGTCAAGAAGGTAGAGACAACAATACATCATACAAAGCAGCCACAACTGTCTGTAAGAGTGTCCATGATTGAGTCTTTGAATGAACAGATTGAGATAAAACTGTCCAGTTTGAGTGTTTGTTGCAGCTTGTTCCAGTCGCTAGCTGCAGCGAACTGAAAAGAGGAGTGACGCAGGGATATGTGTGTTTTGGGGACCTTTAACAGATATACGGTCCCACAGTTGATAGTGAATGTCAGAGCAAAAACCAAGCCGTGAGGTCGAAGGAATTGTCCATAGAGCTCCGAGATAGGATTGTGTCAAGGCACAGATCTGGGGAAGGGTACCAACAAATGTCTGCATCATTGTAGGTCCCCTAGAACACAGTGGCCTCCATCATTCTTAAATGGAAGAAGTTTGGAACCACCAAGATTCTTCATAGAGCTTGCCGCCCGGCCAAACTGAGCAATCAGAGGAGAAGGGCCTTGGTCAGGAAGGTGACCAAGAACCCGATGGTCCCTCTGATAGAGCTCTACAAACCTCTACAAGGTTCTCCCATCTCTGTTTTCCTGGCACCAAACCTAAGCATACAGCCAAGACAACGCAGGATTGGCTTCGGGACGAGTCTCTGAGTGTCCTTGAGTAGCCCAGCCAGAGCCCGGACTTGAACCTGATCGAACATCTCTGAAGTGACCTGAAAATAGTTGTGCAGCAACACTCCCCATCCAACCTGACAGAGCTTGAGAGGATCTGCAGTGAAGAATGGCAGAAACTCAAGCTTGTAGCGTCATACCCAAGAAGACTCGAGTCTGTAATTGCTGTCAAAGGTGCTTCAACAAATTACTGAGTAAAGGGTCTAATAATTATGTAAACCTTATATTTCAATTTTTTTTTTAAATAAATTAGCAGAAAAGTCTAAAATCCTGGTTTTGCTTTGTAATTATGGGGTATTGTATGTAGATTGATGAGGGCAAAAAATATTTTATCAATTTTAGAATAAGGCCGTAACCTAACAAAATGTAGAAAACGTCAAAGGGTCAGAATACTTTCCGAAGGCATTTTACATACTTACATTTTGGATCAGTAAGAAATGACTTCCAGTCGTGGCAGTGATGACCTGTGTTGTCATGGCACCATCTTTTGGCCCGGGAAGATGAACGGCTTGTCATACATAATGTTGAAACATTTCAGACATTCGCATTGAGTATTTTATGGATAAAACATTTATTTTTCAATAAAATGATTGGAACTGAGGAGCGTTATATCTAATCTTCAGCTTCCATATTCTATATTGTATCCCAGAGAATGGGTTCTTATACAGCTATGGTGCTGGTTTGTATCACTGTGAGGGTAGGCACAATAATACATAGCTGTGTCTTCAGTCTGAAGGTTCTGCCCTTTTAAAAACACAGTACAACTGCTAGTCTACTGAGAGGCTGAACTTGTTCTTCAGTGAATCCTTGTATTCTGTGTCTCCAGAATATACATTTCCAATCCACTCCAGTGTTTTCCCTGCAGGCTGTTGAATCCAAGCTGTATAAAAGCTAGTAACATAATAAGAGACCTTACAGGAGATGGTCAGTGGTTGACCTGGCAGGACAGTCATAGATGCTGGCTGAGAGAGTTCATAACTCTGTACACCTGCGAAAGGAAATAACTATTAAGAAACCAAGGCTATTGATTCTACCGATAAGAACGCGGTCATTGACAGAGTCGAAAGCCTTTGTCAGGTCAACGAAAACAGCTGCACAGTACTGTCTTTTATCTATGGCGGTTATGATATCGTTTAGGACCATGAGCGTGGCTGAGGTGAACCCATGACTATTCGATGCTAATGCAGTACGCCACAGGATGTTTTTGTGCTGTTCAAGGGCAGTCAAGTCTGGAGTGAACTAAGGGCTGTATCTGTTCTTAGTTCAATTGCTTATTTAAGATGGTGAGGAAAGCACTTTTAAAGACAATCCAGGCATCCACTACTCACGGGATGAGGTCAATATCCTTCCAGGATCCCCGGGCCAGGTCGATTAGAAAGACCTGATCGCTGAAGTGTTTTAAGGAACGTTTGACAGTGATGAGGGTTGGTCGTTTGACCGCGGGCCCATTACGGACGCAGTCAATAAGGCAGTGATCACTGAGATCCTGCTTGAAGACAGCAGAGGTGTATTTAGAGGGCAAGTTGGTAAGGATGATATCTATGAGGTGCCCATGTTTACTGATTTAGGGTTGTACCTGGTAGGTTCCTTGATAATTTGTATGAGACTGAGGGCATCTAGCTTAGATTGTAGGACGGACGGGGTGCTAAACATATCCCAGTTTAGGGCACCTAACAGTACGAACTCTGACGATAGACGGGGGGCAATCAATTCACATATGGTGTCCAGGCACAGCTGGGGCTGAGGGCGGTCTATAACAAGTGACAACAGTGAGAGACTTATTTCTGGAAAGGTGGACTTTTAAAAGTAGAAGCTCGAACTGTTTGGGCACAGACCTGGACAGTTATCTCTGCTTCCGCTTGGCAAGCAGTAACGATGCATCAAGTCTGACACTAACAGGCTCCTGAACAGTTTCTATCCCCAAGCCATAAGATAGCTATTTAGCAAACAGAAGGGCTAGAGTATCCATGCATATTGTAAATATGGTCTTGGAACTGACTGTATAAACAGTAGCTTCTCTTTCCCGTGATCTTCATATTTCTTATTTTTATTTCTTGTGTGTTTTTGGTCTACCTTATGTTATTTTTTGTGCTACATTGATATTGATTACTGCCTTGTTAGGTTTGGAGCTTGCAAGAAAGGCATTACACTGTACTTGTGCACATAATTTAATTCTGTTTGCTGAAATTTTAAATTTGGATTCACGCAATTAAGTACCTCAAATTGAAAGACATGACTAAATGTATTGTTTTAGCTGCTAGAGATTGATAATTAATTTGACAGATTGACTGCATATATTATTAAAACTGTTTTGGGCTTATTTGCCATTGTCAACTGACTTTGAAAGGCTATAAAGTTTTCTGTTAACTGTATGAATTTTCTGATGAAACTTTATCTTGACATGTTGTCAGGTACATTCTATGCTTTTCAAGTAATTTTTTTATATTTGGGTTATAATTTACAGTATGATGTGTCTACTCAATCCTATAGTGTTGGTGGGGCCATGGGATTGATGTTAACAGAGAGTGGAGCTGAGGGTTTTGTACAGCCGCTTCACCAGCTCCAGTCACTGTGTCTGTCCAGCACAATAATAAACATCAGAGTCCTCTGCTCTCAGAATAATGGACTGTAAGACCTGTGTGTTTATGGAGACGATCTCAGTCAGAGTGAACTATCCTTTCAGGGAGTCTGAGTAGGTAGCAGAGTTTGAACCAGAATTATACCAATCCAGTCCAGTCTTTTTCCTGGTTGCTGCCTTATCCAGTTCATATAATATTCTTTCATTGTAAACCCAGATGTTTTACATGATAATTTAACAGTGTCTTTTCACCTGAGAAAGAGACTGATCCAGTCTGATATCACAACAAACACCTGCAAAACAAAACATTTTTAATATTCAGTTGAAGATGTGGCATTTACACTAATATTGAGTTTAACCATGATACTCAGACATTCTTCAGTCACCATGTAGTGTTTTACTTACTGTATATGGACATCACCATGAGAACTCAACTCCAGAGGCTCATCAGTTCCATTGTTCAGTATTAGTTAGTGCAGGGCTCATTGTAATGTTTAACTTATTGTATATGACTACCAAAATCCAGACAGTCCTCATTGTTCAGTGATAGTAAGTTTAGTGCAGTCCAAGCCGACTATAATGAAAATTCCAGAGCTGAGTGTCTGATTATAAAGGGATAAAGGGGAGGGAGACTTTGCATAGAACATCCTCTAGAGGTTTAAATGGAGACTGAGATAGAGATATCTTCTGCTCTACTCCTTGGTTCCCTCCCTCCCCTCCATCATTCATTCTTCTCTCTGTTTTTCAGATTTTTCATAAGCGGTGTTCATGCTAGATGTCTTTTGTCTTTTTATACAATGCTGAAGAGCTAAGAAACAGGAATATTTCCCAATGTGGGACAATACAATTAGTTTTGAATTATATGTCTCTTACTGCTCATCACCTCTCGGGAATCTGTTAAGGAGTTCACCAGGGATCTATAATTGGTTCATTACTGTATTTAGTTTGAGTGTATTTCTGTTTGCTGATCACATGAATATAATTCTGTCCAATAAAGATGTTCAAAACATAATAGAAGTCTGAGTTGCAGAAAATGCACTTCTGTTAATGTAAATAGTGTGCTTTTCACTGCTTATAATTTTTGTACCTTTGTTTAACTAGGCAAGTCAGTTAAGAACAAATTCTTATTTTCAATGATGGCCTAGGAACAGTGGGTTAACTGCCTTGTTCAGGGGAAGAACAACAGATTTGTACCTTGTCAGCTCGGAGATTTGAAATTGTAACCTTTCGGTTACTAGCCCAACGCTCTAACCACTAGGCTACCCTGTCGCCCCAATGTGCGTAGATGTTTTATGTGGATAACATTGATATCAGAGGACAGTGTGTTTTCCACTGCTGTTGAGTCGTGTTTGTGTGTGTGTGGGTGTGGGTGTCTGCGTGCAAGTTTGTGTGTGTGCGTGTGTGTATTCGTGTGTGTGTGTTTAAAGAACTGACACGCATCATTGCCAGTTTTTGTACGGCGATGCAGGCACCTGTGTCACTGTGTCTTTGGCACAATAATAAACAGCAGAGTCTTCAGTCTTCAGGCTTTTCACCTCTAAGTACAGCTGGTTTTTGGAGTTGTCTTTGGTGATGGTGAACTGGCCCTGGAGGGACTGGGCAAATATAGTGCCAGTGCCACTGTCAATGCGCCCAATCCACTCAAGTCCATTCCCTGGTTTCTGACGGATCCAATGCAGATAGCTTAGAGAAAGGCCAGAAACGGCACAGGACAGTGTTACTGACTCTCCAGGGCTCTTCACCACTGACTCAGAGGAGGTGAGTGACTGCCCCTGAACAGCTGAAAAACAGACAGAGGTTAGATGACTATCACCCACCAGCCAATTAGCACAGCTCCTCTCCTACACTGGACATAAATAACTCCAGTTAACTCACCTGAGATGAGAGCCAGGAGGAACACACATTCTACAACTCTCATTGTGGGAGAGTTCTAAGATTCAAAAAGCAAGGGAAGAGACTTGGAGTGGCCGTTGTGACTGAGGGAGATCTGTAGATATATCAGACTATTGAAATGGGAGGAGACCTTGGGTCTATGTGAACCGAAACACATTTGCATCTATGGTGTTAAATGTTTCACCCCATGTCTCTAGTGGTCTAAATCCTACATACTGTATCTTGGCACTGTTGAGAAATATTTTGGTGAAGAAGCAAGGTGAACATGTTATAATACATAGACACTTATTGTCCCAGTGTATCAACAAGAAGTTTTATGTCATAGAGCAGTTTTTCAATTTATTTTATAATATTCTATTGAATCACTGAGGGCCATTTGTTGAACTTGTGCTTGATTCACATGGGTATTCAGTTTTAGAACAGGTCCATGTCTTTGTTTGTAACACCGTGGTCATAAAGCACAATAACACACAGCTGTGTCTTCAGTCTGCAGACTCTGTCCTGTTAGAAACAATGTGTTGCTGGAAGTATCTCTGGTGATGCTGCACTTGTGTTTCAGTTAATCTTTCTAAGTTGTGCTTTCATCATGACAAATTACGTCAATCCACTCCAGTGTTTTTCTTGTAGATGGTCCAGTCCAAGCTGTACAGTAGGTGCTGGTTACTGAATACCCAGAGACCTTACAGGAGAGGGTCAGAGGCTGTCCAGACTGCACAGTCATAGAGCCTGGCTGTGTTAGTTCAGCCTGACAGAACACACCTGTAAAACAAAACAAACAAAACAGTATACATCCTTCAGTGTATCATATTTTCCAATACATTTTAGTGTATATTACTCAGCAGCAGCAGCAGAGATGCAGGAAGCATGGTTTGTGTTGAAGTTAGAATGGTGGGAGCTGCACTTGTTTACTCTAACTGAGTGACAGACACACTTTTCTTTATATACAGAGAGAAGAAGGGTGGGACTTGTATACAGTTGAGAGAGTTGTTGGATCTAGTGGTATGACTGTTATAAGCTGCGTCAATCTGCATTACAAACTTTGGAATCTCACTTTGTTTACAGCATCTTATTACTATCAAAACAATTATTTTTGTCATCAATGTTTCATGTAATGGCACAGCATATAGCAATATAACTGTTGGTGTCCCTCAACAATCTATTCTCGGCCCATTCAATTTTATTAGTGATTTATTTATATTCTTAGCAAATGTTTTTATGATTTTAATATTTAATTATTTTATATACAGTTGAGCATGGTATGTGTCAAACTGTCTGTGTGAGCATGGTACACTACCTTTCAAAAGTTTGGGGTCACTTAGAAATGTCCTTGTTTTTTAAAGAAAAGCACATTTTTGTTCCATTAAAATAACATCAAATTGATCAGAAATACAGTGTAGACATTGTTAATGTTGTAAATGACTACTGTAGCTGGAAATGTCTGATTTTTAATGGAATATCTACATTGGCGTACAGAGGCCCATTATCAGCAACCATCACTCCTGTGTTCCAATGGCACTTTGTGTTAGCGAATCCATGTTCATCATTTTAAAAGGATAATTGATCATTGGAAAACCCATTTTGCAATTATGTTAGCACAGCTGAAAACTGTTGTCCTGATTAAAGAAGCAATAAAACTGGCCTTCTTTAGACTAGTTGAGTATCTGGAGCATCAACATTTGTGGGTTCGATTACAGGCTCAAAATGGCCAGAAACAAAGAACTTTGGGAGACTTTGCATAGAACATCCTCTAGAGGTTTAAATGGAGACTGATGAAGAGATATTTTCTGCTCTATTCCTTGGTTCCCTCCCTCCCCTGTCTTCCATTCTTCTATCTGTTTTTCAGATTTTCCATAAGCGATGTTCACACTAGACATGTTTGATCTTTTATACAGTGCTGAAGAGCTAAGAAACAAGAATATTTGCCTATGTGGGACAATACAATTATTATTGAATTATATGAATATTTTACTGCTCATCCCCTCTTGGGAATCTATTGTGTAGTTCCCCAGGGATATATAATTGGTACATTACTGTTTTTAGTTTGAGAATATTTCTGTTTGCTTATCACATTAATTTAATTCTGTGTAATGTAATAGCTAATGTAATAGCTAATATGAACTAAATTCTGTGAAGTTGACTTTTGGTTAATGTAAATAATGTGCTTTTCACTGTTATAATGTGTGTGGATTATTTTATGAGGATAATATTGATATCAGTGTTTTCTCCACTGCTTTTGAGTCCTTCTGCTCTCTCATAGAGAGTGTGTCTGAACAACAGATGTGGGTCATTGCCTCTCTTTCTGGGATCAGTGTTCATCAGTTTTTGTATGACGCTGTAGCCTCCTGTGTCACTGTGTCTCTGGCACAATAATAAACAGCAGAGTCTTCAGTCTTCAGACTGTTCATCTGGAGATGCACCTGCTGCTTGCTGTCATCTCTAGAGATGGTGAACCGACCCTGAACAGACTGGGAGTAGACAATATTTCTGCTGTTATAATGTGCTGCCATAAATTCTAGTCCTTTCCCAGGAGCCTGTCTGATCCAAGCCATCCAGTAGCTACTGAAAGTGAACCCAGAGGCTGTACAGGTCAGTTTGTGGGATTCTCCAGGTTTTTTAACCACTGGTCCAGACTCAGTCAGTGTCTGACCATGAACACCTGTGGAAATAAAATACTCAAAACTTTAGAATGCAAACATTCATACACATGAACAGTGATGTCTTAACACATGTCTATATACCTATTTGTAGCAAATGACTTCTGAAAAATTACTGAAAATGATGGAACATTCATTCTAGTGAACAGAATATTGTAACTTACTTTTTACAAACACCACCATGAGTATTAAACTCCAGACAGTCCTCATTGTTCAGTGATAGTCAGGTTAGATGCAGTGCTTGCTACCGAATCAATCCACACTGCCTATAATGAGAAGGCCAGGGCTGAGTGTCTGATTATAAAGGGATGAAGGGGAGGGAGACTTTGCATAGACCGCCCTCTAGAGGTTTAAATATCCTGACAGGGAGAGATCTTCTGCTCTATTCCTTTATTCTGCAGTTCAGAGTTTACTTATGAGACGTGTTGACTATAATGGCTTTAGTATGATGTGTTGACTATAATGGCTTTAGTATGATGTGTTGACTACATATAATGGCTTTAGTATGATGTGTTGACTACATATAATGGCTTTAGTATGATGTGTTGACTATAATGGCTTTAGTATGATGTGTTGACTACATATAATGGCTTTAGTATGATGTGTTGACTGCATATAATGGCTTTAGTATGATGTGTTGACTACATATAATGGCTTTAGTATGATGTGTTGACTACATATAATGGCTTTAGTATGATGTGTTGACTGCATATAATGGCTTTAGTATGATGTGTTGACTACATATAATGGCTTTAGTATGATGTGTTGACTACATATAATGGCTTTAGTATGATGTGTTGACTACATATAATGGCTTTAGTATGATGTGTTGACTACATATAATGGCTTTAGTATGATGTGTTGACTATAATGGCTTTAGTATGATGTGTTGACTGCATATAATGGCTTTAGTATGATGTGTTGAAGATCAGCAACATGGGAACAAAAGTTCACAATTTTTGCTTGGAGTTTAAATGTCTGAAAAGCTTTTAATGATGTATGCTTTTGGTAAGGTTAACTTATTCAATTATAATTTGACAATTTTTGAGACTGAGCATTTGTCTTAATATGTTGATATCCTGGTGTGGAGATACATTTATATTATGTTGTGCTTGCATCATTCTCACATGGGTATCTGGGTATTTGTTCAGGTCTGGTGCTGGTTTGTATCACTGTGGAGGGTAGTGAACACAGTAATACACAGCTGTGTCTTCAGGTTGCAGACTCTGCACTTGTAAAGACACAGAGTTGCTGGAAGCATCTCTTGAAATGGTGAACTTGTTTGTCAGTGCATCATTTTGTAGATATCGCCATTATCCCATATATTGGAAATCCACTCCATTGCTTTCCTTGCAGGCTTTCGAACCCAACCTGTGGCAAAGCTTATGCTGCTATCACTAACAGAATACCCAGAGACCTTACAGGTGATGCTTGGAGACTCTCCAGGCTTTACAACCACTAAACTTGGCTGGCTGAGTTCAAGACCACCACAGTACACATCTAATGGAATAAAACATAATTAGTCATATGCTACATAGTATGACTGTTAAGGATATTGTTAAAATAATATTTTCTCAATATATTTTATTGAGCATAAACCTATTCCTTCTCCCAAATCTCGAGAGACTTATTGGAGGCAGCTGCCAGCTCTTCTCTACTTCAACTGACTCTGAGACAGACAGTCCACTTTTTACACAGAGGGGTGGTGTGTTATGCTCCTTTGCAAGTAGAGTTGGTAAAAAAATGATAAGACTGTTATAATCTGGGTTGACCTGCGTCATGAACGGGTCAAAATGAAATACAACATTTTGTCAATTTTGTCAACTCTTACTGCAGAGTGGATGAAAGACACACTGACTAGACTGAGGAACACAGACACATCATGCGAAGAGTTCATCATGACATTTACTACTGTGTTTCTACTAATGATAATAGGCGTGACATGTGGAAACTTTCAGATTGTTTGAAGAAAAACTATCTTTACAGTATATTACTATTATTATTATTATTATTATTATCCTTATTATTATCACTTCCATTGTTATAGTCATCACTTAACATCTCTAAATCAGAACATCATTTCATTTTGGGGGTTCTCAAGGAACTAACCTTGGTCCATCACTGATTTTAGTTTACATTAATGACTTTCATCTGTTATCTAAAAGCATATTTGAAGAGTTTAATTCCTAATCGCTATATATCCATTTTAAGAAATGTGGTAAATTAGCTTAAATTGTTAAAAAAATATTTTGAATGAGAATAGTGTGTTTTTTACTATTTAACTGTGGCATGGGTTGTTCAATGACACTTATATTTGTTTAAAATCAGTTGATGGTTTCATTTCAGAGAGTCAAATAATCATGTTTTTTTGCAAAATTCTATATATCCGCCTCACTCTTAGCAAAATAAGTAGTACCAAATTTGTACAGTTAAAAAATAACTGTACAAATTAAAGAAAATATTCAATACATTAATATGAGATCTGAATGTAAAACCTTTACATTTGGCATTATAGTAATTTAGCAGATGCTCTTATCCAGAGTGACTTACAGTAAGTGCGTTCATCTTAATATAGCTAGGTGAGACAATCACGTATCACAGTCAAATACAGTTCCAGTCAAAAGTTTGGACAGACCTACTCATTCAAGGGTTTTTCTTTTTACTATTTTCTACGTTGTAGAATAATAGTGAAGATATCAAAACTATGAAATAACACATATGGAATCATGTAGTAGCCAAAAAATATATATATTTGAGATTCTTCAAAAGTAGCCACCCTTTGCTTTGATGACAGCTTTGCACACTCTTGGCATTCTATCAACCAGCTTCATTAGGTAGTCACCTGGAATGCATTTCAATTAACAGGTGTGCCTTGTTAAAAGTATTATTTGTGGAATTTCTTTCCTTCTTAATACGTTTGAGGCAATCAGTTGTGTTGTGACAAGGTAAGGGTTGTATACAGAAGATAGCTCTATTTGGTAAAATACCAAATCCATATTAGGGCAAGAACAGCTCAAATAAGCAAAGAAAAATGACAGTCCATCATTACTTTAAGACATGAAGGTCAGTCAATGCAGAACATTTCAAGAACTTCATAAACCATCAAGCGCTATGATGAAACTGGCTCTCATGAGGACCCCCACAGGAAAGGAAGACCCAGAGTTACCTCTGCTGCAGAGAACAAGTTCATTAGAGTCACCAGCCTCAGAAATTGCAGCCCAATAAAGTAACCGACACATCTCAACATCAACTGTTCAGAGGAGACTGCCTGAATCAGGCCTTCATGGTCAAATTGCTTCAAACAAACCACTACTAAAGGACACCAATAAGAAGAAGAGACTTGTTTGTGCCAAGAAACACAAGCAATGGACATTAGACCGGTAGAAATCTGTGCTTTGGTCTGATGAGTCCAAATTTGAGATTGTTGGTTTCAACCACCTTGTCTTTGTGAGATGCAGAGTAGGTGAACGGATGATCTCTGCATGTGTGGTTCCCACCATGAAGCATGGAGGAAGAGGTGTGATGGTGTGGTGGTGCGTTGCTGGTGACAGTGTCTGTGATTTATTTAGAATTCAAGACACACTTAACCAGCATGGCTACCACAGCATTCTGTAGCGATACGCCATCCCATCTGGGTTGCGCTTAGTGGGACTTGTTTTTCAACAGGACAATGACCCAAAACACACCTCCAGGCTGTGAAAGGGCTATTTGACCTCATGATACTGGTTTTGATTATGCAAAGCTGTCATCAAGGCAAAGTGTGGATACTTTGAAGATCTCAAATTTAAAATACATTTTGATTGGTTTAACACTTTTTTGGTAACTATTCTACAATGTAGAAAATAGTAAAAATGAAGAAAAAACCTTGAATGAGTAGGAGTGTCCAAACTGTTGACTGGTACTGTATATAGGATACGAACATTTCATTCCAGCTAAACAATGGGTGTATAGCGTTCTGCTAAAATAAATTCATACACATCTAAAGTCGATCAATTAAACATTTGAGAACAGTAATATTTTCACACACGAAGGTACCCATAAGTAATAATTTCTGATGAAAAAACACAAATGGGAAAAACTGTGATAATTCCCAGCACAACAACAGCTCCTTCACATCTCCTTAGATATTTCATATGACTATGTCTCTGCTCTCAGTGAGGTATAAGAAACATAAAGCCATGCATAATACAATATAATATAACAATACTAAAGTTTCTTACAGTGTAATATTCATCAATGAGTTGGTGGATTAATCTTCATTGTTTGTGATTATTGTTTCTGAGAAAAGGTGTATCCATTGTCAGTTTGTAACAGTTGTTTTCAAATGTATGGATTTATGTTGCAGTATAAAATCCAATAACATGGCTATGGCCAAAATCATTTTTATAGTGAGGTTTCATTAGGGTTTGATGGGGTCACCTTGGGGTCATGATAGGGGCTGCACCAAATGATTGATGTATTATAATAATTGATTACGCTTATGTTGTATTAATAGAAGTGGAAGGGGTATAATGTATGCATTCACTACTGTAAGTCGCTCTGGATAAGAGCGTCTGCTAAATGACCTAAATGTAAATGTAAATGTAAGACCCCTCCTCCACTACATTTATAGGGTCCTGGACTACAGATTAGCAATATATATATGCATTATTGTCACGTCCTGGCCAGTATATAAGGTTAATTGTTTTGTAGTTTGGTCAGGGCGTGACAGAGGGTATTTGTTTTATGTGGTTCGGGGTGGTGTGTTTGTGTAAAGGGTGTTTGATTTAGTATGTCCGGGTTTTGGTTTATGTCTAGGTAGTTCTATGTGGAATCTAGTGTGTGTGTTTCTATGTTTGGTTGATTGGGGCTCTCAGTTGAAGGCAGGTGTTGTCTATCTGCCTTTGATTGAGAGTCTCATAAATGAGGGTGTGTTTGTGTTTGTGTTTTGTGGGTGATTGTTCTGTGTAAAGCACTATGCTTTGCCAGACTGTTTTGGTGTTCGTTTGTTCTAGTGGTTTTGTTATTTTGTATTCAGTTGTTTTTGTAAGTGAATAAATCTAAATATGAGCATACACGTACCTGCTGCATTTTGGTCCTCATTCACCAACGACAACCGTGACAGAATCACCCACCTCAAAAGGACCAAGCAGCAGAGGAAGGAGCAGACGGCGTTCGAGTTGGACTGGCGGGAGAAGTGGACTTGGGAGGAAGTTCTGAACGGGGCCGGACCTTGGCATCAGGCTGGGGAGTATCACCGCCCGCAGTGGGAAATAGAAGCAGCCAAGGCAGAGAGGCGGTGGCACGAGGCCAGAGTGGACGCGCTGAAGGAGATGCACGAGAGGCACCCCCAAGAAAATTTTGGGGGGGGGCACACTGGTAGTTTGGCTAGGCGTAAGAAGAGCCGGAAGCCAGCTACCCGTGGATATATGGAGGAGCGTATGGGGTGGAGAGCGTTATGTTTCGCTGAGGAGCGCACTATCTCACCCATACGCACGCACAGTCCGGTGCGAGTTATTCCAGCCCCTCGCAGGTGCCGTGCTAGAGCGGGCATCCAGCCTGGTAGGAGGATGCCTGCGCAGCGCATCTGGTCGCCGGTACGCCTCCGAGGACCAAGCTACCCAACTCCCGCTCTACGCACGGCTACCATCAAGCCCCTGCACAGCCCAGTCTGCCCTGTACGAGCACTCCGCTCGTGCAGGGCTACTAGTTCCATCGAGCCAAGGCGGGTTGTGCAGGAGGTAAGATCTAGACCGGCTGTGCGCCTCCATAGCCCTGGGTTTCCAGCTCCTGTCTCTCGTGCGGACCCGGAAGTGCGTCCACCCAGTCCGACTCGTCCTGTTCCCGCTCCCCGCACTAAACGGCAAGTGCGTAAACCCAGCCTCGCCAGTCTACAGTCGTCGGAGCTGCCCGCCAGTCAACAGTCGACGGAGCTGCCCGCCAGTCAACAGTCGTCGGAGCTGCCCGCCAGTCAACAGTCGTCGGAGCTGCCCGCCAGTCAACAGTCGTCGGAGCTGCCCGCCAGTCAACAGTCGTCGGAGCTGCCCGCCAGTCAACAGTCGTCGGAGCTGCCCGCCAGTCAACAGTCGTCGGAGCTGCCCGCCAGTCAACAGTCGTCGGAGCTGCCCGTCAGTCAACAGTCGCCGGAGTGGTCAGACTGCGCTGAACTGCCGGAGTGGTCAGACTGCGCTGAACTGCCGGAGTGGCCAGACTGCGCTGAACTGCCGGAGTGGCCAGACTGCGCTGAACTGCCGGAGTGGCCAGACTGCGCTGAACTGCCGGAGTGGCCAGACTGCGCTGAACTGCCGGAGTGGCCAGACTGCGCTGAACTGCCGGAGTGGCCAGACTGCGCTGAACTGCCGGAGTGGCCAGACTGCGCTGAACTGCCGGAGTGGCCAGACTGCCCTGAACTGCCGGAGTGGCCAGACTGCCCTGAACTGCCGGAGTGGCCAGACTGCCCTGAACTGCCGGAGTGGCCAGACTGCCCTGAACTGCCGGAGTGGCCAGACTGCCCTGAACTGCCGGAGTGGCCAGACTGCCCTGACCTGCCGGAGTGGCCAGACTGCCCTGACCTGCCGGAGTGGCCAGACTGCCCTGACCTGCCGGAGTGGCCAGACTGCCCTGACCGTCCCGAGTTGCCAGACTGCCCTGACCGTCCCGAGTTGCCAGACTGCCCTGACCGTCCCGAGCTGCCAGACTGCCCTGACCGTCCCGAGCTGCCAGACTGCCCAGACAGCCTGGAACGGCCTGAGCCGGAGCCGCCTCCAATATAGGTGGGTTGGGGAGGGGGGGTGTAGCACAGTGCCGTCGTTGACGGCAGCCACCCTCCCTTCCCTCCCTTTAGTAAGGGGGAATTTTTCTTTTGGGTATTGTTTGGGGGTATTTATATTTTTTTGTGTTAAGGTGCTTCTGGGGTAGCACCTTTAAGGGGGGGGTACTGTCACGTCCTGGCCAGTATATAAGGTTAATTGTTTTGTAGTTTGGTCAGGGCGTGACAGAGGGTATTTGTTTTATGTGGTTCGGGGTGGTGTGTTTGTGTAAAGGGTGTTTGATTTAGTATGTCCGGGTTTTGGTTTATGTCTAGGTAGTTCTATGTGGAATCTAGTGTGTGTGTTTCTATGTTTGGTTGATTGGGGCTCTCAGTTGAAGGCAGGTGTTGTCTATCTGCCTTTGATTGAGAGTCTCATAAATGAGGGTGTGTTTGTGTTTGTGTTTTGTGGGTGATTGTTCTGTGTAAAGCACTATGCTTTGCCAGACTGTTTTGGTGTTCGTTTGTTCTAGTGGTTTTGTTATTTTGTATTCAGTTGTTTTTGTAAGTGAATAAATCTAAATATGAGCATACACGTACCTGCTGCATTTTGGTCCTCATTCACCAACGACAACCGTGACAATTATAAGGTTTAATATTGTTCCACAGTTATTTTCCAGTCTCTGCCTCTTATAAGAAACGGTCTGAGAGATGTGTGAGTTATTGCAGTCAAAACAGGTTGTCTGTGAGAAAGTGCCTCAAGGCTAAAAGAGATTCGTAGACACAGAACCCTGCAGGGGAGTGAAAGAGAGAAGAGACAAGTCAGACATACCACTATAAAGCAACTTGGGGAGTGGAAAATTACTGCTGAGCCCTTAGAAAACACTGGAACTATTGTTCTCTCCTGCAAGTTTGTTTAACTGTATATGCATGGGCTTGGTCTCATGAGTAGAAGGTTTTGACGTAGGCAGTTAGATCACTAGGTGTTGACTGCAAGCATATTAACTTCCCTGGGCTAAGTGGGACACTTGTGTTTTTCCAACAATTGTTTACAGACAGATTATTTCATGCATTTAGTTTACTTGTATTTAAGAGCAGTTGGAGGCCACGGAAGGAGAGTTGTATTGCACTGAAGCTCGTCTGGAGGGTTGTTAACACAGTGTCCAAAGAAGGGCCAGAAGTATACAGAATGGTGTCGTCTGCGTAGAGGTGGATCAGAGACTCACCAGCAGCAAGAGCGACATCATCGATGTATACAGAGAAAAGAGACTACCAGAGGCCCAGACAACAGGCCCTCCGATTTGACACATTGAACTCTATCAGAGAAGTAGTTGGTTAACCAGGCGAGGCAATCATTTGAGAAACCATGGCTATTGAGTCTGCCGATGAGGATGTGGTGATTGACAGAGTCAAAAGCCTTGGCCAGGTCAATGAATACGGCAGCACAGTGTTTGTTGACTTGGCTTTCGAAGACCTTAGAAAGGCAGGGTAGGATAGATATAGGTCTGTAGCAGTTTGGGTCAAGAGTGTCCCCTCCTTTGAAGAGGGGAATGACAACAGCTGCTTTCCAATCTTTTGTAATCTCAGACGACACGAGAGGTTGAACAGGCTAGTAATAGGGGTTGCAACAATTTCGGCAGATAATTTTAGAAAGAAAGGGTCCAGATTGTCTAGCCCTGCTGATTTGTAGGGGTCCAGATTTTGCAGGTTTTTCAGAACATCAGCTGACTGGATTTGGGAGAAGGAGAAATGGGGAAGGCTTGGGCGAGTAGCTGTCGGGGGTGCAGTGCTGTTGACCGCGGTAGGGGTAGCCAGGTGGAAAGCATGGCCAGCCGTAGAAAAATGCTTATTGAAATTCTCAATTATAGTGGATTTATCGGAGGTGACAGAGTTTCCTATCCTCAGTGCAGTGTGCAGCTGGGAGGAGGTGTTCTTATTCTCCGTGGACTTTACAGTGTCCCAGAACTTTTTTGAGTTCATGTTGCAGGAAGCACATTTCTGCTTGAAAAAGCTAGCCTTGGCTTTTCTAACTGCCTGTGTATATTGGTTTCTAACTTCCCTGAAAAGTTGCATATCACGGGGGCTGTTCGATGCTAATGCAGAACGCCACAGGATGTTTTTGTGTTGGTTAAGGGCAGTCAGGTCTGGAGAGAACCAAGGGCTATATCTGTTCCTGGTTGTAAATTTCTTGAATGGGGCATGCTTATTTAAGATGGTGAGAAAGGCATTTAGAAAAAATAACCAGGCATCCTCTACTGACGGGATGAGGTCAATATCCTTCCAGGATACCCGAGCCAGGTCGATTAGAAAGGCTTGCTCGCTGAAATGTTTCAGGGAGCGTTTCACAGTGATGAGTGGAGGTCGTTTGCCCGCATCCGTAATGAGTCAGCAGTCAATGAGGCAGTGATCGCTGAGATCTTGGTTGAAAACAGCAGAGGTGTATTTAGAGGGCAAGTTGGTTAGGATGATATCTATGAGGGTGCCCGTGTTTACGGCTTTGGGGAAATTAATAATGTGACCTTAATGGCTTTGGGGTGGTACCTGGTAGGTTCATTGATAATTTGTGTGTGATTGAGGGCATCAAGCTTAGATTGTAGGATGGCTGGGGTGTTAAGCATGTCCCAGTTTAGGTCACCTAGCAGCATGAGCTCTGAAGATAGATGGGGGGCAATCAGTTCACATATGGTGTCTATATAATATATATAACCTAAGTGTATGTAAATTTCCGACTTCAACTGTATATTCTAAAAAAGTATTTATATGTATATGTATACATATACATGTATATATATATAAATACTTTTTTAGAATATACAGTTGAAGTCGGAAGTTTACATACACTTAGGTTATATATATTATAAAGACACCATATGTGAACTGATTGCCCCCCATCTATCTTCAGAGCTCATGCTGCTAGGTGACCTAAACTTAGATTGTAGGATGGCTGGGGTGTTAAGCATGTCCCAGTTTAGGTCACCTAGCAGCATGAGCTCTGAAGATAGATGGGGGGCAATCAGTTCACATATGGTGTCTATATAATATATATAACCTAAGTGTATGTAAATTTCCGACTTCAACTGTATATTCTAAAAAAGTATTTATATGTATATGTATACATATACATGTATATATATATAAATACTTTTTTAGAATATACAGTTGAAGTCGGAAGTTTACATACACTTAGGTTATATATATTATAAAGACACCATATGTGAACTGATTGCCCCCTATCTATCTTCAGAGCTCATGCTGCTAGGTGACCTAAACTGGAACATGCTTAACACCCCAGCCATCCTACAATCTAAGCTTGATGCACTCAATCACAAAGTATTTATATGTATTTTTATATATATATATATATATATATATATATATATATATATATACACATATAAATACTTTTTTAGAATATACAGTTGAAGTCGGAAGATTACATACACTTAGGTTGGAGTCATTAACCTCTCTGGGGCATGTGGGACGAACTCGTCCCACCTACGTAACAGCCACTGAAATCCAGTGGCGCGATTTTTGAATCGTTAGAAATGCTATAACTTCAATTTCTCAAACATATGACTATTTCACAGCTATTTAAAGACAAGAATCTCGTTAATCTAACCCCACTGTCCGATTTCAAAAAGGCTTTACAACGAAAGCAAAACATTAGATTATGTCAGCAGAGTACCCAGCCAGAAAAAATCAGACACCCATTTTTCAAGCTAGCATATCATGTCACATAAACCCAAACCACAGCTAAATGCAGCACTAACCTTTTATAATCTTCATCAGATGACACACCTAGGACATTGTGTTATACAATACATGCATGTCTGTTCAATCAAGTTCATATTTATATCAAAAACCAGCTTTTTACATTAGCATGTGACGTTCAGAAAAAGCATAACCACCGCAAACTTCCGGTGAATTTACTAACAGTTTGCTAAATTACTCACGATAAACGTTCACAAAAAGCATAACAATTATTTTAAGAATTATAGATACATTACCCCTCTATGCACTCGATATGTCCGATTTTAAAATAGCTTTTCGGATGAAGCACATTTTGCAATAATCTAAGTACATAGCCCGGCATTACAGGGCTAGCTATTTAGACACCCACCCAGGTCAGCCTCCACCAAAATCACATTTCCTATAAGAAAAATGTTCTTACCTTGCTTGTTCTTCATCAGAATACACTGCCAGGACTTCTACTTCAATAACAAATGTTGGTTTGGTCCCAAATAATCCATCGTTATATCCAAACAGCGACGTTTTGTTCGTGAGTTCTAGAATGCTTCTTCGCGGTGTCGCGCATGGCGCATTGGCGTGTCAAAAATGTCTAAATATTCCATTACCGTACTTCGAAGCATGTCAACCGATGTTTAAAACCAATTTTTATGCCATTTATGTCGTAGAGAAGTGATAATATTCCGACCGGGAGTATGCATTGAGCCTAAACAGCCGAATAAAATTTCTCCTCAGAAGCGACTCATGCACGCGCATCATTGAAAGGTCCTCCGAGCATCCACTTACAAAAGGCGATAATATATTTCAACCTGAGGTTCCCTCGTAAACCTTCAGTTATTTCGCGGGCTCTGAGAGCCTATTGGAGCCCTGGGAATTGTCACGTTACAGCTAAGATCCTTACTTTTCAATAAAAAGAGGTAAGACGCACGACTCCTTGTCAGACAGGGTACTTCCTGCTTGAAACCTTGTCAGGTTTTTGCCTGCCATAGGAGTTCTGTTATACTCACAGACACCATTCAAACAGTTTTAGAAAATTCAGAGTGTTTTCTATCCAAACCTGAACAATAATATGCATATTCTAGCTTCTGAGTTGGTGTAGGAGGCAGTTAAAAATGGGAACATATTTTTTCCAAAATTCTCAATACTGCCCCCTACCCCAAACAGGTTAAAAATCATTTTTCAACCACTACACAAATGTCTTTTTGTTTTTGGCAAGTCGGTTAGGACCTCTACCTGGTGCATGACAAGTCATTTTTCCAACAATTGTTTACAGACAGATTATTTGACTTATAACTCACTGTATCACAATTCCAGTGGGTCAGAAGTTCACATACACTAAGTTGACTGTGCCTTTAAACAGCTTGGAAAATTCCAGAAAATTATGTCACGGCTTTAGAAGCATCTTCTAGGCTAATTGACATCATCTGAGTCAACTGGAGGAGTACCTGAGGATGTATTTCAAGGCCTACCTTCAAACTCAGTGCCTCTTTGCTTGACATCATGGGAAAATCAAAAGAAATCAGCCAAGACCTCAGAGATAAAATTGTAGACCTCCACAAGTCTGGTTAATCCTTGGGAGCAATTTCCAAACACCTGAAGGTACCACGTTCATCTGTACAAACAATAGTACGCAAGTAAAAACACCATGAGACCATGCAGCTGTCATCCGCTCAGGATGGAGACTCGTTCTGTCTCCTAGAGATGAACGCACTTTGGTGCGAAAAGTGCAAATCAATCCCAGAACAACAGCAAAGGACCTTGTGAAGATGCTTGAGGAAACACGTACAAAAGTATCTATGTCCACGGTAAAACGAGTCCTGTATCAGCATAACCTGAAATGCCGCTCAGCAAGGAAGAAGCCACTGCTCCAAAACCGCCATAAAAAAGCCAGACTACGGTTGGCAACTGCACATGGGGACAAAGATCGTACTTTTTGGAGAAATGTCCTCTGGTCTGACGAAACAAAAATGGAACTGTTTGGCCATAATGTTTGGAGGAAAAAGGGGCAGGCTTGCAAGCCGAAGAACACCATGCCAACGGAGAAGCATGCAGCATCATATTGTGGGGGTGATTTGCTGCAGGAGGGACTGGTGAACTTCACAAAATAGATGGCATCGAGAGGCAGGAAAATTATGTGGATATAATGAAGCAACATCTCAAGACATCAGTCAGGAAGTTAAAGATTGGTCACAAGTGGGTCTTCCACATGAACAATGACCGCAAGCATACTTCCAAAGTTGTGTCAAAATGGCTTAAGGACAACAAAATCAAGGTATTGGAGTGGCCATCACAAAGCCCTGACCTCAATCCTATAGACAATTTGTGGGCAGAACTGAAAAAGCGTGTGCGAGCAATGAGGCCTACACACCTGACTCAGTTACACCAGCTCTGTCAGGAGGAATGGGCCAAAATTCACCCAACTTATTGTGGAAAGCTTGTGGACAGCTACCAGAAACATTTGACCGAGGTAAACAATTTAAAGACAATGCTTCCAAATACTAATTGGGTGAATGTAAACTTCTGACCCACTGGGAATGTGATGAATGAAATAAAAGCTGAAATAAATCATTCTCTGAACTATTATTCTGACATTTC
This sequence comes from Salmo trutta, assembly GCF_901001165.1. Classification (NCBI taxonomy): domain Eukaryota; kingdom Metazoa; phylum Chordata; class Actinopteri; order Salmoniformes; family Salmonidae; genus Salmo; species Salmo trutta. Next base: position 62,592,582 of record NC_042957.1, on the reverse strand, counting down.
ACATTCTTAAAATAAATTGGTGATCCTAACTGACCTAAAACAGAGAATTTTTACTAGGATTAAATTTCAAGAATTGTGAAAAACTGAGTTTAAATGTATTTGGCTAAGGTGTATGTAAACTTCCGACTTCAACTGTACCCTTTATTATTCCCCGAAACCCTACCACCCCTCCCCCAATTGGAGTAAACTAATTAACAATAACACTTAGGCTTCTACCTTCAGTGTATACATATTATACACATTTTACAGACATAATCTATTTTACAATAGTTATATTTTGTTTGTTTTTAGTCCTTCCTCTATTTCTGATGTCCATCCATAATGATTTTTATTTGCAACTGTGCTATTTCACAACATTTCTGAACCTATATACATTTTACAGACCCCGTATGTTTTAAATTGGTTATTTTGTTGTTATTAGTCCCACCATTCAGCTCAATTCAACCCCTCCCATCTATCTCATAACACCATCCATTTGGATTTCTATTTGCCATATATTTTTCAACTGTGCTATGATGCTTCAAAAAAGTCCTGAACCTTTCTATTCTTATAGCTTCTGTAGAAATTGCATGTCAATTCATAAACAATGTGCCATGGAATAGGTACATCGAAAGTCTCTTCCCAACTATTTTGTAATTTATATCGCACAGCTGTCAATTTTTTGGTCCTTAATTGAAATTGGTATATGTTTTTATTTATCACAATTTCCTTTAACCATTTATGGTCTTTAATGCAGGGCCGACAGACATGTTCCTTAATTTTTCTCCCTTCTACTTGCCTCTTCCATTTTTGTGGTAATGCTGCAATTAGTTGGTTGTAATTTTGTGTAGAGCAGACATTTCCATATGTCTGGGTTAGCTGCATGTGTGACATAACTCCACCAGTCCTATTTACAATGTAATTTACAAATATTATACTTTTTTTAAACATTTTATTGAAAAATAACGTTTTTTTATCAATTACTATATTTGAGTTTAACCACAATATTTGTTCGGTCTTTTCAGCTGGATTAAACTGAAATTGCAAGCAACTTTCTAAGGCTTATTTAAAAAATAACGATATTTTGGAGATTATTTCGTTTTCAAATAACCTAAAGTGAGCAGTTGTATTCTGAATAAAGGGAAAAAGGCTATTCTTCAACATGGGGGGAGACATTCTTTCTAATTTACTAGAGGACCATTTTGGATTTAAGTATAACTTTTGTATGACTGGTGCCTTTAGTGAGAGGTCTTATGCTTTAGTATTTAATCATTTCTGCCCTCCGAATTCATATTCGTTATATAAATAGGCCCTTTTAATTTGGCTGGCCTTCCATTTCGATGGCAATAATAAATAGATTTGCCGATAGTGGACAACTTTTTTTTTCTCCACTTGGCAGTTTAAAACTTTCTGAGATGTAGCCATTATTTACTATTTTACACCTAGGGTTACTTTACATAACTTTAACCCATTTTATAACATTTACATTTAAGTCATTTAGCAGACGCTCTTATCCAGAGCGACTTACAAATTGGTGCATTCACCTATAATATCCAGTAGAACAACCACTTTACAATAGTGCATCTAAATCTTTTAAAGGGGGGGGGGGGGTTAGAAGGATTACTTTATCCTATCCCAGGTATTACTTAAAGAGGTGGGGTTTCAGGTGTCTCCGGAAGGTGGTGATTTCCAAAATGGAAATATTCTAGGCATTTATATATAAACTCCAGTCGTACTTTATCAAAAGCCTTTTCAAAATCAGCTATGAAAACCAGGCCTGATGTCCCCGATATTTCATAGTATTCTATTGTTTCCAGTACTTGTCTTATATTATCTCCAATGTATCATCCATGTAAAAAACCTGTCTGATTAGGATGAATCAAATCTTACAATACCTTTTTAATTCTATGCGCCAAACATTTAGCTAGAATTTTGCATCATAACACTGAGGTGGAAGAGGCCTCCGATTTTGTAAATGGACTGGATCTTTATATATACCACTTGGATCCTGTTTCAGTAATAATGAAATCAGACCTTGTTGCTTGTCCGATAGAAAACATGCTAATAATGTAATAATGGTCCTTTGAGTATATATTAACTTAGTCATTATGACACCCCTCACTACTGTCATTGGTTACACTAATTGCACTGTGTGTCTATATAACCTGGTTCAAGTATGTATGACATTACCCTGAGGAAGGCACAGTGATGCCGAAATGTTGGTGAATTAAATTAAATTGCTGGTAGATTGTTACATGGAATGTGCGACCTTCTTTATTTTGATAGTTTATAGTTTATTCGCCGTTGGTCAGCACCTCCACACAAACTTTTTTCTGTGTATGCGCCAGCTCATGTTTTTTTATCTACTATTATCCTTCGCTGACAGCACCCCAATTAATCAACTCCCTAGTCAACATGGGAACTGAACCTAATTCAAACGATACCCAATGGAGCCTTTTTGAATACAGCCAACAACAATGAGACAACATTTTAGTAACAGTCTCTTTTTGATCGACCAGAAGGCACCTGGGAAAATCTTTGTAAAGAATTCCAAGACTGTTCATTCAAGAAAACCAAAACACACCTACACATCATCACCTTAAGTGAGTATGTTCGAAATGGAGTTATTCCACGCGGACTACGTTGGCAAAATGAGCCTTGATTTGGACAACACACTGAAGAGTTTTGTGAACGATGGTGTGCTATACTAAATAAATGTTCATTGGACCTGATGACTTTGATCATTGAACAACTTAAAAAGATATTATCGAGATCGCAACCTCAGTTGAAAATTCACAGAAAGCTCTACGTGATGAGTTTCATGACCCTATTAAAGTGGACGATCTCATTAAGAGTAATACTGACCTTCAGACTAAGATTACGACCGAATTGAAGGAGAGGAAAATCAAGAAGTATAAACGCGATTTGGAAGATAAGGACAACGGACTAATATATCTCCGGTGAGACTAAGCACAAGAAACCAAAAAAACGGAACAGACAAGCTGATGACAGACGCCGAGTGCCTCTATCAGACCAACTATCCACAGACAGCACTAACTCTGGCTCCTCTATCAACCGTGAGCCTTTTTTCTACAACAGGGCGGGGACACCGGGGACGACGTCGAGGCCAACACTCCTAGCATGTAAGAGGATTTGACACATACGTCGGGGGAAGAAGAAATCCACTACCACCCCGCGATACCTATCAATTGAGACCCAGGATGGGCCCACAGTCCAATAGGAGCTAAACGTCTTCAACTTATCAAGTAAGACACTGACATCCGCTCACCTCAGTGTTCTCAATAAGGGGTTAACATTTGTACCCTCTGCATACGTTAATGACTTTGATGTTCCGATAGATCTATTGAAGTTTTTCCGTAATCTGAGATTGCGTGAGTTCTTTGATAAGAGTGAAACTTACATGACTCCACTTGAAATGTCATCCTCAGTGAGATGTATACGTAGGTCTACCACGTTAATTAATAGACCTACTGTCCTACCGTGAGTCAAGGAGGAGATGGAGCCATTAACCCAGCTGAGGTACCTGAGAACTCTGAGAGAACCATATTTAGAGCAAAAAGTTCATTTGTACCTCCCCCCAAATGCAATGCCTCCATAGAAACCTTCTGTAGGATTGTTTAAAATTATGTAGGTGACTTACTGAAAGACAAACAAACATAAAGCCTATGATAACCTGAGTAGAGACGAGAGAATGGCTCTTAACGACTTAAAGTCAGATCCTTCAATTATCATAAAAACATGTGATAAAGGAGGAGGAATTTGTATACAAAACAAATGTGACTATGTGAATGAATGTCGCCGACAACTATCTGAAGGTGACTTCTATCGCAAATTGAACTGTGACCCTACCCTGGAATTCCAGCATAATATTTAATCCACAGTGGAAAGCTGTTTGGAATCAGGACAAATCACTAAACAAGAAGTTGAATTTCTATGTGTGAAATTTCCCAAGATACCAACTTTCTATACAGTCGCTAAATTACACGAACAATTACAGTGGGGGAAAAAAGTATTTGATCCCCTGCTGATTTCGTACGTTTTCCCACTTACAAAGAAATGATCAGGCTACACTTTTAATAGTAGGTTTATTTGAACATTGAGAGACAGAACAACAACAAAAAAATCCAGAAAAACGCATGTCAAAAATGTTATAAATTGATTTGCATTTTAATGAGGGAAATAAGTATTTGACCCCACTGCAAAACATGACTTAGTACTTGGTTGCAAAACCCTTGTTGGCAATCACAGAGGTCAGACGTTTCTTGTAGTTGGCCACCAGGTTTGCACACATCTCAGGAGGGATATTGTCCCACTCCTCTTTGCAGATCTTCTCCAAGTCATTAAGATTTCGAGGCTGACGTTTGGCAAATCGAACCTTCAGCTCCCTCCACAGATTTTCTATGGGAGTAAGGTCTGGAGACTGGCTGGGCCACTCCAGGACCTTAATGTGCTTCTTCTTGAACCACTCCTTTGTTGCCTTGGCCGTGTGTTTTGGGTCATTGTCATGCTGGAATACCCATCCACGACCCATTTTCAATACCCTGGCTGAGGTAAGGAGGTTCTCACCCAACATTTGATGGTACATGGCCCCGTCCATCGTCCCTTTGATGCGGTGAAGTTGTCCTGTCCCCTTAGCAGAAAAACACCCCCAAAGCATATTGTTTCCACCTCCATGTTTGACTGTGGAGATGGTGTTCTTGGGGTCATAGGCAGCATTCCTCCTCCTCCAAACACGACGAGTTGAGTTGATGTCAAAGAGCTCCATTTTGGTCTCATCTGACCACAACACTTTCACCAGTTGTCCTCTGAGTCATTCAGATGTTCATTGGCAAACTTCAGACGGGCATGTATATGTGCTTTCTTGAGCAGGGGGACCTTGCGGATGCTGCAGGATTTCAGTCCTTCACAGTGTAGTGTGTTACCAATTGTTTTCTTGGTGACTATGGTCCCAGCTGCCTTGAGATCATTGACAAGATCCTCCCGTGTAGTTCTGGGCTGATTCCTCACCGTTCTCATGATCATTGCAACTCCACGAGGTGAGATCTTGCATGGATATCTACCATATAGACAGTTAACCTCTCTTCAACAGCCAGTTGAATCCCGTGGCGCATTATTCAAATACCTTAGAAATGCTATTACTTCAATTTCTCAAACATATGACTATTTTACAGCATTTTAAAGACAAGACTCTCGTTAATCTAACCACACTGTCCGATTTCAAAAAGGCTTTACAACGAAAGCAAAACATTAGATTATGTCAGCAGAGTACCCAGCCAGAAATAATCAGACACCCATTTTTCAAGCTAGCATATAATGTCACATAAACCCAAACCACAGCTAAATGCAGCACTAACCTTTGATGATCTTCATCAGATGACAATCTTAGGACATTATGTTATACAATACATGCATGTCTGTTCAATCAAGTTCATATTTATATCAAAAACCAGCTTTTTACATTAGCAGGTGACTAGCATGTGACTAGCATTCCCACCGAACACTTCCGGTGAATTTACTAAATTACTCACGATAAACGTTCACAAAAAACATAACAATTATTTTAAGAATTATAGATACAGAACTCCTTTATGCACTCGATATGTCCGATTTTAAAATAGCTTTTCGGTGAAAGCACATTTTGCAATATTCTAAGTAGATAGTCCGGCATCACAGGGCTAGCTATTTAGACACCCAGCAAGTTTAGCACTCACCAAAGTCAGATTTACTATAAGAAATATTTTATTACCTTTGCTGTCTTCGTCAGAATGCACTCCCAGGACTTCTACTTCAATAACAAATGTTGGTTTGGTCCCAAATAATCCATTGTTATATCCAAATAGCAGCGTTTTGTTCGTGCGTTCAAGACACTATCCGAAGGGTGACGCGCCGGCGCGCATATCGTGACAAAAAATGTCAAAATATTCCACTACCGTACTTCGAAACATGTCAAACCCTTTTTTCTCGTAAAATAGCGATAATATTCCGACCGGGAGACCTTGTTTTCATTCAAAGTCTGAAAATAGAAAATGGAGTCTTCACATGCATGCACATGCCCGTGTCATTGTTCTCAGATCGGCCACTTTCCAAAACCCCTACTGTTTTTCGCCCAGGGACTGCAGAGTCATCATTCCCCGTTCTGGCACCTTCTGAGAGCCTATAGGAGCCTTAGAAAATGTCATGTTACAGCAGAGATCCTCTATTTTCCATAAAGAGGCTATAGAAGGACAAGAAATGGTCAGAGAGGGCACTTCCTGTATGGAATCTTCTCAGGTTTTGGCCTGCCATATGAGTTCTGTTATACTCACAGACACCATTCAAACAGTTTTAGAAACTTTAGGGTGTTTTCTATCCACATCTACTAATTATAAGCATATTCTACTTTCTGGGCAGGAGTAATAACCAGATTAAATCGGGTACGTGAAAATACTGCCGCCTATCCTAAACAGGTTAATTGATTTCTGCCCATGGGAGAAATTAATTTTTTTCCACAAAACTTAATCTAAAATTGTTGGATGATTTTCCTGTAAACAATAGATATTATATTCCTTCTCTTTTAGCCAGGTAAATACTGATCGTCTTTTCTTATTATCTACTAAGCCGTTATAATTATAACTGGCTATACTTATTTCACCACTGACCATCATGAGACACAAGTTTCAATTCTAATTATCAAAATATATGTTTGTAAACGTCCCATTAAAAAGTAACATGATGATTGAGTGTCTATATAGCTGTACTATGATCTTTACATTGCTACTAGGTAAACCACCAATTGGTCCCCACCATTCCACCCACTGAAAGCCCTCCTCATCCCATGTTGGGTTCTCGTCCCAATGCCCGGCAGACCACCCCCGACCCCCCGGATCCCATAGCCCCAGAGAGACCGGGACCCATCCTTCGAAAAGAGCACACTGTTCCACCCACAGAACAGAAGCAGATCAACCGCCAAATGCATTTTGATCGCCCTCACCTCGATATGTATTATATAAAGCCATTAGAAAAATATATATATATATTTTAAAAACCCTGTTTATCTTATTTTCCATAATTGGCTATTCCTATTTGTAGTAACGCAGGCAATTTATGCAAAGGATTTTTATCTCTCTCCAGTTTCGCCATTACCAAAATTACATTATGGCAAGCAATTATTATATTAGCAAACAATTATTGTGAATCATCCTATATTGTCCCTAACATCTTTTACTCCCTTGCAAAAGTTGTGGGATACACACACTCCCACACACACTCATACACACTCAACCCCTTTCCCCCACAACAACCATAGACTCAGATTCTCAACAGTTGCACCATCCCAGAGCCCAACTCAAGAAAGGTCTTGATTTACTGTCACATCTGCTCCTTGCAACGCCCCCTAATGCTCATCCTGTCTCCTTGACCTGCCGCCACTCCCCCAGTACTCTCTCCCTCTCCCTCTCCCTCTCCCTCTCTGTGTGATTGTGTGGGCAGAGACAGGTGTGCTGGAGTCAGAGCAGATCCCCACCAGCTGCAACCTGTTCCATAATCAAGACCTCTACATTTACTCAGTCCTGCCACTTCCACACTGCCAGATCATAATCTCTGCTCAGTCAGTCTACGGTCCTAGCCGTTTGTTACTATTCAGATCCTGTTATCCGTTTGTTCCTGTTTTCCCTTGCCTGACTCTGTTGTCCTCTACAGTTCTGCCCGCTCTGACTCTGGCCACTGTCTCCAGTCCCAAGTCTCGTCATCCTGCTACTCTGTCCTGGAGTCCCCATTCTACTACTCCATTGGATTCCCCAAAGGACCTGCTTACCCTGTCTCAACCCCTCTCGCTCCAGCCTCAGCCTCCGCTCCTGGTTTTCAGCAACCTGCACAAGCTTATCCCTGACTTGCACTCCATCTCCCCCTGTGTCTCAATAAATACCTTGGTTACTTCATCCCAGTCTCCTCGTCTGAGCCGACCCTTGGCCCAGAGCTCACAACCAGTTCCAAGTCCTTCTCCTCCGCTCCGGGAGCCGTTTGTTCCGACTCTAGGGTATAGGGTATAGGGTTTTGGACTGTTCCATTATTGGCCTTATAGAGTTGGTTGAGTTGGCCTTATAGAGTTGGTTGAGTGCGGTCTTAGTGCCAGCATATGTTTGTGGTGGTAAATAGACGGCTATGAATAATATAGATGAGAACTCTCTTGGTAGATAATGTGCTGTTATTGACAAAGACACACACCCCCACCCCTCGTCTTACCAGACGTAGCTTCTCTGTTCTGCCGGTGCCTTAAAAATCCCTTCAGCTCTTTTAATCTTATTATAAACATTTTTGAACTTACATGCACATGTCTATTATTACTGTGTATGGACATCACCATGACAAACTCCAGACTCATCAGTTCTATTATTCAGTGATAGTTAGTGCAGGGCTCACTGTAATGTCAGTCCAAGCTGCCTATAATGAGAAGTCCAGAGCTGACTGTCTGATTATTAAGGATTATGGAGTTTTAAATAGAGACAGAGATGTTCTTAAGGTTTATATTGCCAGCATTGTTTCTCAGAACAGCACAGGATGACAGAATCTATTGGGATGAATACAATAAACTTGTCCCATACTTGTTCCATTGCTCTTTAACATGAATGATCATCACGGTTCTATATAAGAGCGACTTGCTTGGCTGCATCACGTTTTGGTATGGCAACAGCACCGCCCTTGATCGCATGGTGTTACAGGGGTGGTTTGGACAGCCCAGTACATTACTGGGGCTGAGCCCCCTGCCATCCAGAACCTCTGTGAAAAGAAGGGCTAGAAAATATACTGCTCAAAAAAATAAAGGGAACACTAAAATAACACATCCTAGATCTGAATGAATTAAATAATATTATTAAATACTTTTTTCTTTACATAGTTGAATGTGCTGACAACAAAATCACACAGAAATAATCTATGGAAATCCAATTTATCAACCCATGGAGGTCTGGATTTGGAGTCACACTCAAAATTAAAGTGGAAAACCACACTACAGGCTGATCCAACTTTGACGTAATGTCCTTAAAACAATTCAAAATGAGGCTCAGTAGTGTGTGTGGCCTCCACATGCCTGTATGACCTCCCTACAACGCCTGGGCATGCTCCTGATGAGGTGGCGGATGGTCTCCTGAGGGATCTCCTCCCAGACCTGGACTAAAGCATCCGCCAACTCCTGGACAGTCTGTGGTGCAACGTGGCGTTGGTGGATGGAGCGAGACATGATGTCCCAGATGTGCTCAATTGGATTCAGGTCTGGGGAACGGGCGGGCCAGTCCATAGCATCAATGCCTTCCTCTTGCAGGAACTGCTGACACACTTCAGCCACATGAAGTCTAGCATTGTCTTGCATTAGGAGGAACCCAGGGCCAACCGCACCAGCATATGGTCTCACAAGGGGTCTGAGGATCTCATCTCGGTACCTAATGGCAGTCAGGCTACCTCTGGCGAGCACATGGAGGGCTGTGCGGCCCCCCAAAGAAATGCCACCCCACACCATGACTGACCCACCGCCAAACCGGTCATGCTGGAGGATGTTGCAGGTAGCAGAACGTTCTCCACAGCGTCTCCAGACTCTGTCACGTCTGTCACGTGCTCAGTGTGAACCTGCTTCATCTGTGAAGAGCATAGGGCGCCAATGGCGAATTTGCCAATATTGGTGTTCTCTGGCAAATGCCAAACGTCCTGCACGGTGTTGGGCTGTAAGCACAACCCCCACCTGTGGACGTCGGGCCCTCATACCACCCTCATGGAGTCTGTTTCTGACCGTTTGAGCAGGCACATGCACATTTGTGGCCTGCTGGAGTGCATTTTGCAGGGCTCTGGCAGTGCTCCTCCTGCTCCTCCTTGCACAAAGGCGGAGGTAGCGGTCCTGCTGCTGGGTTGTTGCCCTCCTACGGCCTCCTCCACATCTCCTGATGTACTGGCCTGTCTCCTGGTAGCACCTCCATGCTCTGGACACTACGCTGACAGACACAGCAAACCTTCTTGCCACAGCTCGCATTGATGTGCCATCCTGGATGAGCTGCACTACCTGAGCCACTTGTGTGGGTTGTAGACTCCGTCTCATGCTACCACTAGAGTGAAAGCACCCCCATCATTCAAAAGTGACCAAAACATCAGCCAGGAAGCATAAGAACTGAGAAGTGGTCTGTGTTCACCACCTGCCGAACCACTCCTTTATTGGGCGTGTCTTGCTAATTGCCTATAATTTCCACCTGTTGTCTATTCCATTTGCACAACAGCATGTGAAATGTATTGTCAATCAGTGTTGCTTCCTAAGTGGACAGTTTGATTTCACAGAAGTGTGATTGACTTGGAGTTACATTGTGTTGTTTAAGTGTTCCCTTAATTTTTTTGAGCAGTATATATAAAATAAATTGTTAAATGCTCCAACCACCGAAGCCACATATTGTTCTTTCTGCTTGGCAATCAGTAACAATGCATCAAGTCTGACACTAACAGGCTCCTGAACAGCTTCTATCCCCAAGCCATAAGATTGTTATCTCTTTTTAAAATTGTATTTATATCATTATTTTACCAGTTAAGTTGACTGAGAACACATTCTCAATTACAGCAACAACCTGGGGAATAGTTACAGGGGAGAGGAGGGGGATGAATGAGCCAATTGTAAGCTGGGGATGATTAGGTGGCCATGATGGTATGAAGGACAGATTGGGAATTTAGCCAGGACACCAGGGTTAACACCCCTACTCTTACAATAAGTGCCATGGGATCTTTAATGACCTCAGAGAGTCAGGACACCCGTTTAACGTTCCAGCCGAAAGACAGCACCCTACACAGGGCAGTGTCCTGGGGTATTGGGATATTTCTTAGACCAGAGGAAAGAGTGCCTTCTACTGGCCCTCCAACACCACTTCCAGCAGCATCCATCCAGGGACTGACCAGGACCAACCCTGCTTAGCTTCAGAAGCAAGCCAGCAGTGGGATGCAGGGTGGTATGCTGCTGGCATAAATCTCTGCCTCCGCTTGGCAAGCAGCAACGAAGTGCCAAGTCTGACACTAACAGGCTCCTGAACAGCTTCTATCCCCAAGCCATACAATTGCTAAATAGCTAACAGAATGGCTGCACATCACTGCACATTGTAAATATGGTCTTGGAGCTGACTGTATATACAGTAGCTTCTCTTCTTTCCCGTGATATACATATTCTTATTTTTATTTCTTGTCTGTTTTTGTTCTACCTTATGTTATTTTTTGTGCTACATTGATATTGATTACTGCTTTGTTAGATTTGGAGCTTGAAAGAAAGGCATTACACTGTACTTGTGCACATAACTTAATTAGGTTTGCTGAAATTTGAAATCTGGTTTCACGCAATTAAGTTCCCCGAATTGAAAGACATGACTAAATTAATGGTTTTAGCTGCTAGGGATTGATAATTAATTTGACAGATTGACTGCAAATATAAAAACTGTTTAAGGCTTATTTGACATTGTCAACTGACAATGAATGGCTATAAAGTTTCATGAAGATATTCATCCAGTTATTTTGACAGGTTGTCAGGTATATTCTATGCTTTTCAAGTGATTTAAAAAAATATATATTTGGGTTATAATTTACAGTATGATGTGTCTACTCCATCCTATAGTGTTGGTGGGGCCATGGGATTGATGTTAACAGAGACTGGAGATGAGGGTTTTGTACAGCTGCTTCACCAGCTCCAGTCACTGTGTCTGTCCAGTACAATAATAAACATCAGAGTCCTCTGCTCTCAGAATAATGGACTGTAAGACCTGTGTGTTTATGGAGACGATCTCAGTCAGGGTGAACTATCCTTTCAGGGAGTCTGAGTAGGTAGCAGAGTTTGAACCAGAATTATACCAATCCAGTCCAGTCTTTTCCTGGTTGCTGCCTTATCCAGTGCATATAATAATATTTCATAGTAAACCCAGATGTTTTACATGAGATTTTAACAGTCTCCATGTCTTTTCACATGAGAAGGAGACTGATCCAGTCTGATATCACAAAAAAAACCTGCAAAACAAAAACATTTTAATATTCAGTTGAAGATGTGGCATTTACACTAATATTGAAATTAACCATGATTCTCAGACATTCTTCAGTCACCATGTAGTGTTTTACTTACTGTGTATGAACACCACCATGACAACTCAACTCCAGAGGCTCATCAGTTCCATTGTTCAGTATTAGTTAGTGCAGGGCTCATTGTAATGTTTTACTTACTGTGTATGAACACCACCATGACAACTCAACTCCAGAGGCTCATCAGTTCCATTGTTCAGTATTAGTTAGTGCCGGGCTCATTGTAATGTTTTACTTACTGTATATGACTACTAAACTCCAGACAGTCCTCATTGTTCAGTGATAGTCAGGTTGGTCCAAGCTGGCTATAATGAAAATTCCAGAGCTGAGTGTCTAATTATAAAGGGATAAAGGGGAGGGAGTCTTTGCATAGAACGTCCTCTAGAGGTTTAAATGGAGACTAAGATAGAGATATCTTCTGCTCTACTCCTTGGTTCCCTCCCTCCCCTCCGTCTTTCATTCTTCTCTCTGTTTTTCATATATTTCATAAGCGGTGTTCACACTAGATGTGTGTTTTGACTTTTTATACAATGCTGAAAAGCTAAGAAACAGGAATATTTCCTGTTTCTTAGCTTTTCAGCATTGTATAAAAAGTCAAAATTCAATACAATTAGTATTGAATTTTGTATCTCTTACTGCTCATCCCCTCTTGGAGTGGAGTTCCCCAGGGATCTATAATTGGTTCATTAATGTTTTTAGTTTGAGTGTATTTCTGTTTGATGATCACATTAATATAATTCTGTCTGATGAAAATGCTCAAAACATAATAGCTAATAGGAAGTCTGAGTTGCATAAAAATGTACTTCTGTGTTAATGTAAATAGTGTGCTTTTCACTGTTTATCATGTGTGTTGATGTTTTATGTGGATAACATTGATATCAGTGGACAGTGTGTTTTCCACTGCTGTTGAGTAGTTTGTGTGTGTGTGTGTGTGTGTGTGTGTGTGTGTGTGTGTGTGTGTGTGTGTGTGTGTGTGTGTGTGTGTGTGTGTGTGTGTGTGTGTGTGTGTGTGTGTGTGTGTGTGTGTGTGTGTGTGTGTGTTTAAAGAACCGATGCGCACTATTGCCCGTTTTTGTATTGCGATGCAGGCATCTTTGTCACTGTGTCTCTGGCACAATAATAAACAGCAGAGTCTTCAGTCTTTAGGCTTTTCACCTCTAAGTACAGCTGGTTTTTGGAGTTGTCTTTGGTGATGGTGAACTGGCCCTGGAGGGACTGGGCAAATATAGTGCCAGTGCCACTGTCAATGTGCCTAATCCACTCTAGTCCTTTCCCTGGTTTCTGACGGATCCAGTGTAACCAGCTCAGGGGTAGTCCAGACACAGTACAGGACAGTGTTACTGACTCTCCAGGTCTCTTCACCACTGACTCAGAGGAGGTGAGTGACTGCCCCTGAACAGCTGAACAGACAGAGAGTTTAGATGACTATCACCCACCAGCCAATTAGCACAGCTCCTCTCCTGTCTCCTACACTGGAAAGACATAACTCACCTGAGATGAGAGCCAGGAGGAACATACATTCTAGAACTCTCATTGTGGGACGGATCTAAAATTCTGTAAAAGTAGAAGCACAGACTGGAAGTGGTCGTCGTGACTGAGGGAGATGGTCTGCGGAGGGCAGTTATATCAGACTATTGAAATGGGAGGAGACCTTGGGTCTATGTGAATAGAGATACATTTGCATCTCTATGGTGTTAAATGTTTCTCCCCGTAGATCTAGTTGTCTAAAATACTACGTATATTGGTACTGTTGAGAAAAGGTTTGGTGAAGACTCAAGGTGTTCATGTAATAGTGACATAGACACTTATTGTGCCAGTGTATCATTAAGAAGTTGTGGGTCCCTGAAACGCGCTATAGACTGTGCATTCAGAAAGTATTCAGACCCCTTGACTTTTTCCACAATTTGTTACGCTACAGCCTTATTCTAAAATGTATTAAATTATTGTTTTCCCTCAACAATCTATATACAGTACCCCAAAATGACAAAGCGAAAACAGATATGTATCAAATTTATTAGCATAAATATCTTCTTCATTATCTCACCTCCCTGTCCTTTATTCTGCTCACTGAAGTTCAGATTTTACATATAGGATGTTCAGACTAGATATGCTTGATATTTTAAACAGTGCTGAACAACACAAAAACAAGAAAATTTCCCTATGTGAAACAATACAAGTTGAATTAGATATATCTCTTACTGCTTATCCCCTCTTGTGAATCTATGGGGAGTTCCCCAGGGATCTATAATTGATCCATTATTGTTTTTAGTTTCAGTATATTTCTGTTTGATGATCACATTAATATAATTCTGTCCGATACAAATACTCAAAATGTAATTGCTAATATGAACTAAATTCTGTAAAGTTGACTTTGAGTTCATGTAAATTATGTGCTTTTCACTGTTGTAATGTGTGTGGATTATTTTATGCGGATAATACTGATAGTGTTTTTTCCATTACTTTTGAGTCCTTCTGCTCTCTCATAGAGGGTGTGTCTGAACAACAGATGCGCATCATTGCCTCTCATACTGTGATCAGTGTTGAACAGTTTTTGTACGGTGCTGCAGGATCCTGTGTCACTGTGTCTCTGGCACAATAATAAACAGCAGAGTCTTCAGTCTTCAGGCTTTTCATCTCTAAGTACAACTGATTTTTTGAGTTGTCTTTGGTGATGGTGAACTGGCCCTGGAGAGACTGGGCATAATAAGCTGTGGTTCCAGTGTCAATGTATCCAATCCACTCTAGTCCTTTCCCTGGTTTCTGACGGATCCAGTGCATCCAGTTGCTACCCATGGAGAATCCAGACACAGTACAGGACAGTGTTACTGACTCTCCAGGGCTCTTCACCACTGACTCAGAGGAGGTGAGTGACTGACCCTGAACAGCTGAAACACAGACAGAGTTTAGATGACTGTGACCCACCAGCCAAGTAGCACAGCTCCTCTCCTGTCTCCTACACTGGAAAGACATAACTCACCTGAGATGAGAGCCAGGAGGAACATACATTCTAGAACTCTCATTGTGGGACGGA
The DNA here is from genome assembly GCF_901001165.1 of Salmo trutta. Taxonomy (NCBI): domain Eukaryota; kingdom Metazoa; phylum Chordata; class Actinopteri; order Salmoniformes; family Salmonidae; genus Salmo; species Salmo trutta. Next base: position 62,577,494 of record NC_042957.1, on the reverse strand, counting down.
TCTAAAATTCTGTAAAAGTAGAAGCACAGACTGGAAGTGGTCGTCGTGACTGAGGGAGATGGTCTGCGGAGGGCAGTTATATCAGACTATTGGAATGGGAGGAGACCTTGGGTCTATGTGAATAGAGATACATTTGCATCTCTATGGTGTTAAATGTTTCTCCCCGTAGATCTAGTTGTCTAAAATACTACGTATATTGGTACTGTTGAGAAAAGGTTTGGTGAAGACTCAAGATGTTCATGTAATAGTGACATAGCCACTTATTGTGCTTGTGTATCATTAAGAAGTTTTATTTTATGGAGCAGTTCTTTGATTGATATTATTATATTATATTGAATCAATGAGGGCCATATGTAGTACTTGTGTTTGATTCACATGGGTATTCAGTTTTTGTACAGGTCCGGTCCTGGTTTGTATCATTGTGGGAATTGCGAGCACAGTAATACACAGTCTTCAGTCTGAAAATTCTTCCCATACAAAAACTATTGCAGGTTTGAAACTGCAGTAAAAGTACAGTAACTGCAGTCGGCTGTGATATTTTGGATGCAGTAATTGCAGATTAACTGCACTGTACTTCAGTTCTGCTGCACTGTAACTGCAGTTACATTGCAAAATGAGTGCAGTAAAGAAAACGGTGATATTTTAGACACAGTATTTGGAGCATACTGCAGTTATAGTGCACTCTAACTGCAGTTGTACTACGGTGTACTGCTGTCATACTGCACTCTCACTGCAATTTCTCCGTAAGGGAATTCCCTTGTAGAAAAACTGTTCTAATGGAAGTGTCTATTGCATAGCTGATTCTGTTCTTAAGCGAGTCTATGATGCCGGTGCTCCCACTGCTGGATGCTGTTTTCAAATGAAACACAATACCTTGCTCTTGTTACAGCTTTTAGAATTGATTTGTTTTACTGCCCATAACCAATCCACTCCCACTGTGCACACACTGGTTGAATCAACATTGTTTCCACGTCATTTCAATGAAATTACGATGAACCAATGTGGAATAGAGATTGAATTGATGTCTGTGCCCAGTGGGATAGCACCAGGCTGGGTTAGTGTGACATCACAGTAAATATAGGTATGGATAAAATTCACAAAAAAACTCAAAGATAGATTGTTTCTATTTCTGCCCATCCAAATATGTGTCGAGTTCCCTCACAAATCCAGAGAGATGCAGGGAACACAGTCAGATATTAATTTCCATCATGGTCCTTCAATAGATGATATTGTATGTCAACAGTGATGGTATGGGTTTCATACAGTGCGTGCTTCTGTACATTTTGCTCATAATGCAAGGACACAGAAGATACATTTGTTTACACATTTCCCATGAATACATTCAGGAACATTAAATTGCAACTGAGAAGTGAACTACATCTCTGGGCTTCTGACTCCCTTAACATCATCTACCCAGAGGGTGTTTTTTTACAGGTCTGATTGTCACATTCCTCTTCGTCAGAAGATATGCTGAAATCGCTGTCGGACAAAGTGGACCAACATGCAGCGGATTGCGTGCTCATCATCATTTATTTTAAATGTGACCGTGAGGAAAAAACAATAAACAAAACTCACGACAGGACCAGTTTAGCAGGCTAAACAAAAGCAGTGCTAACATACAACTACCCACAAGTGACAAACAAAACACACACCTACTTATAGGACTCCCAATCAGAGGCAACTAGAAACACCTGCCTCCAATTGAGAGTCCAGCAACCAAACCTGCACATAGAAAACTTAATCTAGAACCTACTCATACTAAAACATACACCACAAAACCCCGGAACACATAAATAACACACCCCTAAGCTATACACAAAAAAAACCACCATATAAAACAAACATACCTCTGCCACGCCCTGACCAAATAATACAAATAATCCTCTATACTGGTCAGGACGTGACACTGATCCTGGTTTGTATCAGTGTAGTACAGGGACGTAGGCACGGGTGGGCCTGGGTGTGACTGGAGCCAGGCCCAACCAATCAGATATTTTTTTTTTTATGCTCTTTACTTGTCAGTGTTTCAAGTGAGATATAATTTGTATTTTTACCTAATAATACAAACACCATCAGATACAATTCATAACAAGAAGTGCACTGGGTTAGTCAGATCTGATGTAATATAACAGAACAGATTAACTGGAATGACATTGACATTCACCGGATGGGTTGCCAAAAATAACTAATTGAAAGTCACCTCCCCAATAAGCCACGAACATGACTGCATTGATGAATATGTCACTGTGCATCTATGGCTATATATACCATGCCACTGCCTAGTTCATTTGTTCATTTAGTACACAATACATTTTATAATCCAGTGCCTTTCTCACAGTCAACACACCTACTGTATATTTAGCTTTAATTAGCTTTAAAATGCTACATTTTCTCTCAGCCCCATGTCAAAATGTGTAGAATAGCATGAGATTAGCTATAAAGTAGCACATTTTTCTCTTTGCCCCATTGTAAAATGTGTAAAACTGCAGGAAGTTAACTGCTCCCACCAAATTTCTGCAGGCCCACCCACCAACAAATTTCTGGCTACGCCACTGGTGTGGTATCATGCACAATAATACACAGCTGTGTCTTCATTCTGCAGACTCTTGTCACGGTTGTCTTCGTCTTCCGACGATAATGCGAAATCGTCGTCTGAAAAGCTAGACCAATACGTAGCAGGTACGTGTATTCTCATCTTGATTTTTATTAACTACAAACATGAACATACAAAATAACAAAACGAACGAACAACTACAAACAGTCTGGTAAAGCATACGGCTTACACACAGAACAATCACCCACGAATAACAAACACAAACACACCCTAATATATGGGACTCTCAATCAAAGGCAGATAGACAACACCTGCCTTCAACTGAGAGTCCCAACCCCAATCAGCACAACATAGAAACACACTCACCAGACTACACATAGAAATACATAAACATAGAACATCAACCCAAAACCCCGGAAATACTAAATCAAACCCCCCTTTGAACAAACACACCACCCTGAACCACATAAAACAAATACCCTCTGCCACGCCCTGACCAAACTACAAAACAATTAAGCTTATATACTGGCCAGGACGTGACAGTACCCCCCCCTTAAAGGTGCTACCCCGGAAGCACCTTAACAAAAAAAAAATCACCCCAAACAATACCCAAAAGAAAAATTCCCCCTTACTAAAGGGAGGGAAGGGAGGGTGGCTGCCGTCAACGACGGCACTGTGCTACACCCCCCCTCCCCAACTCACCTATTTTTGGAGGTGGCTCCGGCTCAGGCCGTTCCAGGCTGTCTGGGCAGTCTGGCAGCTCGGGACAGTCTGGGCAGTCCGGCAGCTCGGGACAGTCTGGGCAGTCCGGCAGCTCGGGACAGTCTGGGCAGTCTGGCAACTCGGGACAGTCTGGGCAGTCTGGCAACTCGGGACAGTCTGGGCAGTCTGGCAACTCGGGACAGTCTGGGCAGTCTGGCAACTCGGGACAGTCTGGGCAGTCTGGCAACTCGGGACAGTCTGGGCAGTCTGGCCACTCGGGGCAGTTCAGGGCAGTCTGGCCACTCCGGCAGTTCAGGGCAGTCTGGCCACTCCGGCAGTTCAGGGCAGTCTGGCCACTCCGGCAGTTCAGGGCAGTCTGGCCACTCCGGCAGTTCAGGGCAGTCTGGCCACTCCGGCAGTTCAGGGCAGTCTGGCCACTCCGGCAGTTCAGGGCAGTCTGGCCACTCCGGCAGTTCAGCGCAGTCTGGCCACTCCGGCAGTTCAGCGCAGTCTGACCACTCCGGCGACTGTTGACTGGCGGGCAGCTCCGACGACTGTTGACTGACGGGCAGCTCCGATGACTGTTGACTGACGGGCAGCTCCGACGACTGTTGACTAGTGGGCAGCTCCGACGACTGTTGACTGGCGGGCAGCTCCGACGACTGTTGACTGGCGGGCAGTTCCGACGACTGTTGACTGGCGGGCAGCTCTGACGACTGTTGACTGGCGAGGCTGGGTTTACGCACTTGCAGTTTAGTGAAGGGAGCGGGAACAGGACGAGTCGGACTGGGTGGACGCACTTCCGGGTCCGCACAAGAGACAGGAGCTGGAAACCCAGGGCTATGGAGGCGCACAGCCGGTCTAGATCTTACCTCTGCACAACCCGCCTTGGCTGGATGGAACTAGTAGCCCTGTACGAGCGGGGTGCTCGTACAGGGCAGACTGGGCTGTGCAGGGGCCTGATGGTAGCCGTGCGTAGAGCGGGAGTTGGGTAGCCTGGTCCTCGGAGGCGTACCGGCGACCAGATGCGCTGCGCAGGCATCCTCCTACCAGGCTGGATGCCCGCTCTAGCACGGCACCTGCGAGGGGCTGGAATAACTCGCACCGGACTGTGCGTGCGTATGGGTGAGATAGTGTGCTTCTCAGCGAAACATAGCGCTCTCCACCCCATACGCTCCTCCATATAACCACGGGTAGCTGGCTTCCGGCTCTTCCTTCGCCTAGCCAAACTACCCGTGTGCCCCCCCAAAAAAATGTATTGGGGGTGCCTCTCGTGCTTCTCCCTCAGCGCGTCTCTGGCCTCGTACCATCGCCTCTCCGCCTTGGCTGCCTCAATTTCCCACTGCGGGCGCTGATAATCCCCAGCCTGATGCCAAGGTCCGGCCCCGTCCAGAATTTCCTCCCAAGTCCACTTCTCCCGCCAGTCTAACTCGAACTCCGTCTGCTCCTTCCTCTGCTGCTTGGTCCTTTGGTGGTGGGTGATTCTGTCACGGTGTCGTCGGTGAAGGAGGACCAATACGCAGCAGGTACGTGTATGCTCATCTTGATTTTTATTAACTACAAACATGAACATACAAAATAACAAAACGAACGAACAACTACAAACAGTCTGGTAAAGCATACGGCTTACACACAGAACAATCACCCACGAATAACAAACACAAACACACCCTAATATATGGGACTCTCAATCAAAGGCAGATAGACAACACCTGCCTTCAACTGAGAGTCCCAACCCCAATCAGCACAACATAGAAACACACTCACCAGACTACACATAGAAATACATAAACATAGAACATCAACCCAAAACCCCGGAAATACTAAATCAAACCCCCCTTTGAACAAACACACCACCCTGAACCACATAAAACAAATACCCTCTGCCACGCCCTGACCAAACTACAAAACAATTAAGCTTATATACTGGCCAGGACGTGACAGTACCCCCCCCTTAAAGGTGCTACCCCGGAAGCACCTTAACAAAAAAAAAATCACCCCAAACAATACCCAAAAGAAAAATTCCCCCTTACTAAAGGGAGGGAAGGGAGGGTGGCTGCCGTCAACGACGGCACTGTGCTACACCCCCCCTCCCCAACTCACCTATTTTTGGAGGTGGCTCCGGCTCAGGCCGTTCCAGGCTGTCTGGGCAGTCTGGCAGCTCGGGACAGTCTGGGCAGTCCGGCAGCTCGGGACAGTCTGGGCAGTCCGGCAGCTCGGGACAGTCTGGGCAGTCTGGCAACTCGGGACAGTCTGGGCAGTCTGGCAACTCGGGACAGTCTGGGCAGTCTGGCAACTCGGGACAGTCTGGGCAGTCTGGCAACTCGGGACAGTCTGGGCAGTCTGGCAACTCGGGACAGTCTGGGCAGTCTGGCCACTCGGGGCAGTTCAGGGCAGTCTGGCCACTCCGGCAGTTCAGGGCAGTCTGGCCACTCCGGCAGTTCAGGGCAGTCTGGCCACTCCGGCAGTTCAGGGCAGTCTGGCCACTCCGGCAGTTCAGGGCAGTCTGGCCACTCCGGCAGTTCAGGGCAGTCTGGCCACTCCGGCAGTTCAGGGCAGTCTGGCCACTCCGGCAGTTCAGCGCAGTCTGGCCACTCCGGCAGTTCAGCGCAGTCTGACCACTCCGGCGACTGTTGACTGGCGGGCAGCTCCGACGACTGTTGACTGACGGGCAGCTCCGATGACTGTTGACTGACGGGCAGCTCCGACGACTGTTGACTAGTGGGCAGCTCCGACGACTGTTGACTGGCGGGCAGCTCCGACGACTGTTGACTGGCGGGCAGTTCCGACGACTGTTGACTGGCGGGCAGCTCTGACGACTGTTGACTGGCGAGGCTGGGTTTACGCACTTGCAGTTTAGTGAAGGGAGCGGGAACAGGACGAGTCGGACTGGGTGGACGCACTTCCGGGTCCGCACAAGAGACAGGAGCTGGAAACCCAGGGCTATGGAGGCGCACAGCCGGTCTAGATCTTACCTCTGCACAACCCGCCTTGGCTGGATGGAACTAGTAGCCCTGTACGAGCGGGGTGCTCGTACAGGGCAGACTGGGCTGTGCAGGGGCCTGATGGTAGCCGTGCGTAGAGCGGGAGTTGGGTAGCCTGGTCCTCGGAGGCGTACCGGCGACCAGATGCGCTGCGCAGGCATCCTCCTACCAGGCTGGATGCCCGCTCTAGCACGGCACCTGCGAGGGGCTGGAATAACTCGCACCGGACTGTGCGTGCGTATGGGTGAGATAGTGTGCTTCTCAGCGAAACATAGCGCTCTCCACCCCATACGCTCCTCCATATAACCACGGGTAGCTGGCTTCCGGCTCTTCCTTCGCCTAGCCAAACTACCCGTGTGCCCCCCCAAAAAAATGTATTGGGGGTGCCTCTCGTGCTTCTCCCTCAGCGCGTCTCTGGCCTCGTACCATCGCCTCTCCGCCTTGGCTGCCTCAATTTCCCACTGCGGGCGCTGATAATCCCCAGCCTGATGCCAAGGTCCGGCCCCGTCCAGAATTTCCTCCCAAGTCCACTTCTCCCGCCAGTCTAACTCGAACTCCGTCTGCTCCTTCCTCTGCTGCTTGGTCCTTTGGTGGTGGGTGATTCTGTCACGGTGTCGTCGGTGAAGGAGGACCAATACGCAGCAGGTACGTGTATGCTCATCTTGATTTTTATTAACTACAAACATGAACATACAAAATAACAAAACGAACGAACAACTACAAACAGTCTGGTAAAGCATACGGCTTACACACAGAACAATCACCCACGAATAACAAACACAAACACACCCTAATATATGGGACTCTCAATCAAAGGCAGATAGACAACACCTGCCTTCAACTGAGAGTCCCAACCCCAATCAGCACAACATAGAAACACACTCACCAGACTACACATAGAAATACATAAACATAGAACATCAACCCAAAACCCCGGAAATACTAAATCAAACCCCCCTTTGAACAAACACACCACCCTGAACCACATAAAACAAATACCCTCTGCCACGCCCTGACCAAACTACAAAACAATTAACCTTATATACTGGCCAGGACGTGACAACTCTGTCTTTTTAAAACCAAAGTGTTGCAGGAAGTAGCTGTGGTGAACTTGCTTTCCAGCTATGCTTCCACCATTAATGATACAATATATCCAATCCACTCAAACACATAGATGCTGGCTGAGTTCAGAACTCTGTAAACCTGTGAAAGAGAGTAGAATTAACATTATAAAAAAAGTCAATACAACTGTCAAATTTCTCAAAACCGGAGAGACTCACAGGAGGCAGCTGTCAGCAGCAGCAGAGTTGGAGGGAAAAATGGTTTGTGTTGAAGTTGAACTGGTGGGAGCTGCTCTTCTCTACTCCCCAGGATTCACAGGGATGTACTAAGACTCTCAGTTTTTCATAGGGAGAGGTAAAGGGAGTGAAAGGAAGAGAGGGAATAGGTGAAATTAGCATTGGACCAGAGGGTGGGTTTTCATTGATGGAGGGTAAAAGGGAGAGGGGTTATACTGTAGAGGCCAGTATATTGAAGCTCTTATCATGTTATCTTAATTAGAGGGTCCACAGTTTGGAATTTGTGAGGTTGGAACTTGTGATTATTAAACTAAATTAATCATTCCATGGGGGGATTTGACTTGTTAAGAAGGTTAATATTGTCCCCTACTGATTGATACATTTAACTGTTTAAGAGATGAGCGAGTTTTTGTACAGGTCTGTTGCTGGTTTGTATCACTGTGAGTCTCGGGCACAATAATATACAGCTTTGTCTTCAGTCTGCAGGTTCTGTCCTTTTATAGCCACTATCTTGTTAAGGACTGTAGGGAAAGAACCAGAGGGAGGGTTTGCATTGACATAGAGAGATGAAGAGGTAAGGGGTCATACTCTAGAGGTGGGGATACTGAAGCTCTTATCATATTGTCTTAATCAGAGGTTGCAACTTGTTATATAATGGAGAATGTTGGAGATATATATTGAGCATAGTTTACATGTAATCAGTAACTCCCCAACCCTGAGCAAAGACACCCTATCTATTATTTTGAATCCCATTCTTTAAAATCCTGTCAAAGATACCCATCTGATATAAACTAAATTCATCATTCCATGAAGGGGATTTGACCTCTATTTATTAAGAAGGTTAATATCGCCCCCTCCTGATAGATGCATTTAACTCCAACTGTTTAAGGGATGAGTGAGTTTTTGTACAGATCTGTTGCTGGTTTGTATCACTGTGAGTCTCTTGCACAGTAATACACAGCTGTGTCTTCAGTCTGCAGACTTTGTCCTTTTAAAGTCACAGTATTGCTGGAGGAGTCTAAAGTGAGGCTGAATTTGTTTTTCAGGGAATCCTTGTAGACTGTGTTTCCAGTATATATGCTTCCAATCCACTCCAGTCCTTTCCCTGCAGGTTGTCGGATCCAAGCTGTCCAATAGCTAGATACAGAGTATGAGACTTTACAGGAGATGGTCAGTAGTTGACCTGGTTGGACGGTCATGGAGGCTGGCTGAGTGAGTTCTTCACAGTGAACACCTGTGGGAAGAGAAGGTAATTACACACTACAAATGGAGTGAAATTATATCCGTCTAATTATATTTTCATTAGCTGATATGGCTGACTTGCTTTAAATGTGTCTTTTCCCCCAGATCCAAAGAGACTCACATGAGGCAGCCGCCAGCAGCAGTAGAGATGCAGTGAACATGGTTTGCATTGAAGCTGAACTGGTGGGTGCTGCTCTTCACTACTGTCCAGGACTCAGAGGGACGTACTATGGGACACAATGAGAGACTGTTTATATAGTGGAGAGGTGGAGAGAGTGAGAGTTGTTGAGCGACAAGTGATATTTGCATAAGAGAGGAATAAAATAACTAACAAAATTTGTGGAAATGGTGGGGTTAGAAAAGACCTCATTTATGGGACACAAATGACAGATAGTCTTTATTATTATTTTATTTTTTATTTAACCTTTATTTAAATAGGCAAGCATTGTCTAGCATTATTGCTAATCCTAATATGTTGAAACATTTATTAAAATTATGATCATTTTTAAATGTATTTCCATGTTTGTGCTTGTGAACATTGTCATTCTACAACATTAATCTGAGGGTATTGACAATGCTTGTGCTGAATGGGGAAGTGTTTTTTGTACAGCCCTCTCACTGTGTTTACCGGGCCCAGTAATACACTGCTGTGTCCTCACTCTTCAGGCTGTTCATCTGTAGGCGTTGCATGTATGGCGTTGCTTGTGAACATTTTTCTATTAAATTATTAATTAGAAAGAAATAAGACTGTGCTGAACGGGGAAGTGGTTTTTGTACAGCTTCTCCCATTAGTTTAACCACTGTGACTCTCCAGCGCAGTAATACACTGCTGTGTCCTCACTCTTCACTCTGTTCATCTGTAGGTACAGCTTACTGCTGGAGTCATCTCTGGAGATGGTGAATCTACTCTGGACTGTCTGGAAATAGAATGGGCTCGAACCACCAGTGTGTATAAAGGCAATAAACTCAAGTCCTTTCCCAAGACCCTGTATCAGCCAAGCCATATGGTAGCTACTGAATGTGAACCCAGAGCTGGTACAACTCAGTTTGTGAGATTCCCCAGGCTTTTTAACCACTGGTCCAGACTCAGTCAGTGTCTGACCATGAACAACAGTGGAAATAGAAAGCAGAGATCATGCTGAAGTAAATAAAACCTGATGTGTTGACTTATTCATTTGATAAACATTGTTAATATCTTCACCTGTTACATAGTCAGTAAGAGTATTCCTGTGGTAGGAAACATGGTGATCTGTTTAGTTCTCTAAAGGTAGTTGAGACCATTCTCAGCAGAAACAGCCTTTAACAGAGACAATCATAAAGATGGAGGACTGGAGAGTTTTGCATGAGCTCCTCCTCACTGGGAGGACCAATCACAAGAGGCTTTGATAAATACCTACAGTTCAACTGGTATGAGGTCATCTTGAGATTCTCTGTTATGAAGGTCTCTATGTATCTATTTTATCAAGTAGATTGATGGAGAATACATTTCCATTACAACACAAACCTGAGGAGGAGTTGTAAGGACAGTGTGAGAATTACAGTACAAATTATTTCTCATGACAGTAGATTAATATTGGTAAAAACCTGTTATCATGTTATCAGAGTATGATGGAGGGGCATACTTCTGAAAAAAAACAGAATAAATAACACTTTGTTTAATAGTGAGGGTATTGAGTTATACCTATATCTGTTCATATCCTACAGTATTCCTATGTTATGACTAGTGACTGATACTACATCTAGCTCATACTGTGATCAGATCATAGTAGGATATTTAATGTAAAGCCTAAGATTATCCACTCCTGATGGGTACATATAACTCCAACCGTTTATGGGATAGGTGAGTTTTTGTACAGGTCTTGTGCTGGTTTGTATCACCGTGACCTCCGAGCACAATAATACACAGCTGTGTCCTCAGCCTGCAGACTGGTGATGTCTAAGTACAGTACATTACTACTGTCTCTGTAGATGGTGAATCTGCTCTTAAAAGAGGCTCCAGAGTTGATGGATCCACCACCCCAGATGATCCCAATCCACTCCAGTGTTTTCCCTGGCTGATGTCGTATCCAAACTGTACCATAGTCTGTCAGGGCATAGCCAGAGACCTGGCAAGATAGTTTCACTGAATCTCCAGGAGGTTTGAGTTGAGCAGGGGAGGAGGTCAAATGAATGCTGTGTTGATCTGAAAGAGAGCATGGAGAAGAGAGAGAGAGGAAACTTACGAAAGATAATAAATTACTTTTTCCAACCATCGACATCTTTATATGAAAATTAACTCTACGAACACATGGGCAAAAACAACCTTATTTACTAGATTTACCCTCCAATCTTGTTTTGTAAACTGTATTTGAAGACATAAAAATGACCCTACTTACATTTTTACATGGCAGGATGGCCAGGAGGAGGAGATGTAAGAAACATGTTTCTCGGTTGAATGGCAGACAGTGTCTGTCTGGGTACTAATAGACAGGGTGGTTGCAGTGATGAAGGTTGTGTCTGTGACTGTGTGTGTGTCTACCCTCCAGAGCCGGTCATTGATATACAGTTTATAGCAGAGGAGATTATTTGCATATTAGACAAGTCAATCTACATATGCTGTACAACTTTCCATGCATTCATGCATCACTAACTTTATAATGTTTACAGTAAGAAACTAAGTGATCAACATCAGATACAACCTATACTACAGTGATCATGGAGGATTTAGACATTGTTCCCCAGGGGGACAGACTGAGAGAGTAATAAAGTACCTATCTAGTTTGTCAAAAGATAGCAGATCAAACCACCACAGCAGCACTACCATAGAATTCATGATCAGATATTCTAGGTCAGATATTTAGCTCGATGTGTCATTCACCACGGAGATTTGTAACATTAAACCATTCTGCAAATCTAGTGCAGCAAGAGATATTGTTAAATGAGAGTGTAGGGTGCTGTGGTTGATGGAAGAATGTACAGTCTGTACTTCACCTTGCATGTTAGACGTTTAGCATCAAGTTCCTGCAGAGGGGACACAGTGTATGAGATGAAGAGGTAATTGGAGAGCTACATGGTGAAACCTTTAGTTCAGCTCAACATTAATGCCATTTTGACAATCATGGAGGGAAGATTTGGCATGACTGAAGTAGAAATATATTTAAGTGAAGATGACATAGAGATGGATCAGTATGGTGATGTTGAAGAGGAGGGAGAAGAAGAGGAGGAGGAGGGAGATCGTGGACGCTCAGGCCGGCCCAGGTGACCCCAACAGCCACAACAGCTGTTGGGCCATGTTCTGCTCTTGTCAGGTAAGGTGTCTGACATTGGATCATGACATAACAAGGCACTCAGAAATAGGGTGATTTTCATGGTGAACTGTGTGTGTACAATGACACTCCAATCAACCAAGGGACTTTGTTATAGGTTTAAGAGTTGTTGTCCTATCAGGGATGAGACTATTTAGGGCACCCAACCGTCATTGTGTAATACAACCCTGCGAAGAATGTAGAGTTTGTACCGTATGCATTCTGCAAATATCATTGGTTTACCATGAGTAAAACATGACCAGTAAATTTGTCATTTTAGTGACATTGATTTCAGAAAGGTACAAAACCCTTTATTGCCCTGTCTATGGCCTTTTCTCATTTCGGTAAGAGTCTGTCCTCCATCCTCTCTCCCCTGTGACCCAGAAACTGATACATGGTTGAGGAGAGTGTCAGTTTATTAGTGGGCGAACGGAAGAGTGTCCTCCCCTTTTTGATAGCCACCTTTAATCAAGGAGAGCCATGTGTATCCTACCTGAGTCCTTCGCGGGAGAGCTTTGATATCTGCCACACCCCCTTTGAAGCAGTTGTTGTTTTCTAGAAGGAGAAAAGCATGCAGACATTTTAAAAACGATATTATCTATAAAATATCTTGCAAAACTAGCTGAATTAGTTTTATCACTTTACACATTTATTTTGGGATTCCTCCCCAGTAAAAGTAATTTGCATGATGGTGCGTGAGCGGAGAGAGTCTCATTTCATACAAGCACATTTTTGTCCATGTTCCTTGTCCTCGCCGCCTCTCCTCGATTACCCAAAACAAGAATGACCCACTTTGTGTATGATGTCAAATGTTGCTTTGTTATTAAACAAAATGCATTATTACAATTCAGAGGTTGTTGTTTACTTCCCTGGGCTAGGTGGGACGCTTGTGTCCCACCCTAGTCAACAGCCAGTGGAATCGCGTGGCGTGAAATACAAATACCTAAAAAATGCAATAACTTCAATTTTTCAAACATATGACTATTTTACACCATTTTAAAGACAAGACTCTCGTTAATCTAACCACATTGTCCGATTTCAAAAAGGCTTTACAGCGAAAGCAAAACATTAGATTATGTCAGGAGAGTACCCTGACAAAAATAATCACACAGCCATTTTCAAAGCAAGCATATATGTCACAAAAACCAAAACCACAGCTAAATGCAGCACTAACCTTTGATGATCTTCATCAGATGACACTCCTAGGACATTATGTTATACAATACATGCATGTTTTGTTCAATCAAGTTCATATTTATATCAAAAAACAGCTTTTTACATTAGCATGTGACGTTCAGAACTAGCAAACATACCGAAAACTTCCGGTGAATTTACTAAATTACTCACGATAAACGTTCACAAAAACATAACAATTATTTTAAGAATTATAGATACAGAACTCCTTTATGCAATGGCGGTGTCAGATTTTAAAATAGCTTTTCGGCAAAAGCACAATTTGCAATATTCCGAGTAGATAGCTCGCCATCACGGGCTAGCTATTTAGACACCCACCAAGTTTGGCACTCCCCAAACTCAGATTTACTATAAGAAAAATTGGATTACCTTTGCTGTTCTTTGTCAGAATGCACTCCCAGGACTTCTACTTCATCCACAAATGTTGTTTTGGTTCAAAATAATCCATAGTTATGTTCAAATATCCTCTGTTTTGTTCTTGCGTTCAAGACACTATCCGAACGGTGACGCGCGGACGCGTATCGTGACAGAAAATGTCAAAATATTCCATTACCGTACTTCGAAGCATGTCAAACGCTGTTTAAAATCAATTTTTATGCGATTTTTCTCGTAAAATAGCGATAATATTCCGACCCGGAGACGTCTTTTTTGTTCAAAGACTGAAAATGTAAAATGGCCTCTTCACGTGCACACGTACACCCATCTCATTGTTCTCAGATCGACCACTATCCAAATGCGCTACTGTTATTCAGGCAGGGGCTGCAAAGTCATCATTCAACGTTCTGGCACCTTCTGAGAGCCTATGGGAGCCTTAGAAAGTGTCACGTTACAGCAGAGATCCTCTGTTTTCGATAAAGAGAGTATAGAAGGCCAAGAAATGGTCAGAGAGGGCACTTCCTGTTTGGAATCTTCTCAGGTTTTGGCCTGCCATATGAGTTCTGTTATACTCACAGACACCATTCAAACAGTTTTAGAAACTTTAGGGTGTTTTCTATCCATATCAAACAATTATATGCATATTCTAGTTTCTGGGCAGTAGTAATAACCAGATTAAATCGGGTACGTTTTTTATCCGGATGTGAAAATACTGCCCCCTACCCTAGAGAGGTTAAACCCTTTACAATTAAGATCTGTGAAGTTATTTGGATTTTTAGTAATTATCTTTGAAACACAGGGTCCTGAAAAAGGGACGTTTCTTTTTTTGCTGAGTTTATGCTTGAGGGGTTTTTGTGCAGCTCCACCACAAATTCACATCACAGTGCCCAGAGTGTACAGCAATACACAGCGGAGTCCTCTGCCTTCAGACCAGACAGTTTCAGATGTGTCATTCTCACTGAGCTGTCTTTGGTCAGTTCAATCTGTCCCTCCAGGGTTTCAGCATAGCCTGCTGCTCCAGTATTGGTGTTGATCAGCCTATCCATTTCAATGGTTTCACTGTAGGTTGGTGAATACAGTTCATACCATAGCTTGTAAAGGTATACTCAGTTCCTCTGCAAGAGAGGTTGAGAGTTTCTCCTGGCTTTTTCTGGAGTGGATTGGAGGGAATGGACTCTGACCATGTAGACCAGATGGAGAAAAAGAGAGAGAGGAAATAGGGGAAAAGGAAAAAGGAGAGAGGCTGAAATATTGAGGGAAAACATGAAGGAGCAATGGAGATAGAGGTTACAATGGAAAGTTGTCTTCAGTCTTTGCTCAGCCTAAGAACAGTTGATAAGGAGTGAAATCAAGCAGAACTCACAGGGCAGACACAGAGAGAGCAACAGAAGGTAGAGTTTTCCCTGCATACTGAGGGTGGAGATATGAACTCAGCTGCTCCACATCATTTACAAAATAGCTTCCAATACTCTACTCAGCAATCTGGATGCAGTCTATCACAGTGCCATCCGTTTTGTTACCAAAGCCCACCATTGCAACCTGTATGCGCTAGTCGGCTGGCCCTCGCTACATATTCGTCGTCAGACCCACTGACTCCAGGTCATCTATAAGTCAATGCTAGGTATCTCACTCGTCATCCCCAAAGCCAACACCTGCTTTGGCCACCTTTCCTTCCAGTTCTCTGCTGCCAATGACTGGAAGGAATTGCAAAAATCGCTGAAGCTGGAGACTTATATTTCCCTCACTAACTTTAAACATCAGCTATCTGAGCAGCTAACCGATCGCTGCAGCTGTACATAGCCCATCTGTAAATAGCCCACCCAATCTACCTACCTCATTCCGATAATGTTTTTATTTACCTTTCTGCTCTTTTGCACACCAGTATTTCTACTTGCACATCATCATCTGCTCATCAATCACTCCAGTGTTAATTTGCTAAATTGTAATTACTTCGCTACTGTGGCCTATTTATTGCCTTACCTCCTCACGCCATTTGCACACACTGTATATATACTTTCTTTTCTATTGTGTTATTGACTGTACACTTGTTTATTCCATGTGTAACTCTGTGTTGTTGTTTGTGTCACACTGCTTTGCTTTATCTTGGCCAGGTTGCAGTTGTAAATGAGAACTTGTTCTCATCTAGCTTAACTGGTTAAATAATGGTGAAATAAAAATAAAGTAAAACACAAGAAAACAAGACAACAAGTCAGCAGCAGAACATAAGTATATATGAACTCTGAGGGATCTGGATTTACATCATGATGTCATGGGGGAGGGACTGATGACTGAGGTCAGGAGTCAAGCTGTGACTCATTGGTAGGGCCAGGAGTTTTCGTTGATAACATGACATGTCAAGTGACACAGACAAACTCTGTCCCCATCTCATAACCAGGGCATAGAGTTTTTCCTGCTCAGGTTGGTAAAACTGTAAGGAATCTAGGAGGATGGTTGTCTGAGTATTTATAGAAATCCTTCACCATTGTGGTTCATTTACTGTAAATGTCAGATTAGGGATCAATCTATCAAGGACAGTCACCTTGTTTAACAGGAATGAACACAGCTACAGTATGTAGGCCTGTATGTGTAATACACACAGTAATACACAGCAGAGTCTTCTGATCTCAGACCAGACAGCTTCAAGTGTGTCATGCTGTTAGAATTATCTTTGGTGACTTCTATATGCCCTTCAACACTTTTTGAACACGCAGTTCCACTAGCATCCCTCCATATAGCGCCAATCCATTCTAGAGCTTTTCCTGCTGGTTGTCTTATCCAGTGCATGCCATGGCTACTAAATGTAAAGCTAGATCCCTTACAGGAGAGGCTGAGAGTATCTCCAGGCTTTTTCAGGACTGGACCAGAGGGAATGGACTCCGGCCATTTAAACCTGATGGAGAGAAAGAGATATTAAAGAAATTGAGGTTATAACAAAATATTGTCAATGTTCAGTAGTTCCTCATAGTTGATAAAGGAGTAGGTGGCTGCAGAACTCACAGGTCAGACAGAGAGAGAGCAGCAGAAGGTAGAGTTTTCCCATCATACTGAGGGTGGAGATATGAACTCAGCTGCTCCACACAAAACAACAAGACAACAAGTCAGCAGCAGAACATAAGTATATATGAAATCTAAGGGATCTGGATTTACATCATGATGTCATGGGTGAGGGGATGATGACCCTAAGGTCAGGGGTCAAGCTATGACTTATCGCTAGGGTCAGGAGTTTTCCTTGATCACATGACATGTCACTTGACCAGGACAAACTACTGTATGTCCAAAAAAGATGTTCGATAAATTAAGATGTCTTACTCAGGCTGTTAACCATTGAAGAAAATGGTGTGCTTAAGGTGTGCCTCTCCAATATGCACCAATGCGATAGCAGCTGGGTCTGGTCTGCTTAGTTCATTGACTGTATATGAAGCAGAACAAATGAGGGAGTGGGATGTCTCGCTTCCTCTACCGTCTCTGCTATGTCCCCATGCCATAACCAGGGCCTAGAGTTTTTCCTGCTCAGATCACGTAGGCTGGTAAAACTGCAGGGAACCTGCGAGGATGATTTTCTAAATATTTATAGAAATCTTTCTCCATCAGGGTAAATTTACTGAAAATGTCAGATTAGGGATCAATATCCTTAAGAACAGTAACCTTGTTTAACAGGAATGAACACAGCTATGAAGGCCTGTATCAGATTCCCATTTACTTTATATCTCTCTCCTCAGGGAAATGGGTAACTTGTGTTGACGTACAAGCAGTTATGTAGTTTTGCTCTCAGGGGAATATTACACTTCAGACACAAAAAACACAAAAAACAAAATAACAAAATAATAATAATGAACAATTCACATCCTGAAGTATTGTATCCTAAAATGCAACTATCACCAAACCAATAGATAGATAAACTTCACTCAATTACTTTTTTCAAATCATAATTAGTCATTTTCTCCCACATCTGCAGTACATCAGTGTTGTGTGTTTTTTTGTTTGTTTTATATGTTACTGCACTTTTACAATGATACTGCACATTGGTCCTTTTTTAGGGTTAATCAAGATACTATATCAGGGAAATGGCGTTTATCAGAGTGCAGGTGCATCCTGGGTAGAAGTCATGCTTGGGTAGCTTTGAACAATAACACCCAACACTCATTTTGCAAGACATGCAGCAGGTAGCCAAGTGGTTAGAGAATTGGGCCAGTAACCAAAAGGTTGCTGGATTGAATCCCTGAGCTGACAAGGTAAAAATCTATCACTCTGCCCCTGAACAAGGCAGTTAACCCACTGTACCCCAGTAGCCCGTCATTGTAAATAAGAATTTGTTCTTAACTGACTTGCCTAGTTAAATAAAGGTAAAAAATAAAAACATTCTTAAACTCTCTCCTTTATACACAATTATAAAGACATAGCAAAGTATGTATGGGGAGGTGCTCAGAACAGCTATGAGAAACCACAGAAAAATGTGTTATTTTAGTTAAGGACTCATTGTTCAATGCAATTCTTGAAAAATGTTTTACATTTATCACCAACACAAACCATGAATATGGTCTGTCAATAAAAGTATGTGTGATGAGTATCAGTGAATGACAAACTATTAAATAATATAATTAATATAACTGTTAACAAGGTCAACAATATAAATAGTGATTCAATTATCTGATTCTTTGATCCATCTCCCCATTTATTCAAACCAAATGGAAATCGTGTTCATGTGGTTGAAACATTGTATGCTTACCAATACCAGCTGGCTGATGGGAAAGTCAGTTTCTCCTCAGCTGAAACAAGGTAGTGAGAATTAGATCATGAAAGTGTATAGGGACAGTCCCTACAGTCCCTGGACTACTTAACTGCTTTAACTGTCTATCTGAATCATCAGAGATGCTAAACTGGGACCCTGAAACACCCAGGTGACAGACTGGAGTTCACCAAGCGTGGTGCCACACAGCTGTGAGGGTCACAGAGGGGAAGAGAGAGGGGTGGGGTGTGTGAGAGAAACAGACACTACTGAGAAAAGGAGAGCAGGGCCTGTGTGGAACAGAATGGATTATCAAACATAAACCCTTAGACTATGGAATGGATGTATTAATAGTTACTTCTCATACAGTTTGACCAACATTATGGAAAATATGCTGTATCTGTGTGACTTAAAGCATAATAATTATGACAAAAGTAAATGTAAATATGTTTATTCCACACTCTAAGTATGTATGATTAAATAGTCAGTTTATATTGATATGTTCATTAAATTCGGTCAGAATCTGTGACTGGTACATTTTACCTCTTAGAAATGACATTACAGTTTCAATATCTCAGGCCCAGAAAGTCAGATTCTTACGAGGTAAAGTTCTCCTGGTTCAGTTTCTCAGAGGGTCTACGTTATCGGAGAATGGTCCTTGGTGGTGCTGCAGACCACAGATGTAGCTGAAAACATCTACATTTTCATCCATTCTGTATATTTGCATGTCTTAAAGCATAATAACTGTTTGAACATTAACTATTAATACATCCATTCCATAGTCTTTGTTTGTTTGAGAATTTTTTAAATAATTTGTTGTTCCCAGTGTTGGTGGATGTGCAGGAGTCTGAGGTTTCTATGGTGTTTCTAGTTCCCAGTGTTGGCGGACAGGCAGGAGTCTGAAGTTTCTATGGTGTTTCTAGTTCCCAGTGTTGGTGGACGTGCAGGAGCCGGATGTTTCTATGGTGTTTCTAGTTCCCAGTGTTGGTGGACGTGCAGGAGCCTGATGTTTCTATGGTGTTTCTAGCTCCCAGTGTTGGTGGACGTGCAGGAGTCTGATGTTTCTATGGTGTTTCTAGTTCCCAGTGTTGGTGGACGTGCAGGAGTCTGATGTTTCTATGGTGTTTCTAGTTCCCAGTGTTGGTGGACGTGCAGGAGTCTGATGTTTCTATGGTGTTTCTAGCTCCCACAGTGTTGGTGGACGTGCAGGAGTCTAATGTTTCTATGGTGTTTCTAGTTCCCAGTGTTGGTGGACGTGCAGGAGTCTGAGGTTTCTATGGTGTTTCTAGCTCCCACAGTGTTGGTGGACGTGCGGGAGTCTGATGTTCTAATCCAGGAGGAGATTTTTGGTCCCATCCCGCCCATCCTAACCATGGAGTCTCTGGAGGAGGACCAAGACTACATCAACTGCCAAGAAAACCCCCACCAAAACAGGTTGAAATTTCAGGAAACCTTTTCAAACAGCTCTTACACTAAAAGTGCATTATCATCATGTTCACAATTTCAAAGTACTACTCCAACCCCAAAGTGTGGAAATATATATAAAACACAGCAAAATCATGCTTTTGACTGCACTGGGCCTTTAAATACTTTCTAAATACTTCTGCTTATTAGCCTCTATTATTGACAGTTCTTCATTAACAAATAATTGCTTCTAAATAACAACCAGGTGAATTCATATCACTAGATATCTGTATTTAGCAGTAACATACTAAGTATTAACAGGTTTTTACAGTTTTCTTACCTGGTCATTGCAGTCTTATTTACCTGTAGTTTCCTATTGACGTTACCCTGTTATTTCAGCACTGTAAACTGAAGTGCTACCAGCCTTTAATCCAGGGAATCACCACCCATCAACAAGGCATGTTGAGACGGGTGTGCAGCCCAATATCCTAGATTGGATTCCTTTCCTTGTCTCCTTCCCTTAACCTGTACAAATACGGGATATGTGGAAACAATATGGTGGAAACTTATTTCTGAAGGTTCACCTCTGTGTATTTCACATCTGTGGAGAGGAAGGAAGGAGAAAAGGAGCGGAAGCAACTTCAGTCAATTGGGACACATCCTGGCAAGGATTACATCTCCCTCTACTGACCCATACAGAGATAAAGACATCCAATACACAAACCACTAACCAGCGCATTGAAATAAACAATACACTGTGGAGACATGCAGAGCAGCGCAGCATCTGGGTACAGGATAGTTATGATGATGATGGTGGAGCTGACAACAGTGTTGACGTTGATTTAGTTAGGTGGTAGTCGTTATGTTGGTGATCACGGTGGTGACCAATGATATGCTGATGATAAGAGGGTGACTATCCGGCTAAACGGCTGTCATTTGTCTGTGCCCTACTGAGTGAGGATGTTCACTGGTTATTTCTCCATTGTTGTTGATGGAGACTGAGGAGAGGGTCAGATGGAGAGAGAGGTGGTCAGACAGGGAGACGCTGCTAGATGGACAGCCTGTTGGGTATTGCGCCCTCCTCTCCCCTGTCATCAGCCCCTCGGCACGTCGGTTGGCAACATGCTATGACTCCGTCCCGGCAACAGTGTCACAGCGTTGGTCCTCAGCCA